>NC_040907.2:141210489-141520119 GCF_004126475.2 Phyllostomus discolor
CCTTCCAAAGCTACCTTTAATTATTTTTGGAATAAAACAAGCAAAACAAAATAGGTACAAGTTATAGATCTTAGTACTTTCTTTTTAAAGAAGATTTTATTTATTTATTTTTAGAGAGAGGAGAAAGTGGGAAAAAAGAGAGGGAGAGAAACATCAATGTGTGGTTGCCTCTCATGTGCCTCCTACTGGGGAGTTGGCTCACAACCCAGGCAAGTGCCATGACTAGGAATTGAACCAGTGACCCATTAGTTCACAGGCCACTACTCAGCCCACTGAGCCAAACCAGCCAAGGTGATCTTAGCACTTTCTAAATCGAAGTTCACAGTAATAAGTTAGGATCAACTGTAATTCTTTTTGAAGTTACTCTAAAACTCACAATTCCTTCTAAAAATGTAAGAGAGAAAACTTAGTTGTGGGTAGATTTGTAACGATCCACATCTATTAGAAAAATGATGACCTGAATGGTTTCCTGGTTTTCTCAGGTCTTACCATACACTGAGTATTAACTTGGTCCTTCACATACATTATCATGTCTAATCCTTACCACTATATGGTAGAGATTATGTTTTTCAGTAAAAAAAAAATGGAGACCTAAAAGGTTAAGACACTTGATTTCAAAAACTCTTTCCCCTAAGTCTAGCCCAGCATATATGTTATTTTAACTGTCTATAAATGTGACATTTTTAAAGAGACTGACCAATTATTTTGTAGACTACTTCTTAATTTAGTTTTATGTTACATTTTCTTTTTATTTGATTGGTATTACATGTTTTTGGTAAGATTTTCATAAAAGTAACTTGCCTTTCTTAGTACATCATATTGGGAGTTATATAATGTCAGCACATCTTACTGCTGGCGATGCAAGTAACTTGGTAATTTAGTTAAGGTGGTATCTGCCAAGTTTTCCATTGTAATGTTAATTAATAAGCATCTTGTGGTGGGTGGATAGTTTGAGATTATACAAATATCTTGTTTTGTTTTTTTAATTTAATTTTTTTCAATTACAGTTGACATTCTGACCTGTAATTTTAGTATCACTAATTCTAACCAGTAACAAGCCAAAAGTATTCTTTTTAGTTCTATCATTCCTTTCATGTTTATTAATTAGAATTCTGCTGTAAGAAAGAGCTGTTATTTTTTCTCTTTGTTTATTCATTTATTTATATCCATAAGGACTCATGTATATTTATTTATTTGGGTTATAATTCATTATGGTTATTATTTATTTTGTCATTCAGATTGTCCAAGATTTGGTCCTTGGCAGCTCTTTCAAGTTGGCTTCTATGTTCTTATTGCCACTGCCAATCTGAACACATTTCCTTCCTTTCTGGCAGCAGGAAAGATGTCAGGTCTCTCCTGCTTCCTCTGCACCAGCCCTCTATCAACCATTTCTCCAACACATCCTGGCTCCTTTTACTGGAGCATATGGTTAAGAAACCAAAACCTAGGTGCTAGATGTACACGTCGATAACCCAACCTATTTTAAGAAATAAAAATAAAATTGTACCCTTTTTTTCCTATCTTGGGGCCAACTGTGATACAAGTAATTGGAATGATGGCTGCCGATGTGCACAGAGCAGCATCCATCCAGCTGTAACTTTTGGTTGAATCCAGGGACAGTATTTTTGTCTGTGCCACCCATGGAGGTCTAGAAACACTGGGTTATCTACTCTTGTCATTTGACTTAATGAAACACATAATAAAATCTAGGATGTGCTCACAGGTCATTTCTATACCAGAAATGAGAGCCAGAATAATACCTTCTATGCTTACAAAAATATATCTAAATTCTAATTAGATTAGAATTAGATATATTCTGACAAATTTTATGGTGTAGTACGAAATTTGTCAGAGACTCACCCTTGTACTATGTGGTTTCCAATTCAGCCCTGAGTCAGAGACAGAAAGCTAATTTAGAATCATTAACCTGCCAGACATACTTCCTTCAGCACAGCGTAAGTAAGTTTGACTCCGAGGTTTGACTCCGAGGTTTCCCGAGCCAGATTCTGGCTTCCAGCTCACTCACTGTAGACACACTGCTCTTCTCTCACAATAGCTACAAGCAGGAAAATGGCAACAGATTTGAAATTTCAATGACCTCAGGCAACGTGTTGACCTAAATTTTCTGTCAGTGATTTAAGAGGCATTCAATGGCTCCAGGCAGGAACAGAAAGAGAGCTGAACAATTCTCCCCATGGATAATCTCAAGCTACTTCAGGGCCAGATTTTGTCTTCAGGTCTCTGCACAGAATCAGTAATGTTTTTGTCTTGGGGGAATCAATAGGGCCTCTGCACTGTGAACACAATATTGAGCTTGAAATAGTCAGTGCTTAGCAAAAGATAGATGATGCCAGAGCCTGGAGTTCTTCGAAGATTTAGGAAACAGAAAATAGTCCTTTGGAGATCCACCGAAAGACAAGTAAATCTTAATAAATTTGAGGGGTATAGAAATGTAAGTAGCACATGGACGGGAAGCCTAGAGGACTAAGATTGATACTCAGGGACTAAGACGCTCAGGAAGAAGAGCACTTCTGGTCCTGGAGCCCTTAAAAATAAAAGAAAATCCGATCTTCAAAAACACAGTTTGTGTAATGCTGAAATGCTATTCTTTTTCTCAGTGAAGAGTTTTACCTCTATCAATGTCAGCCATACAGTCCTGAGAATCATTATTTTACACAATTCCAACACCTAAGTTAAAAATTTCAAGTTAGAATGAATAATGCATCCTCCATTCTAAATAACAGAATAAAGGCTTTAGAAAACTTTTAAAATAATGTCTTCCTGTTATTCTACTTTGATGTCATTTTAAAAAAGAACCATATACTAGATAATATATTTGAAAAGTAAAAAACTTTTTGTAGAAATTCACAAGGAATATGTTCTTTGTTTCCCGAAGCAAAACAATTGGCTTTATTTGATTCTTGAAAAATAAAATGCATCCGTAGGTATACTGCAAACATTATTGACATATTGCTCTGGGCAGCAATTAATATATAATTAATTATACTTTGCAGTGTTTACTTATTAGATATTTTTGCTGATGTAAGAAATGAATTTGCACAAGGGTTCTACTGAATTATATTTATCAATATCTTCTAAAGGGCTTGCCAAGGGACCATAAACTCTGTGTCTGCTGAAATAATGATGCAACAATTGCATCTGCTCTGTGGGCGGATTTACAATATGAAGTATTGTCCCAGTGAAGCACTGAACCCTCAGATATTTCACTCCCAAGGTAAGTATCATTTATAGCACATTATTCCACTGCAGTGACTCTTTGAGGAAGAATAAAGGTGATCTGTTCATAAAGCAGCTATTGAGTAAGTTAAGAATAATGGAATAGAGAGAAGGCCATTCATTCATTTACATCAAGCTTATGTAGCAAGTATTCGCTCTCTGTTGCCCTTCAAACTATGAGAGAATCTTAAAAAGGAGTCATTTCCATTTAATTCTCAGCCAGTGTCATCTATTCTTTATGTAAGTTTGCTTATATTCTTTCATATGTGTCAAAAGTAATCAAATGGTCACTTTACAGTGCTGGGCTTGCAGTAGGGAAAGAGGCCAAAGATAGGTCTGATTTCCATGGGTACTGATGTTTCAGCAGAAGAGATGTGCCCTGGCGATGCCCGTCAGGATATGCATGTCTCTTCATATGCTGAGAAGACATATTTTTAAAATGAGTAAAAGTGCACGACTAGGTGCAGAAGAGGATGTTGGCTAAGAAAAGAGAAAAAGTAACATAACACGTGTGCCTTCTATAAAATTTCCTCTATGGTTGCATAATGCTTTATTGATCATATGCTTTGTAAATCAGGACTCAGATGATTAGACTAGAAAATACGATCCGATAGCATTAGTGAAATGGCAATTTAGCATAATAGAGATCTTTCAAGTTTTTAATATTAATCAATTGTGTTTGGCAAGACAGTGTAGAATGACTTCATTGTCAAACAATCAGATCATTTCACGCTACAAATAAAGTATCTTGTTATTTTAATTGTTAGGTGTTAAAAATTAACTTCCCTTTCTGGATAATGCTTGCTTTAGATTTTTCTGCCACTTAGATTTTAGTTGCTCCAGCCATCTCTATATCCACGTTACAAATTAATTGTGTCTAAATAGTGATTCAAGTTGTTAACAAAAGTGAGTTTCATGGGATTTTTTTTTTCTTTTTTGTAAATTTTATTAAAAATTTTAAGTTAAGGCCCTGGCTGGGGTAGCTCAGTGGATGGAGTGCGGGCTGGGAACCAAAGTGTCCCAGGTTCGATTCCCAGCCAGGGTACATTCCTGGGTTGCAGGCCATGACCCCCAGCAACCGCACATTGATGTTTCTCTCTATCTCTATCTCCCTCCCTTCCCTCCCTAAAAATAATAAATAAATAAAATCTTTAAAAAAAAAATTTTTAAGTTAAATGTATTTGGTGACATTGGCTAATAAGATTATATAGGTATCCAGTGTACAATTCTATGATACATGATGTACATTGCATTGTGTACCCACCACCCAAAGTCAAATCATCTTCTGTCACCATATATTTGACTCCCTTTACCCTTTACTGCCTACCCACTCCCCAGACCACTCTTCCCTCTGGTGACCATGATATTGTTGTCTGTGTCTGGGTTTCAGTTTTATTTCCCACATGAATGAAGTCACGTGATTTTTAGCTTTTTCTGACTGCCTTATTTTGCTTAGCTTAATATTCTCAAGGTTCATCTATGTTGCTGCAAATGGCAGTATTTCGTAGTTTGTTATGGCTGAATAGTACTCCATTGTGTATATGTACCACATCTTTATCCAGTTATCTGTTGAAGTACACTTGGGTTGTTTCCATGTCTCGTCCACTGTGAATGATGCTGCAGTGAACACAGGGGTGCATATATATTTACAAATAAATGTTTTCAAATTTTGGGGGTAGATACCCAAAAGAAGGATTACTGGGTCATATGGTAACCGTATTCTTAGTTTTATGAGGAACTTCCACACACTTCCACATACAGCCACTAGGGAAGAGGGTATGCCTCTTCCCTAGTGGCTGTACCAGCTTACATTATCACCAGCAGTGATTGAGGGTTCCTTTTTCTCCACATCATTTCCAACACTTGTTATTAGTAGTCTTGTTGATAATAGCCATTCTAACAGGTATGAGGTGGTATCTCATTTTAGTTTTGATTTGCACTTCCCAAATAGCTAGTAAAGTTGAGCATCTTTACGTATATCTGTTGGTCATTTGTATGTCTTCTTGGGAGGAGTGTCTATACAGGTTTTCTGCCCATTTTTTAATTAGGTTGTTTGTATGTTTGGTGTTTTGTATGAGTTCTATATATATTTTGGGATTTAACCCCTTGCTGAAGCTGTTGTTTACGAATACCTTCTCTGATTCAGTTGGTTGTCTTTTTGTTTTGTTGGCAGTTTCTTTTTCTGTGCAGAAGCTTTTTAGTATGATATACTCCTCTTCATTTATTTATGCCTTTACTTGGCTTTTGAGGTCAAATTAATAAAATGTTCTCTGAGACCAAAGTCCTTAAGTTTAGTACCTATGATTTAAGTTGTTACAAATGTGAGTTTCATGAATTTCCTCTTTTAGCCAGTTGGGGAAGGAGAGGATTCATGGTCAGAAGTGACAACTGACTTGCATAGCAGACCATTTGGGGATGAAATGGCTGATGAGACCTGGAGCACAACAATCTTCTGGTACCAACTATGGGCATCTTTTAAAAGTCCACAGGTCAGAGGCAGGGTTAATATATTCTTATAAAACAGAAGAATCCATACTCCACACTTTTTAATTAAACATCACTTGTACTGTTGCCAAAGATTACAGGGGTAGGCAAAAGGACATTTACAGTTGTGCATATGTAAAAAAATATAGTACAAGAGTAAATAATAATACAAGAACAAACTCTGCATCGTGTACTCACAACAGAGTACTCAAAACCTACTTTTGCCAACCCCCGTATAACACTTAAATCTCCTAATTACCCCTGAAATAGGTATTGTTCCCTTCATTTTAAAAACCAGAGAATTTAATGATGAGAAAGTTTATATGCATAAAGTTAGGATTTAAATCAGTCTGTCTGGTTGCAATGCTTACCCCACTTTTGAACAACAAAAAAAAAACAGTTGTGACAAGTTTTTAAACCAAGTCCCGTTTTCTAAGAGGGTATGCCATCGACTCTCTGTTTCTTGACCTTTGAAATGGGAATGATAATATAAAACTCCCAGGGTTGAACTAGCAGTTCAGGGGAATAGCAGGAAAATAGATGAAGAGTGTGAATGTATTCTTAAGTTCTTCAAATGGGTAGCAAGCCATCAGATGTTAATTCTAGGACAGTATCTTAAGGAAAGAGATTCCTCTGAAAGAATACAGATACTTATTACTTTTCTCAATAAGATAATTTTATTTTTCTGGTCCTGCAAATTAATTCATGAGTGATGGGCCAAACAACAGAAAGAAAAATAATTAATTTAATGTTCTTCTACATGAAGTTATTGTTGAGGTTTTCCTTACAATATTGATGACACCTTGTCAAACTGTGTACTTTATCAAATTGAGAATTCTTAAGTAACCCTGAATTATTCTGCTTTAATTTCAAAATTTACTTCACTTATAGTAAAATAAAATATAAATTATATGAACTCAGAAAAATGAACTCACTAGGTAGCTTATCTCAAAAATGTTAATGTTTCTCTGTATTTAAATTTACAACAATTTTAGGGATGTAAAACTAAAGGAAAACAAATGGCCAATAGACTAATATTCAGCTGGATGTATTTTCAACCTCTCTTTCAAATGCAAAACAACTGATAACTAGTTAGAAATCTAATAACTCTCTCTACTGTTTCTACAGTTTAGAACAGTGCTTTCCTGAGAGAGAGAGAGAGAGAGAGAGAGAGAGAGAGAGAGATCAAAAAGTCATTTTCTAAATAGCTTTAGGGTTGACATGAAATTGAATAGAAGGAATTTTTTTCTCTGAAACTGCTATCTTTATTGTAAACGAGAGACAGAACTATGAGATGAAAGTCTCATGTGAAATGCAGAGCAGAAAGCTGGCCTTTGGCGGGTTCCTTCAGCTGCCTGACACAGCCATGGCATCCGCACTGTTCCTCGAGCCAGAAACATCTGCACGGTTACTGCTTCTTTCTGCTCCTTTACTTCTCAAATTAAAATCTGCCAATCCATGTCTTGCCAAACCTGGTTCCATAACCTCCCTCATATTCTTCCTCTCTTCAATTTAATTTCCATTCTTACTGCAGTTTTGCTGATTCAGTTTTCATCATTGCACACCTCTCCTGATGCAGTAAGTTCCACATGTCAAAATTCATCATTGGAAAACCAGATCTAATCATACCAGGCTGCTACTCAGAAACATTTGATAGCTGTCTGTGTTCATAAACATAAAACCAGACTTCCTGCTAGAGCCTACAAAGTCTTTCATAAGCCAGACTCAACATATGGTTTTAGTGTGGCTTCAACATTCCACCCAACAGTCTCCATACTTACTGTCCCCATATGTTACTCACCAACCCCCAAAGAATCCTGTGTCTATATTTCTTAACGTGTTATTCCTTTGTCTGGAATTTTCTTTCCCCATTTTCAGCCTTCCATCTTTTTAGGCTAAATGAAGATATTTCCACCTCTGAAGATTTTCTTGATCACCCAGTAAGAGTTTATGGCTGTCTTCAATAGACATATAAAAAGAAGCTAAACATCACTAATCATCAGAGAAATGCAAATTAAAACCACAATGAGGTAGCACTTCACACCTGTCAAAATGGCTATATCAGTAAATCAACAAACAAGTATTGGCGAGGATGTGCAGAAAAGGGAAACTTTGTGTATTTTTGGTGGGACCAGGGTTGGTTCAGCAATTATGGAAAATAGTATGGAGTTTCCTCAAAAGAGTTAAAAATAGAGCTACCTTATAACCCAGCAATTCCACTTCTGGGTATTTATCCAAAAAGTCCAAAACACTAACTTGAAAAAATATATCCATCCCATGTTCATTGCAGCATTATTTACAATAGCTGAGATAAGAAAGCAGCCCAAGTGCCTATCAACAGACAACTGACTGAAGATTTGGTACAGCCCTGGCCATGTGGCTCAGCTGGAGCATTGCTCTGTGCACCAAAAGGTCATGAATTTGATTCCTGGTCAGGGCACACACCCAGGTTGTGGGTTCAATCCCTAGTTGGGGTGTGTATGAGGAGAAGACAACCAATCAATGTTTTTCTCTCACATCAATATTTCTGTCTCTTTTTCTTTCTCTCTCTTCCTCTCTCTCTAAGAGCAATGAAAAAAATGTCTTCAGGTGAGAGAAAAAAGATGTTGTACACATAGGCAATGGAATATTACTTGGCCATAAGAAGAACAAAACCTTACCATTTGTGACAACATAGATGGACCTAGAAGGTATTATGCTAAGTGAAATGAGTCAGACAGAGGAAGACAAGTATCATATAATTTCACTTTCATGTGGAATTTAAAGTACAAAATAAATGAACAAAGTAGAAACAAACTCATGGATACCTAGAACAAACTGGGAGTTGACAGATAAGAGGGAATTGGGGGCTGGTTAAAAATGTGAAAGGATTAAGAAGCACACTCTGGCAGTTACGGAATAGTAACAGGGATGTAAAATACAGCATGGAGAACACAGTCAGTGATATTGCAATAGCTGTGTATGGTGCCAGGTGGGTGCTAGAATTATTGGGAGGGTCATTTCATAAATTATATAAATGTTTAATAACTATGCTATACACCTGAAAGTAATATCAAATAAAATTAGACATTGAGTGTAACTGAAAAAAAATTTTAAAAATTTTAAAGAATTTATGGCCACTTCTATTTGCTCCTTGTGTATTTTGCACATACATCACATTTTTAATAACTTGATCATATAATAATTGTACATGAGTAAAGTGAGTTGAGGAACAGTCTTTTCCAACTACATTCCTCAAACATATTTTCCCCACATTTTTAATGGCCAATATCTTAAGCCACAATAAATTGAGTCTTATGCCATATTTTGGTGTCAGATCATGTGGCACATAATTTAGTGTGTGCGTGTTCCTTGAGCACCAAAGATAAAAGGAATTTAGTAGAAAATTCTTTGAAAACTTTTTTTATTTCTATTTTTCTTCTTGAAAAAAATACTTTAAAGACACAAAAGACCATTTCCACATAACTCACACTGAAAGCAATGGTTTTTAGATCTACTATAAGTGGGGGAAATAGCTTTTGTATTGCCACCTAGCCATCCATCCTTGTGGTATCTGAGTACCACTGATGTTCCTGATTATGGAAATACAAAGCTGAATACACAGCCCCACATGTTTGGGCTTTTCTTATACATAGAAGCACTCAGTTTGATAAATCAGCCAAGCACTTTTTGGAAAATCCACTCTAACAACAACATCTTTGCTCGTAGAATGACACACACTCATTTGAATCCTAATATAGCATGGATGTTCCAATTGAATTAAAAACATTCGTGTTACCTTGAATCCAAATAAAAATAGAGGACTATGTCAACAGCAAAAGTGAGTAAATAACATTTGCGAGCCTAATGAGAGATGTTCTTATAACTACAGACTGTACAATCACAGACGGCAATGATGCATTGCAAAAACTGCATGCCTCTCTTTTCAGCCACTGTCAGCCAGAGCATGCACCACTAAGTGGGCCACAAGCAGAAAGATGTCCGATTAAGGAGTTTAAGAAGGATCATTTTTCATTTTTGGTTGTGAATTGACATGATAAAATTTTAGAAAATAAAGTTTCAGAATTGTTTCAAATGTATTCTGAAATTGCTGTGCGATCAGTTATCATTATTCAAACCAGAGTATCAAGGATAGAATAAGTGTGAGGCAGAAACATTCACCATAAGTGCTTCATGATTGGGCTAAAAAATACCTTTACCACTGCTTAAATGATGTTCTGTTTCGAATATACCATGATAACCTTCATGTCTTTGATGTCTTTTCACTGCTTCCAAGTAATCCACATGTGGCCGATTGTTAACCCCTTCACATTCGAATTCTGTTTTACCCCTCTCCTGCAATTGTTCAGTTTACCAATAGACTACGAAGAATGATGATGATAATGATGATTGTGGCAGTGATGATGGTGCTGATGGTGCTGATGGTGACTATGACTGTGGTAGTGATGATGATGATGATAGCTGTTATTAGTCAGTTTTGATTTTGACAGGGACTGTTCTCAACTCTAATATCTTCTTCAATCTTGCTCTGTGTTTTCTTATTGCTTTCCTCTTGATTCCAGAAACCTTCTCTATCACTCATTTCTTTTTAAACATTGCCTCTTTGGGAGCTTCTTTGAGATCTATGTCTCTTTATAACTGTTCTCAGAAACTCTATTCTTAGTTCCCAGAGTGGCACATCTCAAACTTTGATATGCACGTATATCATTGGGGGACCTTACTGAAAATGCGTATTCTGATTCTGATTCTGCAGGTCTGGAGTGAGGTCTGAGATGCTGTGCTCCAACCAGCTCTCAGATAGTAATAACGATGACCCACACGGTTCACACTTTGAGTAGCAAGACTCCAGTCACATGGTCTTTAACATGGTGGCTGCTAGACACACAAGCTACGGTACACTGAAATGCAGCTGGTCCTAACTGACCTCTGCTCTCCATACAAAATCCTCACCTGAGCTCCATGATCACAATGTGAAAAAACGAATATAAAATGTGTCATCAGTATTTTTATATTGATAATATGTTAAAAATTTTCAGATATATTGGATTAAATAAAAGAAAAAAATTACAGGTTTATTTTATCTTCTTTAATTGAATAGTAAAAAAAAAAGACCTAAAATTGCTTAAGTGGCTCACATTATATTTCTGTTGGTCAACAACAGAGGCAGACATTTTAAAAACTAAATGAATTTTAGGCTTAAGGATCTCTCAATTAGTTCTTTCCAGGGCCTCTGAAGGGCTCCACCAAGTTGGTGTTTGTAATTTTGTATTCTTTTCCTTAAATAGGACACTCCAGATTGCATAGGCTTCAAGCCTCATAAACCCGAGTCTGCTATGTTGTTTACACATAAGACAATTTACTACTAGGGCTTCAACTCCTGATACTGTGCAGAGACAGCTACACCCAAACCCCTAAATTTTCCCTGCCCTTCAGCCTAATACTTCCAACTGCCTGAGTCATCCCATTTTAGTTATCACATCATCATAACCCTTTAATCTGCCTGCAAACAATTATTATTATTTATGGTAAATAATCTCCTTGGGTATTTGCTCATGCTGTTCTCACAGAGAGATGGCTCAGTGACTCCAGGCCTATAGAAATCCTATTTATTCTCTGAAGGCTACCTAAAAACTTATCTCCAAAATGCATCAGACTATTCCAGATCACAATAATCACTCCTTTATTACAACTGCGTGAACTGTCATCCTTTTGTGTATTTTTTTTCTTTAGGAAATATAATCATGTGAGATTTTATATATGCTGCTTCTCCATTGCATCTACCTGCAATGTAGGCTTCAAACCCAACTGTTTTGTAGGACTTCTAAGAATATTTAGATTACACAAGCACATATAATACAAACACCTTTATCCCATATTTTACTGAGAATGTAAATTTGTAGAAAACAACCTAAAACAGCCAAATCAAAGGCAAAGTGGTCAGGAGGCACAACAGGTGTGGAAAATATCCTGATGATTTCATTCTGAAAACACACTGTCCACTGCTGCTTTACACATTTGTCCAAGAGAGCAGGAAAAATAGCTTCTGGTATTGAGCTCTTGGTTCCCTAACGCTTATGTATCTGCTCTTTCCAGTTACGACTGAACCATCATCTGTTCTCCACGTGCCAGCAGCCACTTTCTGCCGACACTGGCCCTGTCTGCCTGGTTCCTCACACTGTGCTATCTCTCTTCCCCATGTCGTGGGAAGCCACAGAGCCTGCAGTGGTAATTGTTCCCATAGCCTGTTCATCACCATAAGCATCAGTGAGAAACAAACACAGATGTCTCCCATTGGAACGTAAGCTCTGAGACCGTCTTGTTTTCCATTATATTCTCAGCATCATCTTGAATGAACATTAATACTTCAGCTGGTAGCCTTTAGCTTATCTTCTCTTCACTTGCTCTATGTCAGAGAACTACTTTTTGTGTCATTATACAATATTTTCTGAAGGTCCTATTACACATTTATCATGCCCCACAGTCTATTATATTTCATTGACTCCTAGGCCTTAATGTTTAAAGTAGTTTATTTTCTTACATTAGTTTTCTCTTTCTCAGTAGACAGTAGGCTTTGGAAAGGTAGGGTCATAGCCTGCATACATTGGAATCTGAAGCAGTATATAATAATTAAGAGCTTTATTAAATGACTTGGATTTAAATCCTGGCTTTACTACCTATAAGTTATTTGACCTAGAATGAATGTTGAATCACTTTTAAAGCATCAACTTTTTCATGTGCAAGCTGGGTATAAAATAAAACGATCTCATAGGATATTTGGGAGGATTAAATCAATAGTACATAGAAAGTGCCCAGCATAATGCCTGATATATAATAAATATTTGATAAGTATTATTTTCTATTATATATAGTAATAATGAAAGCACCTCTCAGTGGACTTGAATATAAAAATTCAGTAAGATATTGATAGACTAACCTGAATTTTTCATATCACAATACATTGGTATATTGGTTTCCATAATTAATTCATTAAGTCCCTACTATATCCAGGCTTTTTTGGTATATATGTGTGACATGACACACACAAACCCATATGAGGGAGACCCCCAAAATGGAATTTATTTATAAAAAACTGTGAACTTATTCTTACATATTTAAACTTAAGTCACCTTCAAAGTATTCTGTATCTGATGCAATGCACCTATTGAAACTATTTTTTTTCTACTGCTCAAACCAGTTTTTGAATTCATTGATTTTGATGCCTTTTAGTGTTTCTACCATTTTTTGACTTTACCTCTTCCACATTGGCAACACGTTTCCCTTTGAGGTCTTTTATCATTTAGGGAAACAACAACAACAACAAAAAGTCGCTCAGGGCAGATCAGGTGAATAGAGAGGGTGGGGCATGGGGTTCATGCCATTTTGGGTCCAAAACCGGTGAAAACTCAGGGAAGTGTGGGCAGTGCATTCATAAATCACCCATCATGAAATGGGCAAACTTATTAAATGAGTTTTTTAAAAAATTTCATTGAAGCTGAATGTAGCCTCTCACAACACCACCAGCTAGCACACTGATACAGATGGGTTTCTAGAACATTCACCTAGCAGGGGAAGCTTGTGCTACAAGGATCCCACCATCTAGAAGATAATTCCAGTTTTTGGGGGTCTTCCCTCATGTATCTACTCTGTCACCAACTTTGTCATTCTAAACAGGAATATCCACCAGGAAAAAATATATAACTCTAATATGTATTTTAATACCAATTCTCTGGGCTAGTCCTAATCTTTCTAAGAAGATAAAATGAAAATAAGTGATTAAGAAATATAATTTTATAATTGAATACTACACTAAGATAATCGGTTTACTAGGACTGTGCCCTTAGAGTGTGGAACATACAGAAGAGAGTGAGGTCTTGTCACCTAGATCAGATCATTAGCTGCAACAAGAAATAATATACATTTTAGCCTGCTATGCCCTAGAATAAAAAGCCATCACCATGGCTTAAACTTGTTTTTTTGGGGTGAATAAGACTTCAAAAGAGCCTGAGTACATTTACATATTTAAAGGCCAAGGAGATACCAAGGAAAAGGGGCTCTGCAAATATCCAGTCACGCTATCACTGCTCTATTACCTCAGATGAAAATGCGCAAGAAAGATAAAAACAGCACACACATACAGGTGTAAACTATCATTAGACAATAAATGAGAAACCCTTTGTAGAAAAATGGCACATTACCATTTTACTATTAAAGGCAAACTCAGAGGTAACAGAGACCCCACATGAAGCAAACACAAAACTCCTGAAAGGGAGTCATATCAAGGTTTTAAAAGAAATTCAAAAGCTTCTCAGTCGGTGGTTATCAAGGAAGCCATTTGTACCAACATTTATCTCTGATAAATTGGAAGTCCTTAATGTGTAACAATGAAAACATGATGAACCGGTTCCCCAGGCACTAATCCCTTCTGAGGTACTTTATTCTCATCTGTCTGGAGGCCTAAAATGTTTTCTAATCGACAGAAGTCAAATCTGGCTTGCAGCAGAGGTGGCACCTGGGAGCCCTGGCAGCTTCAGGAAGAGAAAGCACACATTTACCGTTGCTCTTCTAAAGATATTATTCTCACCTTTTCGAGATTATACAATCAATGCCCTGAGTCGAGAGAAAGAAAAAACACAAAAAGTGTTCTTCTCTTCACATACAGAAACATGGATGGTCAAGAGCAAATCCTGAAATGCCAGAATGCAGGATAGTAAGACTAGATGGGTGCCATCAGGATCAGGGAGAATTTCTGACTCTGTCTCCTCTCCCTGCTCTGATCAATTGCTCTCTTTAAGCTAATGTTGATTTTAGAAGATTGGGGAGAGAAGTGAAGGATGGGGGAAGATGTGGTAAGAGACATCAATAGGATGTAGTATACAGCTCTGGACTAAGATCCTGGCTCCATCATCGCTAGCTGTGTGACCTAATCATGCTCATTAATTTTAAATTGGAAGGTTTCCCAAGAGAACACCATGAATTTCCCAGAAATGAAAGACCAATATCACACTTAATTACAAGTGCTTTTTTTTTTTTGGTCAGAAAAGATATTTACCTTGTATATATGCAGTTACAGGAAAAAAAGAAGACTGAATATTCTGCTTTATATTTAGTTTAACGCCTCCTAAGACTGAGCTGTCATTAATTTCCATAAGAGTCTATCTCAGTACTGAGTCCTCCTATTCAAAAAAGGAGCCAAACATTTTACCTAAATGTTTCTATTTTGTTTGATATTTTATGTGCAAAAACATCTGTTAAAATTTCTTTTTGTTAGCCCTGGCTGGCATAGCTCAGTGGATTGAGCTCAGGCTGCAAACCGAAGTGTCACAGGTTCGATTCCCAGCCAGGATACATTCCTGGGTTGCCGGCCATAACCCTCAGCAACCACACATTGATGTTTCTCTCTCTCTCTCTCTCTCTCTCTCTATCTATCTCCCCCCTTCTCTCTCTAAAAATAAATAAATAAAATCTTTAAAAAAATTTCTTTTTGTTTAATATCTTGTTTAATTTTTCCCCCGACATTTCTGGGGATGCTCAGGTAGGCCAGGAGCCAATGAGGCAGACATTGTTTTCCCAGAAGCTGAAAGATGAGCATCTTTCACTCTGCTCAGTGGTGTGTTGTCACTTTAGTTCCTCAGTTTACGGCAGATTATAAGGGTTTCTGAGTAATTTGTCATTTTGTTGTCTGCTTTAGAATACTAAAGATGTGGGTCAGCTCTGGGCTTTCCTCAGAACTTTGGTGTAATTTTAAAAAATTGCAGCTGACCTCTTTCAGCCAATGATTGCTGACCCCCCGCCCCCCTCGAAAAAAGTCCTTCAGCAGAAAAAGTTTGAAAATTTATTGACTTCCATAAAACCAGAACACTTAAACTGGACGAGACCCTAAAGTCTACTAGTTTCCAAGTTTTTAAGCTAAATTATGTTGATTTTGCTGACAATATTAATGAATGCAGTAAATTTAATTAAATATTTTGTACCAGTTACTATAACAAGTACATTTTATATATTTTCTCATTTGTTACTACAAACTGATGTATATGTAGGTATTATTATTACTATTATTATCATCATCCCCATAGTATTTTTGACAAAATTTTCAATTCAATTTTCACTAAAAGTTGATATACACATAGGTATACTATTATCCCAATTTTATAGGTGAGTGAACTGAGGAACAGGCCCAAGGTCATAAAGACAGTGGTAGAACTAAAGGTTAAGCCACTCAGTCTGACTCTAGAGCCAGTTTTCTTAACCACCATCTAACACTGTCCTCTCAACAGAGCCTTAGCCTTATATGAAAGTATGAGAAGCAGACCCTCAGCTGGAAGCAATATTGGGGCTTCCAGCTCTGTCCACTTAGTCTCTATGTTGCCTCATTTACAAGTTCTGTCCCTTAGGTGCTCTTTGATAAACTTTTTAGATTCTGCAAAATACAATCTGAAAATCATTGATATAATCTGAACCTTGTTTTATACTAACATTCAAATTATAATGTAGATCAGGGGTTGGTAAATTACAGCCCTTATTCTAAATATAGTCAGCTGTCAATATTTGTAAATAAAGTTTTAATGGAACACAGCCTCACCTGTGCATTTATGCATTAACTCGGACTGCTTTCTGCAAAGATGGTGCTTAGTGGGAATAAAACAACCACCTGGACGGCAGGGTCTAAAATCTGTAGCACAATATCTGGTCCTTTATAGAAAACTTTTGCCAACCTCTGAAAACTACAGTTAAACTATATCCTCTTTGGGGTTAAATACACTTGGGTAGTAACTTAAAAATAAACTGAGGATGATTTTGAATGATGTTTTTTATAAATATATAATGTAATTGCACATTCCAAAGGCAATATTTCTCTTATAAATGGTTCACATAGTATATATAGAAATATAGTAATACTTCTTGCATCTTTAAATAACTTCCCCAATCTCTCCTTTCTTGTTGTTCCAGAATCCCATCCAGGATCACCTTTTACACTTAGTCATTGCGTCTCCTTGAGCAACTCTCAACTGACAATTTCTCAGGCTTTTTTTTTAAAGACTTTGACAGTTTGAGAAATATCAGTCACCTAATCTGTAGAATACTCCTGTATTGCAACTTGTCTTCTGTTTTTTTTCCCCCTTTTTTATGATATTGCTGAGGTTATGGGTTTTTAGAAAGAAGGCCATTGAATTAAGCAGCTATTTTCATTATACCATCCTAAAAGTATGTATTATCATGGTTTATATTGACATATTGACTTTGATCAACTGGTTGAGATAATGCTTTTTAGGTTTCTCCATTGTAAAGTTGCTTGTCCCCACACATTTTCTCACTGTATTCTTTGGAAGCAAGTCGCTATGCTCAGCACACAAAGAGTAAGGAATTTTATTCTATCTTTTTGAGGGTAGAGTAGGTACATAAATTATTTTGAGTTCTTCTGCATGAAGATTTGTCTTTTTACTTGTTTATTTCAATATAGATTCATGGATATTTATTTTACACTTGGGGTTATAATCCAATAATAATTATTTTGTTGTTCAAGTCGTAGCTTTAGGTATTGGTAGCTCTTTCAGCTGACGCCTGTGTCCCTTTAACATAACACTATCATTTCTTTTAGTACTTCTTTACTCTCTAATATTATAATATGTTGTAAGCTTATTTTATATGTTTCCTGTCCCATTTATATAATCGGCCATTTCTTCAAGAAGCCCTAGTTACTTTTTATTGGACAATGGTGTTGGAAACCAAGGTGTGAGCACTAGGTGTGCTCCTTGCCACTGGCGTATTGCTACTTGTAGGTTCTCTCATTTGACAGAGCAAGCATATACATGTGGATAAACTAACCTTTGTATGTATATGTATGTATATATGTATATATGTTTCTTCTGTAACCACTCATAACTATATTAAGCTTAAAATGAGTTCATAATGATGTCTCCAACTCATCTACAATTATATAGATAATTCTAGCCTCTATCATTTGCTTATTTGTAAATTCTCACTCTTAAATATGAGAAGTGTGTTTTCCACAACTGACATTCATTTATTTAAATGTTCAATTCCAATATACATGTATAGAAATATCAGAATTATTAACTTGTTCCTTCATGCCTTCCCCCCTTTTTTCATGCCATTTACAAGTTGAAGAAACCAAAATTCTTTTATCCTTTATTCTAATATAGTTTGTGCAATTCTACTTCAAGTTTAAATCAGTTTGATTCTTGTTAATCAAGGCCATTGACTGGCATATCCACCACCTAATTTTTCCATTCTTTATAACTGGAAAATTTTGTCTGCCTTTTCCCCTTTCTTGAACAGTTTTACCCATCTAATTATAATAAAGAGGCAAGATTTTCAGTCAAGATGGTGGCATAGGTAAACACGGATTGCCTCCTCCCATAACCACATCAAAATTACAACTAAACTATAGAACCATCACTCAGAACCATCAGAAATCAAATTGAGAGGAAGTCTGAGAACTATGGAATTAAAGAAACCACATCCATCCAGACTGGTAGGAGGGGCAGAGATGTTGCACAGGCAAGTCCCCCATCCACATGTGGTGAATAAAAATTTGGGACAGATATTTTGGGAGTGAGGAATACTAGCCCAACAGAAGGCCCCCCAGCCAAGGGCTTCAGTGCCATGAAGATAAGTCCCCATAACTTCTGGCTGCAAAACCCAACAGGGATTGAGTTGATAAAAGAAACTTCTGGAGTTCCAAGCACTTTCTCTTAAAGATCCCACACAGGGACTTACTCAGACTCACTCCCCGTGAGCTCCCACACCAGGAGAGCAGCTTGAAAGGCACAGTGGCATAAACAGAGGAACTGAAGGGCTCGGCATCAATGCAAGAGCTGGGGGACAGCTTTCTCCCAGACAGAAAGGAGGGCAAAGGCCATTGTCCCTTTTCCTAGCCCTCTCCTCATGAAGCCACAGAATGGGCAGGCAGGTGCCATACCTGAGAATCTGTCCACCTGGCTAACACTCTTTGCCTTGCCCTGGAGATTCTCTTGAGGCTCTGCCCCATCCAACTTACAGTCCCACAGAAGCTGTTAATAGTTATGTTTCAATATAAATTGCTGGTCTTGGCTCATGTTTCACAACTTCCTCTCAAACAACAACAGCCAGCCTCAGTGAACTTCCAGCCCCTGTACCTCTTGCTAAGTGGCCCCAGGCCCAGCACTAGCAGCAGCCAACCTATATTCACACCTTGGGTTTTCCTGGGAATCTCCAAGCTCAACACAAGTAGTGGCCATCTCAGATTGCTTTGTAGCTCAGACAGGGTGGCCCTGGGTAGAATACAAGTGGGGACTAATGTTGCCCTGCACCCTGAAAACCCCACAGCCTGTGCACCAATCAACAGCTACAGACCACAACAGAGAACCACTACCTTTCTCCTGCGCAGCTGATACTCCACAGAGGCAGAGATTGGTGGTCAGTGGTCACAGCTAGCACTTGCAGCTGACTGGCCTGGGAAAATCCCTCCCACTGACCTGCCAACAGCAATCAAGGCTTGACTACAAAAGGAGGGTGTACTCAGCCCACACAAAGGGCATACCTTGAGTACCCCATCTTGGGTGATAGGGGAGGCTGTGCCACTGGACTCTACAGAACATCTACTACATTAGGCCTCATTGCCAAGAAGGGGAGTCAAAGCAGCTCTACCTAATATAAAGAAACAAACATAGGGAGGCTGCTAAAATGAGGAGGCAAGGAAACATGGCCCAAATGAAAGAACAGATCAAAACTCCAGAACAAAAACTAAACACAATGGCGATAAACAATCTCTCGGATGTATAGTTCAAAACACTGGTCATAAGGGTGCTCAAGGAACTTAGTGAGGACCTCAACAGCATAAAAAATATCCAGTCAGAAACAAAGGATACACTAATGGAAATAAGGAACAGTTTACAGAGAAACAACAGTAGAGTGGATACAGCTGGGAATCAAATCAATGATATGGAACATAAGGAAGCAAAAAAACAACAAATAAGAACAAGAAAAATTTAAAAAATCCATAAAAATGAGGATAGTGTAAGCAGTCTCTAGGACAACTTCAAGTGTTTCAACAGTTGTATCATTGGGATGCCTGAAGGAGAAGAGAAAGAGCAAGAAATGGGAAATCTATTTCAAAAAGTTAATGAGAAAAAAACTTCCCTAATGTGGTGAAGGAAATAGACATGCAAGTCCAGGAAGCAGAGAGAGTCCCAAACAAGATCTCTGCGAAGAGGTCCACTATGAAATATATCATAATTAAAATGCTAAATGTTAAAGATGAAATGAGAATCTTAAATGCAGCAAGAGAAAAGAAGTTGTTACCAACAAGAGTATCCTCATAAGACTTTCAAATGATTTCTCAAAAGGAACTATGCAAGCTGAAGTGATTGCAAAGAAATATTCAAAATCATGAAAAACAGGGACCTACAGCCAAGACTGCTCTACCCAGTAAAGATATCATTTACATTCAAAGAGTATATGAAGATCTTCCTAGGCAAGAGAAAGCTAAAGGAGTCCATCATCACCAAACCATTATTGTATGAAATGTTAAAGGGAATTATTTAAGAAAAAGAACAAGACCAAAACCATGAATAAAATGACAATAAATACATATCTATCAACAATTGAACCTAAAAAACGAACTAGGCAAACAAGAAGAACAGAGACAAAATCGTAAATATGGAGAACATTTTGATGGTTGCCAGATGGAAGGTTGGTATAAAGAAATAGGTGAAGAGATCAGCAGATTAAGAAGTACACATAGGTAGTTACAGTACAGCTATAGATGTAAAGTACAGTATAGAAAATGGAGTAGCCAAGGGACTTATATACATGACCCATGGACATGATCAATGCTGTTGGGAATTCCTGAGAGAGTATGGGGGGCTGGGTGGAGGGGAGAAAAGAGGGAAAAATTGAGACAACCATAATAGCATAATCAATAAAATCTAATAAAAATAAAAAAGTAAATACGCAAGAGATTTTCTTTAAAATTATAAAATAATTCCCAGAGAAATTTATGTGTACTTTTCAGAATAATGATCCTCTAGTGATTGGCTGCATTATCATTTTGACAACTGTTTAAAAAAAGAGGGACGCATATATAACTTACCTGTTCATCTCACTGGAGGTAAGCCAAGCAAGGTCTCTCTTTAAATTTTTCATGACTATACTGAAGTGGTTGGAGGGCAGAGCTGATATCTCATTTGTAACACTCTTTCAAACAGATATGCTTCAACATAATACACTGAACTTAAGAGGATATAAGAAATGCATGAGTCATTGGCTTCATCTCTATAATCATGTGTTGCACAATATGTTAAAAAGGTTCTTCAAAATCCCAGTAGTTTTATCTTAACACTGACACACATGAAAATGAAAATGTAACATGCCAAAATGTATGGGATACAAAAAGAAATTCTAAGAGGGAAACTCATAGTAATAAATGCCTACCAAGAATAACAAAAAAATTCACATATAAACAGCCTAAATTTACAAATCAAGAAACTAGAAGAGGAGGAACAAAACCTAAAACTAATACAATGAAATACATAACTAAGACTAGAGGAGAAATAAATGTAATAGAGACTAAAAACACAATAGAAAAGATTAATAAAACCAAGAGATGGTTCTTTGAAAAGGTAAACAAAATTGGCAATCCTTTAGCTAGGTTCACCAAGAAAAAAAGAACAAACTCAAATAAAATCAGATATGAAAGAAGAGATGTTACAACTGATACCACAGAAATACAAAGGCTCATAAGAGACTATGAATAATTATACAACAAGAAATTGAGCAACCTAAAAGAGATGCAAACATTCCTAGAAACATGCAACCTAACCAAAACTGAATGATAATAAAATAGAAAATCTTAACAGACTGATAACTAGTAACAAAATTGAATCAGTAATCCAAAATCTTTCAACAAACAAAAGTCCAGGAGCAGATGGCTTCACTGGTAAATTTTACCAAACATTCAAATAAAAATTAATAGCCCTCTTCAAAAAAACAAACAAACCCCAGAACAGAGAATGCTTTCAAACTCATTTTATAGACCTTGATACAAAAATCATATATGCATACCACAGGAAAAAAATTACAGGATAATATCCTTGTTGAACATAGATGCAAAAATCCTCAACAAAATATTATCTGGCCAAATTCAATAATACATAAATAGGATTATATATCATGATTAAATGGAATTTATTCTAGGGATGCAGAGATCTTGATGGTTCAAGATCTTCAAATTAGTCAAAATGATACAACACATTAATAAAACAAAGAATAAAATCACATGATCATCTCAATTGATGCAGAAAATGCATCTGATAAAATTCAAGATTTATTTATGATAAAAATTCTCAACAAAGGATGTGTAGAGGGAACATATTTCAACATAATAAAGGACATATATGGAAAACCCACAGCTAACATCATACTCATTGGTAAAAAAATGAAAGCTTTTTCTCTAAGATCAGGAACAAAACAAGGATACTCACTCATGCCACTTTTATTCAACATAGTATTAGAAGTACTAGCCAGAGAAATTTGCAAGAAAAATAAGTAAAAGACATCCAAATTTCAGAAGAAATAAAAATGTCAATATTTGTAGGTGACATGACATGATATAGAGAAAACCCTAAAGATTCCATAAAAACTGCTATTACTAATAAATGTAGGATACAAAGTCAATATAAAAATATGTTGCATTTCTATACACTAATAAGCTATCAAGAAGAGAAGTTAATAATTCCACTGACAAGGGCATAAAAAATGAAATACCTAGGAATACATTTAACCAAGGAAATGGAAGACTTGTGTGGTGAAAACTACTACAAGGCATTAAATATATTAAAATAGATACAAATAAATGGAAAGATATTTTGAGTCTATGGATTGGAAGAAGTGATATTGTTTAAATGTCCATACTATCCAAAATAATCCACAGATTCAGCTCAGTCCCTATCAAAATTTCAATGTCATTTTTTCCCAACATAGAATGATCTTACAATATATATAGAATCAGAAAAGAGATGGAATAGCCTAAGCAATCTTGAGAAAGAAGAACAAAGCTGGAGGCATTATGCACTTATTAAAACTATATTACAAAGCTGTAGTAAGTAAAGCTGTATGGCATTGGCATAAAAGGAGAAATAGATTGATTGAACAGAATAGAGAGCCCAGAAATAAACCTATCCATTTATGGTCAATTACACTACAATGAAAGAGCCAAGAATATACAATGGGGAAAAGACAGTTTCTTCAATAAATGGTGTTGGAAAAATTGGACAACCACGTGAAAAAGAATGAAACTGGACCACTATCTTACCCCATACACAAGCATTAACTCAAAACAGATCAAAGATATGAACATGAGACCTAAAACATAAAACTCCTAGAAAAAACATAGGTGGTAAACTCCTTGACATAGACCTTGACAATGATTTTTAAAAATCTGATACCAAAAGAAAAATAAAGTGGAATTAATGAAACTAAAAAGCTCTACACAGCAAAGAAAATCCTCAACAAAGTAAAAGCAAAACCTACAAAATGGCAGGAAATGGTTGTAAACCACATGTCTGATAGAGGGCTAATATCCAAAAAATAAAAGTAACTCATACAGTTCAGCTGAAAAAACATCTGATTAAAAAATGGGCAGGGAATCTGAATGGACATTTTTCCAAAGAAGACATACAGGTGGCTAACAACTACATAAAGAAGATTCTGTACATCATTAATCATGAGAGAAATGCAAATCAAAATCACAATGAGATATCACCTCAAAGCTGTTCGAATGACTATTATTAAAAAGATCAGAAATAGCAGGTGCTGGTGAGGGTCAGGAGAGAAGGGAACATTTGTGCACTGCTGGGGGGAATGCAAACTGGTGTTGCTACTATGGAAAACAGCATAGAGATTCCTAAAAAAATTAAAAATGGAACTATCATATGATCCAGAAAATCCACTTTTGAGTATTTATCCAAAGATAAAAAATACTAATTTAAGGGATATATACCTTTATAAAGCTTTATCTAAAGTAGCCAAGATATGGACATAACCTAAGAGTCTCTCAAAAGATGAATGGATAAAGATACTGTATATATAGATTCAATGGACCATTATTCAAAAATTTAAAAAAATCAGTCTTGCCATTTGCTACAACATGAAAGGAACTTGAGGGCATTATACTAAGTGAAACAAGTCAGAGAGAGGAAGACAAATATTATATGCTATCTTTCATATATGAAATTTAAACATGAATGAATGAATGAACGAATGAATGAGTAAATAAAATTTAAAAACCAGCTCTTAGATACAGAGAACAGATTGGCAGAGTGGTGATTACCAGAGATGGGGAATAGGCATAGTAGAAAAAGGTGGACTCTTTTTTACAATTTAAATAATTTGAATAAAAATAAATTAATATGGAAAAATCTTTAAGATAAAAGTGATCAAATCAAGACACATATTAGTGTATATAGTTTACTATACTAGGGCAGGAGACCACAAAAATACTGGAATTATCTTTTGGAGGGCAGGTGCCTTGTAGTACAGGCTTCCCCCACTAGATGAATGTTCTAGGAACCCATCTGTATCAGTGTACCAGCTGGTAATGTTGTGAGAGGCTGCATTTGGCTTCAGTGAAGTTTTTTTGAAGACTCTCAACGTGTTCGCCCATTTCATGATAGGTGATTTACGAGTGCACTTGCCCACACCACACTGAGTGTTTGGCAGTTTTTCACCCAAAACTACATGATCTCTCCCTATCTACTCAATCTCACCCCAAGCAATTTCTTTTTTGGTCTCCTGTATGAAAAACATCCTCAAAGGGAAACGTTTAGCCCATGTGGAAGAAGTGAAACAACAGATGGTAAAAGCACTAAAAGGCATCAAAATAACAAATTTCAAAACTGTTTTGAGCAGTGGGAAAAAAGTATCAATAGGTGTATTGCATCAAATGGAGAGCACTTTGAAGGTGACTGAAGTTTAAACATGTAAAGATAAACGTTCATTTGTTAATAAATAAATTCCCATTTTTTAGGTCCCCCCTCATAATTTGGGTAAAGAACAAAAATGGGGAGAGCAGGATGTCTATCTGTATTTCTGTCTCTAAATATATGTGTGCATTTTCTTCATATTTTGTTAGATAATAAAAAACAGTTTAGAAACATGCAACAACAATTATTACCCAAACTTTTTTCAAATTCAAGGTCTCTGCCTGTCTTTCATATGTGTTATCTCACTGCCAGCTCATTGTTCCAAAAATGCATTCTCTGTCGACAGTCTAGTTTTAGTTTTTAATTAAAGCAAACACACAGAAGCCATGTTTTAGGTAATTGACCTGGCTACTGTGGCCATATCTGGGCAAAAATCAGAGCCTTGGCACAAGTCCACCGTCTACAGAAGAGACAGAAGGAAGACCAGAGGCTGGTAGCATCATCAGAAACTCACCTCATTAGGAACACTGTTTATTGAACAATGGGATAATATCTAATTGACCCAGTCAGGTCCAATAGCAGATAGGATTCCCTTGGAAAAAGACTCCAAGAATCTGAAATTTGTGTGCAGCACTTTTATTATTGTGTGTTCTTCAGAACACAATCTGTTAGGAGTGTGGGAAGCAAAATTAGGAGTAAGAGTCCCTCTCTTTTCTCTCTTCCTCTCTCTCTAAAATCAATCAATTAAAAAAAATGTTTTAAAGCAAATCTCACAAGCAGAGATTTTAGGTATTCAACTTTGAAGTGCAAGGGTACTTACTAAGAACACATGCAGAAATGTTGGAAAATAAAATCAAACAAAATCACGAGGTTGGAGAGTTATGAAAAGCAAGGTCTATTAATAAGCATGACCTTTGTTCTGAAAGATCATCTATGCTGCATTGTTAGCCAGGTTTGTGGCCACAGTGGATGAGTTTTAAATAACCCTCATTTCTTCTCATGTTTATGGAAGAAAGACTGCATATTTCTTGAGCAAGGGTCCTTGCCTTTGCTCAAGACATTTGTCTTTCTGTCTCTCTCCAGCTATCAAATTTCATCCATTCTTCAGGATGCAGTTGGGCCCACCTCTTCCAGAAGCTTTCCTAATGATCCAAGATCACTGACCTCTCCCTTCTAGAAATCCCATAGCTGTTGTATTAAATATCAGATGGCTTTGCATAGTTCTATTTCATTATATAAAAGTAAAGTTTTATGACATGATTTACATCTCTAAGAAATCAATAGGTGTTATACTTTCTTCACTTCTCCTTAACACTCAACATGTTGCCAACCCCACAGGAAACCTCAATACCAACAGAGAAATAAATATCTGCAACAGTTCAGCCAGGTGTGATGAAATAGCACCGAGACAAAATAATGCTTTGAAAATACTTTGGGAACTTCAAAGAACCTGTGAAATGGCAGAGTCCTTCTGGGAGAACTATGGCTAATTAAAAAAAACCCAGTAATTTATTCATTAACGGTGCTACTAGCTATGGGTGAGCTCTCTAAGTATTCCTCTGTCCATTCTCCTACTCCTAACCCACTCTCACACTTTTATTTCAATCATTTTTACTTACTTCTGATAATGTGCTCCTAAATGGTACTTTGCCTGGCAACATAGGAGTAGAAGAGATGGAATACACACATTTTTCAAGTAGGACTGATAGATTTAGGTCAAAACATTTTAAAGATTTTATAACTAGATAGGAAGGAAAAATAAATCTTTTCAAGAAAAAAGAAAATTTTTTTTTCCTGTTTCTACTTCAAGGTGATCCTACTTTTTGAAAACTATAAAGGAAAAAAAAGTGGAAGTTAAAACTGTGGGTAATTCAGAAAACAGCCCTGTAGCAATCAGTGGAGAAAATTGCACCCGTTTTTTGGATCAATGTAACTTCATACTCTGTTATTTAGTTAAAATGTATTTCTTCTGTTCACTGGTTATATTGATAGACAAAGACTTAGATGTACTTTTTTTTTTAAATGCCATCATCTTCTCTTAATTGTTAGCCTTGACAACATATGAGGTTTGTTGCACTGGCTGGGGCTCAGTGGATGGAGCACCAGACTGTGAACTGAAGGGTCACCTGTTGGATTCCCAGTCATGACACATGCCTGGGTTGTGGGCCAGGTGCCCAGTAGGGGACGCTGAAGTGGCAACCACACATTGATGTTTCTCTCTCTCTCTTTCTCCCTCCCTTCCCCTCTCTAAAAATAAATAAATAAAATCTTTTTTAAAATATTAGGTTTCTGTCTAAGGCAAGGTCTTGAGGGGTTTATGATATATTGGTTGGCTACTTTTCAATCTCCTGCCCCCAGGGTCTGGAGAGAACATTTGTCATTAAGCGCCTGCCCTCCATCCATTTTCTCTTTCTCATACCACTGTGACCATGCGTGGGAAAATTACTCCTGTCCCACTGTGATCATCCTGGGGGAGAGGGGTATATCAATCTACATGCTTGCCTTCTCCTTTGGGTCTCAGAGGAGCCAGATCCTTCATCTCCCTTTGCCAACAAATATGGCAAATGGACATGTAACTTAAACTTGGTACAAAGAGCTGCTCTCTTCCATAAAATAAAATATTTATCCATTAAGTGCAAGAATGAAGGAAACAGTTGGGCATAACACATTGTACTGCATACCAGTGGGATAGCTTCTGTTACTGAACAAACTCATACTTTTTGCTTCTGCAGGTCTCATATTTCTTTTGATTCCAGTTCATTCCCAAACTTGATCTCCTAACCTATTGTTGATTCTATTATGGTTTCCAGTACCTTCCTTTCTGCTTATTGGCTGGAATTGATTTCTGTTCCTGCAATCAAGAAACTTGTTTAGGACCCTTTGTATCTCTTCCTTCCTGGCAAATACTGTGTTTGCTCTTCACTAGGGCCAGTTCACTGCAGCTGCCAGGTAATAACAAGCAATGAATAATGCCCTGCAAAGGACGACACTCCCTTCTGCTGAATCTCACTGGGGAGCTGTAGCTTCATTCTCCTGTTGAAAGCCTGTTTTAAAATGGGCTCCAATATTACCTGAAGCTCATCATTGAAAATTTCTTCACAAACCACCTTTCAATAAATCAAAAATGTTCTACTCCATTAACTGCTCACCAGAATGCTGAGTGTTTGAGGAATGGGACATAGTTCTCAAGGTTAAAGAATTGACCACAAAATAAAGAATGCTGTTGGCATTCCGTACATCTCCATGATCCTGGAGCACAAGGACAACTTGATTCTTTGAATTATTAAGACTTGTGTCTGGAGATTGAAATTCTACCTTAATTCACAATCTTCCATTCATCATTGTCCTGCATATCATGAACAATGTTATTGTAATTATTCCATGCACCACGCATTTCTATATCTCTAGCTTGTATTTCACCTGAAACCAAAGTGATTTTTGTCATGAGATTAATTTCTATGTTATTGTGGAAGAGGCAATTTGGCTTAGTGATTAAGAGTACAGACTAGAGTGCTGGCCGGTATGGCTCAGTGGGTTGAACACCAGCGTGTGAACCAAAAGGTCACTGGTTTGAGTCCCGATCAGGGCACATGCCTGGATTGCAGGTCAGGTGTTTCTCTCCTTCTCTTTCTCCCTCCCTTCTCCTCTCTCTAAAAATAAATAAATCTTTTTTAAAAAAGTACAGACTGTAGCCAGATCAATGAAGAGACCATTTAAAGTAGATTTTGAAGGGCAAATAGAATTTGGATACAGACATAAACAATAGGAGTAAGTGGATTGAGTAGGGTTCCCAAGTAGAGGAAATAACGTGAGCAAAGCATAAGGAAAAATACATATGCACAATGGCAGGCATCACTGACTGCTTAATATGTTCCTCTCTCTTTTCCGAATGCTTTTCATATGCTAACACACTTTATAATCGCAACTCTATGCAGTGGTAGCCACTACTATCCCTACTTTACAGATGAGAAAACTGAGACACAGAGAGTTTAAGTAACTTGTCCAATGTCACACAGAAGTTGGCAAAATGATGATTCCTAGTCAGATAGCTGGGCTTCATAGTCTATACTCTTAAACTTAACAGTGTAGCCTTACCATTGGCATTGAAGTGTAGGGTGTGCGTTAAGGGGGATGAAAAGAGACTAGGTTGGGAAACTTTATTGGGTCCAAGTTGTGGAAGGTTTTGCACATCCTGAATAAGGAGTATGGATAATATTCTGAAGTCATTTAGGGGTCATTAAGGTTTTTGACCAGTCAATGACATGATCATAGAGTTATGCTTTAGAAAGAATCTGTCAATAAAGTAGAAAATAAAGTGAAAGGAGACTAGACATATGAATATCAGTTGGGAGGCTATTCTCATAGCAAAGGAAAAAGCTGAGAAAGTTTGAAATTACCCAGGTTTTTTTAAGTGAGAGAAGTTCACGGTAATAAACACTGAGGCCTTCCAATACTCCAGGCATTGGTAATACAAAGACAAATTTTGCTTATTTAGTTTAGTATCCCCCATAACACCCTGTACATAATAGGCCTGCAATATAAAGTTGGTTGAATGAATGAATGAAAATGTGCTGAAGGTGACTTCAGAGAGCATGACGTGGGGAAACGCTACAGGCAGTCAGAAGGAAGAATTTATGGGCAATATTCATTTGTGATAGCCTCTGGGTCATTGCCTGCTGTGCCTACTGGGTGAGGAGTGCATAATACAACTATATTTTGAAACTTCTGATAAGAAAAGTTACCTGACAAGCATATTTAATGATATCTTACAAGGATCCTAGAGTCCAGAATGAAAACTGTGGCCAAGGACATTTTATTATTTATTGTGGTGGTAAAACACTTGAATTTGAAATAGATATGCTAGCTGGTCTTGCCTTGTACATCTGAAATCTAAGTGCCAAAATGTTGCCTATATTCTATAATAGTCAAAGCTTTATTCCCTGATAATTACACATGTTCATATCTAATTTTAGAAATAATGTCTCTACATCCCCAAATTCCATGCCACTTGAAAATTTAAACAGAATTACAAATAGAATTATTTACCTGTTTCTACTTAATATCTGTCTATTAGCCACCATATTTCATGATATGAATTTGGTTTTCGAAACCCTACTATACTGTCTCCATGCTAACTCTCTAGTAGTGAGGTTGCTGCTCTGTCCAGTGAGTGGTCTGAAGAAAAACAGTCCATGACACAGTGGTTGTCACCAAAGAACAGAAAGTTCTCTGTTTGTCATTTAACCCAGCTTTCCCTTACGACACCAGAATAAGACAGAGTGAAAACAATAATACTTAAGCAACTACCCTGTTTTTAGAAGTCAGAGTTACTGAGAGTTAGCAGTACAATTAATTACTCAGAAAACAAATCCAAGAATGTTATTTTTATCATATATCTTTATCATATAGCGTCAAAAAGAGCCATGTTCTGTTGTGGCCCGCTATGCTCATTTGAAATAAAGATTCTAAATATGCCAAATTATTTCCTGTTACTTCTATATTTCTAGTTCAACATTGTAAATGTTTTCTCAGTATCTTAAATGTGAAAAACAAGCCCAGTTTAACCTGAAAAATATCCTCCTACACAATGTTTACCAAGCATCCACTACGTGCTACACAGAGATTTCCTCTTCTTTGAAATTCTCTTTTCTTGGTTAATTCCATCTGCTATACAATCTTCCTTATAATCAGAACATATTCATTTTCTCTCTTCCTGTAGCTCCCAAATACAGACTTCAATGAAACATGAATACAATGGAACAACTAGAAACTTGAGACTGAACAAAGTCAAGTTCTTTTAGGCTCAGTGCTTAATTCTAATTATACCCTCCTTGATTAGTTTAGATACTGGGCATGTGGCCCAGGACTTAATTTCATGGTTATAGTAAATCATGTGCACCATCAGCAGTGTCCTCTTCAATCAGGATTTACACATTTGTATAGAGTTTAACAAGTAACCCAAGAAGGAGGGAAAATACAGAACTAAACTGTGCTGAAATCATTTCCTCACTAAGGATTGAAAGCTTACTCAAATGCTATGATTGTTTTGTGTTTAACAAGTAATGTGTGCCTATTAGGAGAGTACTTATTTACCAGATTGGCTTCTTCCTGCTTAACATGTGCAGAGAAATTTAGAACAGTAAACAGAGATGAGAAATCAAAATAATAAAAAGTTTGGAAGTCTGAGAATTTGAGATTATCCAAATCTTAGTAAAAGGAATAAAGAGGTAATTTATTAACATTTAAATGTGTCAAAATATGAAGAACATGTCCCCAACTTTCCAATTTTACCAGATATGACTAAAATAGGTTTAAATTCAGAGACAGATGGAAAACTTTCTGATTAAAAGAAAGTAGTAGCATCTGTTTTTAAGCAGTTTCCTGAGGTCGGCCATGTTTTTCTCTTTCCTTAGACAAAGTTAAGAATCAGTTACAATTGAAGTTTTCACCTTGCCTAGAGATGACCTGATTCCTAAATACCATAAGTTCAATGAGAGTATTTTTCAGTTTGTAGAACATGAAAGAATAGGAGTTCTGAATTCTTGTTAGATATGTGCTCATTTCCGAAAGATGATCAAACATGTCAAAAAATTGAAATCCATAAAGTTAAATTTCATTTATCTGAATTTTAGGTGACTTAGAATGTTGTTATTTCAAGGCCTATGGGAGGACGCACAGCATCTGCATCCCCCTACACCTGTTAGAAATACCAGTTATGGGGCTTCAGACCTGACTTACAGCATTAGAACTTTTATTTCAACAAGAAAAATGGTGATTCTTACACAGGCACTCAAGTTTGGGAAGCAATGACTTGGAAGGTCCAGTTGCCTGTTTAGCTAAATCTTTCATATTCAGTTCTGCTGGAATCTGCCACTACTGTACTCCAGAAACACTTAAAAGTTGTTTGTTCATTGATACTCAGCTTGTTAGGAATTGATGTTTTATGATGACCTTGGAGATATTGAATCATAGGTTCCTCAAACCAAAACAGGGTTTTGCTACCATCCACTACTATTTGTTTAGCAATAAGACAATAGTTTATAGAACTAATATGAGACCCTTTTGAATGTGATGCCATTGAGATGATTGTAACAACTATACTGAAATACACTGACCTTACAGCATATTCCGGGGTCAAACAGCGATGGGTGGTTAAAAGGACCCAGTGGGGGCCTTTATAAAAGGGCTAATACATCTTTGTGATCAGATTCTGCACTATGCCCTTTCAGTAATTTCTGCATTTATTGTTTATTGATTTTTTTACTTCTTTCAATTTTGAGTTATAATTAAAGTATACTAAAATGCACATATTTAAAGTATATACATTCCCTCATCTTGATATGTATATACATCTGTTACAAATAATTTTTAAATATTTACTCTAATATAAGCAAATATAATAGTGACTCTGATATAAACATTACTAAGGATTCCATCCAAGTTTCACAGGTGTGTGAGGGCTGGAAACAGAACACTTACTGGCGGTCAGATTGCATAAGCCAAATTATTATATAGCCTTGGTTTAAACATGACAAAAAAATCTATGGTCATATTTTAGCTTAAGCATTTTCACTGAAATGGCCTTCTTTTAGGTTCATCTAGATGAGAGTTATATGAGCTAGATATTGTACTGTCTATTATTGTGTCCTTTAAATTGTGAATTTAATGTAGTAGCTTTGGAATTTCCCATTTTATGTAAACATTTTATGTAATAGTGTGGTAAATTTAAGGAACTATGGGTATAAAACTACTTTCACATTAATTCTTATTGAGGAATATATGGAAACAACTGATGTAGAAATACCTAATATAACCTATTTACCCGATACAATTTATTTTTATTTTTTAAAAAGATTTTATTTATTTATTTTTAGAGAGGGTAGAAAGGAGGTAGAAAGTGAGGGAGAGAAACATCAATGTGTGGTTGCCTCTTGTGTGTCCCCTACTGGGAACCTGGCCTGCCATGTAGGCATGTGCCCTGACTGGGAATAGAACCCTCAGCCCTTTGGTTCCCAGGTTGGCACTCAATCCACTGAGCCACACCAGCCAAGGCTATCAAAGAAAATTTAAATTAACCCACTATATGACTGTGTTTTGCATATTAAAAAATGGGTCTGAATTTTGAAAGGCAAGTCTGATTTTAAATTAATTCACAATTAAAAAAAAACATTGGACTGTTAAACAATAGTAGAATCAACAGTTTATATTATGTAATATCAGGTGCCCACCCAGCCCCCATTTTTCTTGTTCTTGTCCCTAACAGACTCCGATTTTGTTTAGGTATCCATCTCTCCTACTACCATACAGATGCCACCTGGACAGCTGGCTCCTTTACATAATTATTCTGTAGTTATTCTATTTCCCTTGACAATGATTGGTTTGGAAATGAGGCCAATGAGATGAAAGTGCCTAACTAGGAACTTCTGGAAAATTCTCCCTCACTGTTCCCCAGAGCATCTGGTCCTGACTCTCTCTCTCTCTCTTTTTTTCTGGGTCCTATTGTTCACAGGTGTTCAATCAGCCATCAGTGTGAGGATGGAGGATGGCAGAGCCAACAGTAGCCAGGAGAACAAAGCCAGAACTATGAGTGGTAAGCCTGATGCTCCTCTACCTCTAATTTCCAACATGAGAAAATTTTCTTAGTCTTTTAAAAGAAAGCTTCCTTTATTTGCATCAGAAATCATGTAACTAACACAAGCAATCATGTTGTTAACCAAAAAGTACAAACACATTTACCAGGTACTATTTAAAATCAGGATCCTTTTGTTAAATAGCAAAGGAGCAGTTATAGCACAATACCTATTATAGTTCAGTGGTGGCCAGTTTTATATTAAGCCTAAAGACTTTCTTTCTAAAAGAAGATAGCTCTTAAAATCACATCATTACTAACAGCAGGAACTCAATTCTTGTTAAATACATAGATACATTTAAAACTAATTATGAAGCCTGCTCTAGAAACCTCTCCTCAAAACTAAAGAATTTAATTCAGTTCAAGTATTATTCACATTTATTCAAGGCTTTACAGGACACAAAGTCTTTAGTGTTGTTTTTAACGACAAGCTCTTTCTTTTGAGGATTTACTGTTTATTAGAAGATTTGTAAGAATTTGTGTCAATCATGTGCCAAAAATGAAAGAGCTACAGAGTGTTAAGGGGTCCAGAGGAGAGAGAAATCATTCTCATTTGCGGGAGAGTAAGAAGAACATCAAAGTAAAGAAGTGCAAGCTGTGTTTGAGGAGGACCGAGTCACCTGGTTTTATGAGAGTATCTATGGGATGAAATAGTGGGAGACAACCTGCAAAGGGAGGCTAGTACCATATGTGAAGCACTCTGAATGCCATGCTTGAGGGTATGAACTTCCTTTGGTATGAAATGAAAACCAATAAAGGTTTCCAAGGAGACAGTGGTACACACTGTTGAAGTTTTGGCTAGGTGATTCTTTGTTATGGACCTATCCTGAGCACTGTAGGATGCTTAGCAGCATTCCTGGCCTCCTGTACCAGATTCCACTAACACCTCCTGGTCCTACCTGAGGTGTGACGACCAAGAATGGTTGCCATTGCCAAATGTCCTAGAGGGCACAATTGTTCCACATAGAGAATCACTAATGTGAGAGGAGCAAGATAACTGGCACCAGTGGCTATATAGCAGGCACTAGGTGAGCTCAGATGAACTAAAATTAAATGATGACAGTGGAGACAACTAAAGGTATGTTGGGGTAACCATCTTAGGCAGACTTATCTAGGGCAGTAGCAGTGGCAACGGGAAAGCCAACAAGGATCTATATAGTGTTAGTTATATTACTATTTCCCAAAGCATTCCCAAAGTTTTTGATCATGGAAATCTACCTAACACTCATCAATACCCCATGGAGTACAGTTTAAGGAATGCTGTGCTACATAAGTAAGTTTAAATTTAAAATTAATCACTTTCAATCATAATATTAATAAAACAGTGAAACAAAGGTAACATATTGAGAGTTAACACCATATTCTTTAATACCCTAAGATCTGAGTGTACTGTGTGTGCATGGGACTCGTTAATTAGTTGTATCAATGAGAATACGAAAAAAATTTTGGTTCCAATTCACATGAAAAAGATACTCTGCTTGGTATATGTGGGACAGAATAGTTCTGGGACATGGACTCTTTTGTCAAAGAACTCACAATTGGGATGAGGCAAAAATTATGTAAAAATACAGCAATGTAAGAGGGAAAAGATTGTAGCTCAATATAGACAACAACTGTCTAAATATAATGCATGGTTAAGCAGCAAATGGACTGGAGAGAGTACAACTCTGGATTCCAGAGGAGCAAAGAGGCCCTGAGGACTGAATGGGTTCACTCCTAAGCTCCTAGTGTGGTACCAGGACCACGCTGCCTGCTGGTGGGTAAAACCCCCGACTCCTAGGAGTTGTTGGCCCATTCTGGCTTCACAGAGTCAAAAGACTTTGCCCTAGATCCTGAGATATGAGGACTTAGACCTAGAGGAGAAGGGGTGTTCGATTCTGGCTTTACAGTCAGCTTAATGTCTCACAAGCCCCACACTCAGAAGGGTCCTGTGCTCGATTTAATGCTTTGCTATTGTTGTCCTGAAAGTCTTAATAATTGGAGAACAAGGGATCCTATGGTTTCATCTTGCACTGGGCTCCATAAATCATATGGCCAGCTCTGCCGCACCACCTTTTTTTGCTGATGGTGGACAGAAGCTCTCATATATGATTCATTTTCCTTGACTCCAGAATTCTTCAGCCCAGTATGTTATACTCTCTTTTGAAGGTGCCCTAGTTAAGTGTTAATTTACCTCCAGAATGATAGTGCAGGAAGGAATATTTTACTTCTCGGTAGGGAAACAAATTCAGCAAGCATGTTCCTTAGCAACTGAAGGGTTTACCTGACGTTGAGAATGATTATAAACATACTTTGAGAATCACTCTTAAGAAAAAAGAAAAAGTTAAAATCATGATGCTTAATTGAAATATAATCAGTTGTAGAAAGAAGGCAACCAAAGTGCTTTATATATTAACAATAAATGCACTATCTATTGATCATTTCTCCTTAAACAGGAATGACTCATCCCAGGTTCCTTTTGCTCCACATACAATACAAGGGAATTACTGGTTTCAAAGCAGAAAGGAGCGGCTCCCATTTGCCACAGCTGTTGTCTGCTGCAACTTGAAATGTGCACTGCGAATCCTGAGGAGGAAGAATAAAAACGCAGGGGGCCGATAATCATCACCAGTGGATATGGTGATGAAGTAGGCCTTCTATAGATGTTGTAGGCATCCTGGCTAGTGGATGTAATTTACTGTAAATATAATGAGAAAATATGTTTACTAGAATATTACTTCCTCCATGTAACATTGTTACTGCCTACAATTGCTCTATTTTCCTATTTCACAACTTTTTTTTTGATGTAGCTAAGGCCTAGGTGACATACTTTTCTGTAATTGAATATTAAATGTCAGTGAACAAAACCCTTATTGATAAAAGCAGAGGTCACTTGACTGTTCAAGGAAAAGTATTTACAGGGCAAAGTGACATTTTTAGTCACTCTAGATTCAGCAGAAGATTAAGATAAAACAAAATTTAGTACCACCTGTGTCTTTCTATTTACAAAAGAAGCTGTGATGATGAATGAGTAGTCTAAGTTTCATGGAAAAAATAGGAAAATAAAAATTAATGTATTATTCTCATCTGTATTAGATGAAAGATATACTTTTTAGATAAATTATCTTTACTTGATTATGATTTTAAACCAGTCCAGGCATTATAGAGTGCCACATGATCTAGTACCACAGATTAAATTCAGGGTTAATAGTTTATTGAAAATAATTATGTTTCATTAAGCATTTATAATTTTCTTTAAAGTCTACGTGGGGCAGGGTGCAGACAGAGAGTTTCATGGAAAAAATAGGAAAATAAAAATTAATGTATTATTCTCATCTGTATTAGATGAAAGATATACTTTTTAGATAAATTATCTTTACTTGATTATGATTTTAAACCAGTCCAGGCATTATAGAGTGCCACATGATCTAGTACCACAGATTAAATTCAGGGTTAATAGTTTATTGAAAATAATTATGTTTCATTAAGCATTTATAATTTTCTTTAAAGTCTACGTGGGGCAGGGTGCAGACAGAGAGGTGCACATCTCATTTCAGTGCCAGAACTGTAAACTAAGTACTCGGTTTATCTACGCTTCATCTTGCATCCCCCAAGGTTCTTAAAATTGGCCTTGATCGGAGGAGGCACTCAAATACTTATTGAATGATTAATGATAAAGAGATTACATAGGTTTAAAATAATTTTTGTAGATTTAAAAATATAAATATACATATGTGACCAGATAATGTGATTTTCTAAAATAGAACCTAGCAGGAAAATTACAGAGAAGGAGACTTTCACAGAAAAGTTAAGTGTGGTTGAAAAAAGACATGGAATTTCAAATGTGGAGTGCATACATCAGATAAAACACTGTGCAATGTATCACCATGGTAAGTAATTATAAATTGGCAGAGAAGTGGTAAATGGTCAAGCCAAGTTCATTCAGTTCTTTACTGACTGACCTGAGCATATCCTTGCACTCATCTTATATCCTATAACAGTCATCTCTGGCCTCCCTTGTTCTTGAAAATACCTCCTCTCTCTCCCTGTGCCGTCAATGGCTCTCTTTCCGTGGAGTCATCCCCACTGGAATACGGACTTTGTGCAGGCTCTCCTGTCTTCAGTGACTCTCCCTTGACCCCGTGTTCATTTTAACCCTGACTCCGTTTTTATACTCTACTTCACAAACTTCCAGAGTTTTCTGTTTAACCATCGTTTCCACTTCCTGCGTCCCTCCCTCTGTGCCTCAGTTTTTTCATCTGTAAAATAAGGGTAATAGTCCTATCCACTTAAGTTTACTTTAAAATTTAATATTTTAATATATGCAAAGGGCTTAGAAAAGTGTCTGGAACATAGGAAGGGCTCAGTTAATATAAGCCATAATTTTGATCATTGTCATCCTTATGATCTTTGTACTTCTACTCTGAGAATGTTACTAAATTAAGTACAATTATTAACAGAATCTTCATCATTCAAGAAACACATATGAGATAATAATAATCAAAACATAATGGAATAACACAAATAATTATTGAGTACTCTCTCTTTGGTAGGCCTTTGTGATTAGAGCTAATGCAGTCCTCATTTTGTTTTTTTCCAATCAGCCACTTATGGGCATTGATTGCTCACTCCATTTTATGAAGGAAAAGACCAAGGCATGGAGGCTACAACCCTCAGCATTTGTGTAAGGGTAACTTCACAGGCAGGGGACATGCTTTTTTAACACACATAGACTTGAAAGCTTAATGTTAGAAGTTCTGAGAATGTATAATATATAAAGTGATTACATCACCCTTTTCCCTCCTTTAACAGATTTGCTCTTCAGAGGTAACCACGTTTTACACTTTATAACCTGTCTTTCCATAAATGTTTGTACATATACGTATAAAAGTTTATGTATGCAGGTATATATCCACATGCTTTTATTGACCCAAATAGCATCTTGCCTTAGAAACAGTTATTAAGGGCTTCCATTTGTCACTCAGCAAAGCAAGGTGATGATGAAGATAACCAAAATATGAAGAAGGAGAGTGAAGAGGAAGAGGAAGAGAAAGAAATAAGTTACTCCTTCCAACCAACAGAGGTATGTTAATTTAACACTCATTTTACAGATTAAGAAACTGAGATATAAAAGATTAAGTAACTTGCCTAAGGCCAATAATGCCAGGATTGAAGTCTAGTGGTCTGGTTCCATAGGTCATGTTTCAGCCAGTAAACTATACTACACTTGGGAGATTTCCATAGTGCAACATACATTCTTCTCAGTTGCTAAATAGAATTCATTCTACTGCTATACATTATAGTTTTCCCAGGCTCTTGGTAATAAACATTCATTCCCCTACTCCCACACTTACACTCACAAGGTATTTTGAAAATTATAATGCATGAAAGTTTAGGCTTAATAACTGATTTTATCCATTTTGCACAAGGCAAGTCAGATAAAAGGCTGAATTTGCTTTACTTTTTCTAAATAAACTGAATAACATGCTTTATCTGCTCTTAGTTGCAGATATCCAGATTCAACCTTTCTTGTACACATTTTTTCTCAGGCTTTAATTGTAGAAAGCCTAACAGCTGATACCTAGTAATACTAATCTTGATACTGATGCATTTGAAATGTCTATCAGGTGCTCAGTAAATTTTGAAGGGAAAATAATCAGCACTTGTTTTTCTTTTGTTTTCATTTTGCCTATTAACTGGTGCTTCTTATTACTGCAATGCCCATCAAAACAGGTTTTTGCAAGAGCACCATGGCATAGCTATTATCAGTTAATCAGACTCCAAAAAATTAAGATTTCACCCTCTACTTCGTCAGTGGATTGTGATTCACTAATATATTCACATCATTATTAAGCTACTGTGTATTCTTCAGCATATAAATCTATTTTCTGCAAATGGTATTCAAAATAAATTGAATTCAAAGGATTTCATATTTATACATAGTTCAAATATGAAATACATACAACTTGAAACATAAAATATGTTTGTATGGCCTGAAACACTGTGCCCTAGCTCCCAGGTGTTTCACTGATGGTGGCGAACACCCTTGCAAGATGTGAGCTACTTAAATCTCTCATGTCAAACAAGTCTTATAAGCAAAATATTTACATGTGAACAAAGAGCTGATTTTCAATTTATAAATAAGATGGTACAGGAAAAAGAGAAACATTTTGTAAGTCTGTGCTGAAAAGTCGGAGCAACAATTACCAATCTACTAGCAAAGAGCAACCGCAAGGCACAGACTATGGGCCTCTAAGTAGAAGAGATGGCTGATTCTTGCCTGAGTTGTGAAACGTACCCACTGAGCCTAGAACATCTTTTTATATCTGATAATAAGAAAGCTGTCAAAGACTAGATCCATGGCTGGTGTGGCTCAGTGGATTGAGTGCGGACCTGAGAACGAAAGAGTTGCAGGTTCGATTCCCAGTCAGGGCACATGCCTGGGCTGCAGGCCAGGTCCCCAGTAGGGGGTGAATGAGAGGCAACCACACATTGATGTTTCTCTCCTTCTCTTTCTCCCTCCTTTTGCCTCTCTCTAAAAATAAACAAAATCTTTTTAAAAAGTGTCAGAATGAAACTTGAAGAGGATCCAGCTTACCTAAATTGAAACAACTTGAGCATTAATAAGAACTACACATACATGAAACTATTTAAATCCAATTCTGTTGGTAGAAGTATTCTATGTAATATACAAAGAATGAGAGAACATCTAAACTAATGAATAAATAAATCTAGACGCTGAACTTCAACTGCCACTAACAGTGAACACATACACAAAAAGACAGACATTATATGCCTCCTGAAAGCAAAAATAAAGGCAGCTATGAAGCAGTCTCACAAATAAAAAATAAAAATAAAACCAGAATCTTGATCCAGGGTGTAGATCCAACCTCCAACTTACAGAAGACACAGAGGTTGGTCATTGAGACATGTTAAACTATGTCAGAAATTTTGAGATAATTAAAAATTTGAATCTTGATTGAAAATTTGATGAATTTAAAAATTTATTGTTTTTTAGGTGTGATATTGGTATTGTGATTATGGTGGGGTTAAAAGAGAACTCACCTTTTAGAAACACATCAAAAATTTACTAATGAAATGATATAACAGCTGGAATGTGTTTCAAAGCAAGATGAGCAGTAGGAGAAATGTTGGGGATGGGATGTCATAGCGTGGGATTGGCTTTATTGGTTAATAGTTATTAAACTAAGTGATTGGACCTATGATTTCATTAGGTTACTTTCTTGTTTTTAATATCTTTGGAAGGCTCTGTAATTGAGAGTTTGGTTTTTATTTTTATTTTTTTCCAGTGACATTTAGAAGTGCTGGAGAATTGGACACCAAAATCTTTAGAGATTAAAAGATTAAAGAACAACTGCATTTAAAGACATCAGGGAGTTACTTAACCAGCAAAGAAAGCCTTTATTCACCAAAGCACTCAGCAGGAGATCCTTCACAGCCCAGACCAATTAGCTATCTCTTCACCAGTCAGTAGATCCAGTTACATCAATCTTGTCATTTAACAAATATAAATTATTGCTTTAAAAGTCAAGTTTAACAAGTTCCAAATACATTAGAGCTTTATTGAGTATGAATGCAATTTTTCTTCCAATACTTATCAAATGTTAAAAATTTAAAATATATGATCAAAACTTCTTGGAGTATTATATACATATACCTATTATATATGTATACAATAAATTAACATGGGAATTTGAAAAGGAGAAAGTCAATAGGTTTTAGGATGCTGACATTTTCAACATTTGGACTGAATCTCATTAGCATTAAATCTATTTTTATTTAAAATTGGTTTTATTAAGTGAAATCATGTTAGGAGAAAAGACTTTAAAGGGTAAAAACACCGTTGGATAAAGTCACTGGTGATGAATGCTTAAATATGATCCTTGTGACTGGAAGACACAGCATGCAAAAATTCATCAGTATTCCATTGATTTTCTTTTAAAACTCAAGCACAAACATTTAACAATAATAAAAAAAATCACAGTTCCCATCATTACATTTCAGTAGTTCTAAAATCCTGGGGCTTTCTTACCAGAATGAATTAACTGATGACTTGAAAAGGAAGGTGAAAAAAAATACACCTAGCAACATTAGGAAACAGATTTAAGATAAGAACATGGATTACTTTAGTTTCAGAAACAGCATTTTTTCTTGTGATTTCATGGAGCTCAAAATGCAATTTGGATTAAAGATAACTAATTCTTTCAGGGCCAGACAGAAATCCAACATTCCCAGACATCCTCAGTATGTTCAATCAATAAGTTCTGGCTGATCCTATTGTGATAGCCATTTAATTTGTTTCATGTTTCACACAGCCCTTTGTCATATTGTAGCCCATTGTTAATTATTCTTAGGTAAAATAAAATAAAGATCCCTGGGTCCTTTCCCTGTTCTCTAGGAACTAGCATGACCAAAATATTATCAAAATGTATAATCAATAGATCCAAAATTCTAAGAGAGTCTTAGAATTATTTTAAGAGAATATTGTTTATAAAATTTGATTACCCTGTGTTCTACCAATGGGTCCTAAAAACTTACAGGATTCTAGCAGAAATGTAGATTAATTATTATGCCCTTGTCCAAAGAATGGGAAGCTGATTTTTTAAATGGCATTTGCCAGTGGAAAGGTTAATGGGGCAAAAAAGTGAGGGGAATAAATTGACAACTAAATGAATGAATAAATAAAAGAAGGGGGGCACATACGGACTACTGATAACAAGGTGTCATGACCTAAGAATCATGATCAGTTCAACTGTGTTCATCATCACTGCAATGACTAGAACTATTACATGTTTACATTGTAGTTCAAGTTCCCGTAGACTGGGGACTCCTGAAACAGCCATCTTGTTTTACCAACCTTCATATGGGTGCTAACCTGTGTCACATAAACATTTGCAAAAGTAAATTTATTCCCAATTGTGATCTTATCTAATCAACAAATATCACTAGACACTACATTTCCATGTTAAACAGTACTCTGTAGCAAAATATGAGCATTCTTACTGTTTCACTATGGAAATACAATTGTTTTGCATTATTTTAACCTTTTTCTGTTGAATAGCAAAAGGCATTCTGGAGAAATGATGAGTGTGGGTCCCAAAGTCAGACATTCTATATTCAAATCCTGATTCTTTTATACTACAACATCTATATGCCTCAACTTAGTTACAAAAGATGGGAGTATAAAATTTATAAAGATTTTTGAGTTTTAAATAAATTGTACAAAATGTAGAACAAAGTAATTAATGGTGTAACCGGTCAATAAATGCCATTCTTATCACTGATTTACTAAAAGGTTTGTATACAAATATGTACCCCCTTTCTTGTCCTCAGACAGTTTGAAGATTAAGCTTGTCATTTAAGGAAAACAGCTACCTTTTCTGGTTGATGTTAACTCTGGTTTTACTGAATAATCAAGATCAGTCCTTCAAAAAGAAGAGAAGAGGGTTTTTGAGAGAAAAAAAGTAAAAGGAAAGAAGCATTTCTAGGGAAAAAAGGACAGGTGGTGGGGGAATGATTTCCCTCTATTTAAAAGAAGAGCAGAGGTGAGTATGAAATATGGTTGGAGGTTACCAGAGTGGGCTATTATAGCTACAAGGTCATTTCAAGGTTGCCTAAGAAGAGAGAATTCCCATTATCTTCGAATAAACAGACAACTAGATATGGCAAGGGACTGCCAAGATGAGAATGGTTTGGGTGTCCAAAAAACAAAAGGGAGCCACCTCATCACCAAGAGAATATCCAAGCAGGAATGTTCTCATTGCCTGAGGAGGATATTACTTTATCCTCATTTACTACCTTTCCAGTAAACTGAAAAATTCATCACCCAAGAGCTGGTTTAATTCCTATCTGGTTTCTTTGTGTGGACTACTCACCAACCTCCTTCATGACCCAGGACATTTGCAAACGCAAGACAGGGAGACTCAGGACAATTAGTGAGGTGGTGGCGATGTTCCCCACTTACGTTCTCTTAGAACAGTACTCAACCTGGTGCAAACCCCTGAGCATAGCCCATTGATTAATGCTTTCCCTTCCACTGCTGCTTCTGGGACACTAAACCAGAATAATTTACAAAGTACACACACGTGTTCCTTGTGACTTTTTAATTTACCTGCATTGCAGTATTGTGAAAGTATTTTTTTTCTGGTTCTCTGATTCTTTCACCATATTAATGTCTTTAACCACATATGACATCCTCTTGCCAATGTGACAATCTATTATAGTAATGCAAGTGCACAAATTTAGCAAAGATGAAACATTAAAAAAGATGAACATGCGGAAAAATACAAAAGGGAAATGTGTGTTGAGAGAGGAGACAATATTTTATTCCACATTACTTCTGACCAAATGTAAGAAAAAAATACAGACATCTATTGCTGAGTTGCTAACAGCAATGTCAGAGAACTTTGCAAGTTGAAGCAGTACATAGAGAATTTTAACTATTCATGTGAGAACAATCCAAAGCCTAATTTGTCAAACTTGAAGGACTCCGTAACTTTATAACAAATCAAAGCTTAGCTTTAAATCTCCAGAGAGACCCTAAAAAAGTAGTCAGATGATTTGGATGTTTTTCTGCAAGCATTTTTTCCTTTTTAACTTTAAGGAAAAACACAATTCACAACTGCAACAAGAAAAGTGAGAAAGATATAGTTAGTACAAGTCAATCCTTGATACTTATTTTTCAGTATGCTTTCTTTTTTCCCCCTATTCCAGCCAGCTAACATTTTCCTTGCTTGAATAAACTCCAGCATGTCAGAGAAGAAAAGAGAAAGAAGAAGTTAAAAAAAAGTTAGGTCCTGAGAGAAGTATAAGCCAGCTTTTCTCCAGTAGCTTTAGATTTTTGACACCATAAAACATAGTGTATCAGAACTTGCTTCTGGTTTAATAATTTAGGTTGTAGATATTCCTGAGTGCATGCAATGATATTCTAAGCAGAGTGGCTGCCTACACTGAAGACGCCATTGCCCCTCTCACCATTATTTGCAGTTGGGAAATACATTGTGGGTCCTTGGAAGTGGTGTGGTAGAAACGACAATGGTGATGTTGAGGATATGACAACAATGATAACAGTAGCTCAGCTTTACAGAGCAATTACTATGTGTCAGGCATTTTCCTTTGGATGCATTACCTCATTTAGTGTCTACAGCAATGCCTTGAGGAAGGTGCATGCACAGTGATTTTGCAGAGCCAGAGACTAAGGCTGAGAGTAACCACTGACCCAAGGTCACAGACTTAGCATAAGGTCAGCAGTGAAGGAAATTTATGTTCTTTTTTTTAAACATTTTAAAAGATTTTATTTATTTATTTTTAGAGAGGGAATGGAGGGAGAAAGAGAGAGAGAGAGAAACATCAATGTGTGGTTGCTGGCGGCCATGGCCTGCAACCCAGTCATGTACCCTGACTGGGAATCGAACCTGCGACGCTTTGGTTCACAGTCTGTGCTCAGTCCACTGAGCTACGCCAGCCAGGGGGAAATTTATGTTCTTGAATAGAAAAAACAATTAAATCTGGTATTGCTAAAGACTAATTAGCTTTATTAAACAAACCAAATGATTTGTCATGGAAATATCATTTTATAATTATTCTCAATAAAATGTTTTAATACGAATCCTGATATTAACTTTGTTTTAAAATTCAGTAGTATAAAAAAGTACATTTCTTTTCTATGTATGTATGTATGTATGTATGTATGTATTTATTTATTTTTAGAGAGGGAAGGAAGGGAGAAAGAGAGAGAGAGAAACATCAAGTATGGTTGCTGGGGGTCATGGCCTGCAACCCAGGCATGTACCCTGTCTGGGAATCGAACCTGCGATGCTAAAAAGTACATTTCTCAGAAGTAACTTACTTGTTCCTTCAACTGAAAAATAAAAGATAAGAACTAGCTTTTTATGTTTTAAAACTTGGCTTCCAGGAAGCTCAGAATTAACTTTAGCTTTTAAGTAGTGTTGTCTCACTCCAGTCTATTTTTTAAAATTTCCCATGTCTTGTTTTATATATGGCTTATATAAACCTTTAGCTCTTACTTGTCCTATGCTAAAATATGCTAAAGTTATTTTTAAGGTAAGACTGCTTTAAAAGTCCTGAGAAATTCCTTAAAAAAGATTGTACCACTTAGGGTCAAACTTCAGTTTACCTCCCTAGTTATGTAGCATGTAAAGACAGCCCTTGTTCTTTTAGACAGCTTGCAATTTTTGGTGAAGAGGCATGGCCTTGTCTGTCCCCACGAGACTTCCAGGTACTTGTTCTTTGCTTCATTATGAGTGACTATATATTTCTTATTCTTAACCTAAATAGCTAATTGACCGTCTTTATTTCATTCTTAATTAATTGGGAAATAGTGCTTCCCATGAGTCATTGTTTCCAACTAACTAAGGGAACTAAAACATAATCACACCCTGCTTCCTTGTCTCCATGATTCTCTTCTAATCAGAGACGTACTCTTCTTCTCGTGTCACTTGTTTCTTACTGCTGGTGCTTGTGTTATGACACAGAGTTGGTTAGCTGTTACGCCTTCAGAAGGTGGCAGGCAAATAAAGTACATGAAAACCAGAGACAGTTTGGGACAGCCAGTGTCCTGTTTTTCTATGAAGTTTCTAGACTAGAGTTATTTAGCATAGTGATGATTTGATGAATGAATGGATAATAATAAAACAATCACATATGAAATATTGAAATATTAACCATATATCTCTCCCTGTGATCGCTTAGTGCACTTTTAAGGCATTTTCTGTTTATTACCAAGCTTTAGATACAACAATTTCATACATTTTAGTGACTCTTAGCACTACAGGGATTGCCTGAACTATGTACTTACGCCTGTGATTTTGCGAAAAGCCTTCCATTATTATTCTAAGAAAAGAAAAGGCTCCAAAATGGAGTAGACAGAACTGAAATAGCAAAACATGGCTTGTCAAATTTTCAAAAACATCACTGAAGAAGAGACCCAGGAAGGCCAGGCTATTTCTACTGTGAATTTCTCAACTTTTCTAAAAAGTTCACTAGTGCAAGCCAACAGACTTATCAATCATAATGTTAAGTTGTTAGGGACCACAATAACAATTTGGTAAAAAATCCATCTTTATCTCTAGGCACACTGTCAATCACTCAACTGTTGTTCTCTTTTTCATGCACCCACACTTAGATAGTTTCATCATTTCATATTTGCAAGGGTCCAGGCTGACGATCACTTTTTACTGGGAAGGTTTTCAGAAGGAAAGCCTGAAATATGGACCTCCGTACTGAATCCTCACAAAAGGCCGTGCCACTGAACTAGGCACTATGTAGAGCCAGTCTGATTTGTTGCTACCTCAGGATTTAACAAAGGGTGTCATTTCATTCTGTATATTCAAGGCTTTTCTCAAAAAGATTAGGATTCAGTGGAAATCCTCAAATAAATCACACTGTTCTCCTCATTTGCTACCTATCACATTGATAGCTTTGATACAGATAAAAAATAACTTAGACGGAAAAAAAAGACTACTAAAATGTCACAAAGAACAACAAACAGAATAAGCCAGCAAGGGGGGAGGGGAATAAATGTCTGTGTTCTACTGGATGGGTGGGTCAAAGGAAAAGCCCCTTCTATTTACCTTGGTGCAGGCTCTTGTGGGGGGGGGGCTAAAATCTTTAGTCAGTTAAATATTTATTGAGTACTATATTTGTGTCAAACAGCTGTATTTTCATGGAGGAGATGTTTAATACCAGTCAGCTTACTCTTGCATTCTCAATTCCAGCTACTGGACTCTAGATAAATGAAGCATAAAATGAATAAGTAAGTATATGATAAAGAAGACCCAATATTGTTTCATGTGACTCTGTTAAGTTACAGAACTGATTACTGTAAATCCATGACTTTGCTTTTGGCTACTGGAAAAGCTACCGGCAAAAGCCAGGCCAAGGTCTCCAGGGTCCCAGGGGAGTGTTGACTTCCTTCTTCTAAGCCAACTGTAAAATATATGCATAAGCCAATAAGAAGGGTGTGACTGTGAAACAAGCAAACAAACAAATGTCCAAAGTCATTCGTTTAAAACGTTTTTCTTGTATGAAGAACTTCATGGAGCTTACAGTTTAAAAAGAAGATAAAAATAAGACTAAGCCACCAAGCAGAAGTTTTCTATCCATTCATGACTAAGTGAATTTCTCCATTGATGTTGAATGCTACCATTTAGAATCCCCTGATCTGCTTACTCAAAGTATCTCTTTGATTAACTATGAATTTTTTTCAATAGCTTTATAGGAATTCATTTTTTTCACTTCTCCATTAACCATGCAAAAGATCAGAAATTGAAGATTTATAATTTCTATTCTCTTGATTTTGTGACCTTGGACTTTTCATTTACTATTGTTTAGCTAAATTATTTCCTTATTTCTAAAGTATCTAGAGAGGTCAGGTTGCACAAATGGCAAGTGATAAACCAAGTGATTAATTTAGACCCATAATTACTATGGAATTGACCAGAAGTCTCATGCATTCTACACTGATTTTCTTGGAAAGAGAGAAATAAAGCAATTCACATTAATTCATACATTGCTTACAGTGATTGTGCCAAAATGGCCATCTGTCTAGAACATTTTTTATCTAATTATAATTTGGCACATTGATTGGTTTTTCCTGACCAACACCCAAATTCTGGTCAACAGGTGTCTTTCATGACACATTACCCACAGGAGAATGTTGACCATTGGTATTTTAGGAGAAAAATAATCTGTTTCTAATACTGATTTAATCTAGTATTTTCTTTTAAATCTGAGACAACTTTCTTATAATTGTTAAGTTTTTTCCCTGATTTTGAATAGTTATGTTAACATTAAGTATGATGCTTTTATTGGCTTATGTTTGCGTATTACATTTTCATATTCTTGGAAACTAACCTTTTTTATTAAAATAATTAAAATCACCATTTCATTTTCTTTCCTACCCATTTCAACTTAATTCTACCTAATTTATGTTTTCATCACTTCTATTAGTTGCTTCTAATAGAGGTATTATGTTCTCTGTACAGTTCAGAGAGATAGGACAAGCTAATGTGTTTTGCAAGCTAGTAAAATTGACAGGTATTTTAATCATCTCCTTTATCTGAAGCTATAACATTGCTTTATAGCTTCATCTGAAAATCACAAGGATGTAATTTATTGTGACTAGTGCAAAGTTGATTGTTAAGAATTGTCAGCACCTCCAGAAATCATATAGCTTCTTAGCCACATTTCAACCAACCCTTCAGAGAAATCTTCCAATATTTTATGGGGACACAGGTTAGGTTTTGAGATAAGGACACACAGATCAGATTAAACAGATTATGTCTCTACCTTGGCTTAAACCTTGGAATGGCTCTCCTCAACCAAATAATCAAGCCTCAGATCTGTAGACTGAAATTCAAGATTTGCCTTGGCCAGGTCACAATTTTATTTTTCCATATATTCTACTCTCAATCATACCCAATTATATCATTTTAAGATAATATCAAAGCCCTATATCAATATATAGGGCTATATCAATATATAAATATATTGATATAATTGTATCAATATAGCTATAGAGTTGCTTATACTTTTTTCTTGTTGACAAATTTCCCTTTTCTTTCCTGTCAAAGTCCCATTCCTACTACACAGTCTTATTTATTATCACTTCCTCTTTAAAGCTTTCCTGGTGCCTAGGTCAGGTTTATCACTCTCACAGAGCTTTTCAAAGACACCCCCCCCATTAAAGCATGTATATAATTTTGCCTTAGTTGTAATCTCATGTATTCCCTTCCCCAATCTAAGTAATATGGGGCCAACCACAGAAATCTTTTCATTCTCTAAAACACTGCAAAGTATATTAAATCAAGATCCAGGGATGCTACTTCCTCAAAAGGGGGGTTCCACAGCACCTCACAATTTCTAATCTCATAAGCAATGAAAAGTATCATCTGTTCTTGTTGAAAAATCTGCAGCAGAGGGTTAACAACTGGCAACCAATAGGCCAAGTTAAGCTTACAGATGAATTTCATTTGGTTTGCATAGTGCTCCCCTGAAACCAAGCCAACACTTTAAGCCCGGGGACTTTTTGTTAAAAATCTGGATTTGGCGTCTTCTGAAAACATCTAAAATCCCCGATTTCCTAAATGACAACCATCTGCTGAGGCAGGGGGAGGGCTGGTGAGGCACAGCGCTTCTCCATTTTACCACAGAAAACACGGACCTCTTTTCTCTCCCCACAATGAAGGGGCCCTTTGCCATCTATTATTATGTTTATATCTGCACTTCACTCTTTAATGATCGTTAAGTGTTTCTCAACAGGGATGTGTTAAAAGTAAGAAAACAAAAGTTTGACCAGGAATGCCATGTGTTTTCTCTTGATTCATTGTTTTAAGCTATCCAGTTTAGTTTACATGTGCTTTTGAGTTGGTAATAATTAATTAATATTTTCCTTTCCCTTAGAATAGTCAGCTAGGCTGTTTAAAGGGTAAGAGCTTGTTCAAATGAAGGGTAAGTCTACTATTATTATCAGGATGGTAAAACCTAACACATTTTTCTCTTCAGGTGGAAAAGAATTAGAAAGTCCACAAAATAGACATAAAGATTTGAGGGAGTTATTTTTCTAAATACGTGAGCAGTTGCCTCTAGACCCTCACTCGGGCCACTGAGAATTACATCAACTCCTTCTGTGACTCTGACTGACAACCATTGGAACTTCAGAACTCTGCTCACAGAAGCTCTGCTGCTAGCCAGAATAATGTGCCAGTCATAGCCAAGCAACAATGGTCCAAACCTAGTGATTCAAAAACTAAATGTAAATGTTGCATGGGGTTAAAAACAAGATCCATTTACTTGGGCACTGTCTCTAAAAGAAGGAATTTTACAGAGGCTGGCAAGAACAAAATTACTAAGGCTCCAAGCATTCCCCCTACAACAGAACCCAGAAAACTATTCTTGAAAAAAGAAAACACTCTTTCTGTCACTAGGGACGCACCAAGCTCTGAGTTATTTTTCCCAGCCCAGAGAGACATGGATTGGTTGGCACAACAATCAGCCCCAACTCAACCATTAAGAGAGCACATTTTTAGCTGCAAGCATAATTTTGCGTTCAATTTTACCTTCAATCTAAAACATTTGTATTCGCAAAGTAGTTAGAAAATGCCTCAAAGTGAAGAAAAGTACAAACTCAGTAGGGGAGTACAGATAGATAGGCCACAATTTGAATGGATGATAACGTGAAAACAGAAGGAGGAAGTGAAGTTTGCTTCATGCTCCTAAAGCTGTCTGTACTTATTGTGCTGGGTATACATACTCACGTGTTCATAAAAGCAATGGAAAAAAATTCACCCTATTTTTCAAAACTCTTTTTATATAATTCAAAGTCCAAGATGTTTCGGAGTTTCCAGCAGACTGAATATTTGAATGGCAGCATTTTTCTTGTTGCACCCTAAAAGCAATCTATATATCATGTTTGGTTCTCTCCTTGACAAGATAAAAAACAAGATTTTTCTAACCTGCTAGATTTTATCCAAATACTACAGCAACAGCCTATGGCCATATCACCCTGAACATGCTCGACTTCATCAAATAATACGGCAATCTGGAATCCTGGTGCAAATAAAAAAAGAAACTTTTAATGTCTGCTCTGCTGTCCTTTAGAGAAACTGCTTTCAAACTTTTTCAACCAAGACCCAGTACAGAATATATATTTTATACAGCACCCTCGTATACACAAAACTGAAATAAAATTTCATGAAACAATACATACTCTTACTGACTCCTGTACATGCCTATATTTTCAATTATGTTGCATTCTGTTTCATGAGTGCTTTTGTATCCCCACTAAATTGATTGTGACAGACTATTACATCATAACTTACAGTTTGAAAAACAAAAAAAACTTTTGCCTTTAGAGCCATTTATAAGCATGTTTCTATTCAACTTATTAACTGGTGCAGAGAAATAGGAAAAATGTTAACATTGATAAAAATATAAATGGTAAAAAATGTACCTTAGAGAGATGTTGAGAGAAAACACACATACTAATTTACCACTGAAAACAAGACCACAAAATTTTTTGCTATCATTTCAGAAATCTTTCTAGGTGCTTGTTATTCTGCCAACAGCTTCTATGCCTTCCAAGTCCCAGAAAAACACTAAGTCATATATTGTGATTATCCCTACTCTGCAGATTGGGAACAGGAAATTTGCAAGTTTGACTTCCAAAAGCCTGAGGTATCAACCATCTACCTGGTTCACAGACTAGTTGACAAGCTTTAGAATTTCATATATGGAGCGAGAGTTAGTCAGAAGGTTTCTTTAATCAGAAGAGAGGTCATATGGAACGCTTACTCACCTCCACAAGTACAGAATATAAAATGCTTATTATACGCAGACACTATGCTGAACAACCTTCAAAACCTGTCTCCACTTTGCAGCTAAGACAGAGTTCAACCAATCTGCCCAAGCTTTCACTCGTAACAATTTTTTTCCATGCAATCCATTTCCTAGTCAAACTGAACTATTTTGATTTTCCCAAACCCACCATGTTTTTTTATGTATCTGTCATATTGGACAAGTTTTCCTTTCCTTTTGCTACATTCTTCCCTTCTCCAACTGGCTTTTTTCTTAAAGACTCAATTGAAAGGCCCCTCAGGAAGTCTTCCTGACTTCTTTCTCAACCTGTTAAGTGCCCACCCCCTTTATAGAGGAAAGGAAACAAAATAGGAAAGAAAATATAATAGGATAATATAATAGGATAGCACTTATCCTATTATATTTTCATTGTCAGTCAACTTATTGGTGAATCTCTTGAGGCTCAGATTTTGTCTTTTATTTCCATTCTTCCCATACATGGCACTATGATAAGTATGCATTAAATGCTGGCTGGTTAAGTGAATGAAATGAATGAGTAACACAGTGAATTAAAAAAAAAAGAAATACCTGAAAACTAAAATAGCACATGTAGCCTAAATGAATTAAAGTAAAAATTCAAACTCCTATGCAGGTACTGTTCAAAAAATGGCACCTGATGAAAAACTCTCCCTTAATAAAAATTTCCAACAGTGACCCTAACCTTGACCAATCAATCCCCAGGATAATGCCAACACCAGGTTTAGCTGAGCAGGTAGTAAATAATACAATATTAAAGAATAACACTAAAATAAAAGAACACTAAAATTGGTCCCAAGGAGGATATATATTGTTGCTGCATAAAATATCAAAATCAGAAGGAATATAAAGTTCTGCAAATCAATGCTGCTCATTATCATGTGTAGGATTTTATGGGCTGCTTGGATAAAAGTTAAAAGTCAAAAGAAAGAGAAGTTTAAGGGAAAAAAGTTCTACTTAGAGATTCCACCAAATGACTTTCAACAATTATTTTTAAAAATTAAAATAGAAATGTATTTCCCTAGCAACATGCAAGTACGATTTTAAAGATGATATTGGTCCTTTCTTGAGTACAATGCCAAGAAATACGCAGTATGGTAAAGAGCTCTGAATCACCAGAATGACAGATATGTTTTCTAAAACAAAAGTATACACTTCACACTTCGTGCTCAATGTCAAGGTATTTTTAATTGTAAAAACTCATTGAAGAATGAGTGAATGTCTGTCATCCAATCTCAGAGGGAGTTCTGGCACTTTGTGACATGCATGACAAGTGGTGACCATGTCATCTCCACAACTGTGGGGAATACTTCTGCTGTAGATACCAATAAAATGTTATTTTCCTTTCCCTTTGTGACAGTTTTGATCATATAAGATGCCTGTGAGTATGAAGACAAAAAATAGCATTTGATTTTAACAATGCTGTTGTGCTGCCAGTAAAATGAAATTACTCTTACAGTTCCAGTATTAGGGCTGAGCAGGCTTTCCATCAGTCTTCAAAGGAAAATAGATTATAAGCTAGAGTGAACAACAACTTCCATGAGAATCTAGTTGGGCAGAAGTGTGATGTAAACTGATGTTGGTCTGGCAAAAGCTACAGTCCAGAACATAATTTGCCCGCTCACTGTTGATGACTCTCAGTTCTAGGACAAGCCTCTGGGAGGTTTGTTTGCTAATAGCATCTGGAGAATCACAAAGAAAAATTAATGCACATATTCCTCTTAAAATTTTAATAGCTTTATTGAAGTAAAACTGACATACCATAAAAGTATTCCATTATAAATGCACAATTCAGTGATTTTTAGTAAACTTACAGAGCTGTGCGACCACTGCAAAGTCCAGTGTCAGAACATTTCCATCACCGCCAGGAAATCCCTCCTGCCCATGTGCAATTAGTCTCCATTGTAGCCACCAGGCAGTTGTCTACTCCTTTCTATACATTTTATATCAATGGAATTCTCTAATCTGTAATTTTTGCCATCTGGCTACCTGCCCTTAGCATAATGTTTTTGAGGTTTGCCCATGTTGCTGCGTGTATCAGTAAGTCAGTACTTTTTATTACCAAATAATATTCTGCTGTATGGCCATCCAACATGTGCTTATTCATCACACTGAAGAACATTTGGATTATTTCCACTTTTTGATAACTGTGAATAATGTTTCTATGAACAGTCACGTATAAGTATGGACTTACATTTTCATAATTTGTTTTTCTTAGATAGATGGCCTCTAAGTAGAAATGCTGGGTGATACAGTAAATTTATATTCACACTTTAAAGAAACTGCAAAACTTTTCTCCAAAGTAGTTAAACTATTTTATGATTCCACCAGTAATGTATGAGAGTTCCCTCTTCTGCACATCCATTCAAACATGTACTGTTATCTGCCTTTTTTTAGTATAACCATTCTGATCTACATATTCTTAAAGGACTTCCCCCTAAGTATTTCCCTGTACTCTAAATCCTGCAGTATATATTACAGCCTATTTCTCTAGGATACAATGAAATAAACACCCCACTGCCCCTAAATTTATTTAGGGAATGGAGTACAATAAGAACAAGAGGTTTCACAGCAAGAAAATGAAAAGACCTTATTCCAAATACATCCTTTCATGGATAATCCAAATTATGAAATGGTTTACTTAGGCTTTGGTTTTACTAAAAGTGCACAGATAAAAGAGGGGTTATGACCCCACTGTATTCTCAGTACATCATTGCTCATTTGGAATATAATGTGCAGTTTTATGGACGAAAAAAGAAGCACATATTCATTGTAGAAAAACAAATCCATGAGGAGAAAAGATAAAAAACCCACTTTAATCCCATCATCATCTTTATTTTGATAAATTTCACTGTCTTTTTTCTACATGTAAGTGTATTTTACATATATTTCATCACAACTAAGATTATGCTTACATGTTAGTGAGAATCCTGAGTTTTAACATAATTTAAACACTTTCCATGGGCAGAATGTTCTTCTGAAACATAATGACTGCAGAACATTCTGTCATGAGGATGTACATATGTCACCTTTTCTTTTGTTCCGTATGTTCCAATTATTCACCCATGTGTGTGATGCTCTGCGGAACATCTTTGTACCCACCCCTGTGTCCCAAATCCCATTTGCAGAGAGACCGTAAAATGTTAGAGTTGCTCCAGAAATGACAATAACTAGTCACCCTGAGAATGTTCAGCTGAAAAAGACTTGAAAGATTATGCCTCATAGAAAGATTTGAAGTGGTGACCAGAAAGAGGAATTAGATCCTCAGAAGCTGTAGAGATAAGATGTAAAAACAACAGCATTCAGTATGAGAAGGCATATTTCTGTTCACTGTAGAGACCAAAACAGCAACAACAAAACAAATGGAAGCAACGGAGCATGCAACTTAATTGAGTAGCTTCCTTCTTTCTCAGCTTTAAAGATATTTAGTACACAATAGGGTCTTTTCTCACACTATAAATCCTGAAAGAACACTTCTATCCAAATCACTTCAGGAAAGCAATTGGTGTAGGAAGCAGGTATCAATCAGCACTGCTAGCCTGTGGGTACGTGTTCCTTCATCTTCAGGGCTGTGATTCTCTCTGGCAGAATGAAACCCCAAATATATTACAAGCGAAAAAAACAGATTCTCCAACATATGAAAGGCCAGGCTTGATGTAGCTAGGGAGACACTTTTGATGTTATTTCATACCAGGTTAGGGGAAAACTAAGAATGCTTGATCGACATTCATGTCACTTTTAAAAAGTTTCTGGATAACTCATCATTTATACAGGCTCATGATTGGTGGAATGAAATTTAAGGTATATTTGTAAGGAGAAAGAAAGCATGCATAAGAACAATAGAAACTGTATGATAACTTTTGCATTTTCAGGGACACCGAAGCAAAACACAGGAAAACAAAACCTGAGCACCGTCTGTTAGAATAGTCACCAGTTCCAGGAATGTGAAGATACGTGCAAACTCTGTCAAAAGAAAGACGTAGGAGAGGAGAGGAGAGGTTTAGGTGATGTGCTTGTGAGAATGAACTTAAAATATGAGCAACTCTTGATGAAATGTTTCCACTTGTCTTCTCTTTCCTTTGACTTTTCTCCAGCAACAGAATGTTTTGCATATGTCACAATTCCACAGAGCTTCTTCCTTCTTCAAGACTGAGGTTCTATCAACTATAGCTAGCTAAGATGTCATCTGAGATGCCTGATTAACCAAAAGTTTGCTTCTGGAGGTGAAAGTGTTCAGCTATATTGTGTTTAAAGCAAACTTTTCTCCTTTCTCTGTCTCCACATAGCTTTTTGAAACACCTACCGTATTCAGACAGATTTCAGTGTGATCTGTCAGACCTTTACAAGCATGGAGATATTTGTAAATGTTCACACACAAGGCTGACAACAAAAATATTTCTACTGATTATGATGTGATGTTTCTGGTATTTTTAACTGAGAGATAACTGAGTAATTGCCATTACAGGGCCAATCATGTAACTCAACTCTTTCATACAGCAATTTTGCTCTGAAGGAAACATTTCATTTTCTAGTGATGGAAGAAAAGAATGTCAGCCATGTGGGTTAAGTGGGGCAATAAAATTACATTGAATAACCAAGGATATTGTGTGTTCAATATCATGTAGTTTGGGAAAGTGAAGCCCAAAATAAATATTTTCCTTAGAAAGATTTGACTGACTTTCTTTTTTCCCCCTGTTTTTTATTCCAATCTTTATGGATCAAAATTTTTTTTTATTTAAAATGTTTCTTTTTGATTGAATATATTAAGGTGACATTGGTTAATAAAACCATAGCGGTTTCAAGAGTACAACTCAATAAACATCATCTACACACTGCATCATGCACTCACCACCCAAAGTCAAATCTCTTTTTACCACCATTTATTCCTGCTTTGCCTTCTTTCATCTTCCTACTCCTCCCTTTCCCTCTGGCAATCACTACACTGTTGTCTGTGTCTTTTTTTCTTAATCCCTTCAAATCTTTCACCCAGACCTCCAAACCTGCTCTCCTCTGAGAGCTGTGAGTCTGTTCTCTGTAACTATGAGTCTGTTTATGTTTTGCATGTCAGATTATTTTGTTCATTAGATTCTGCATATGAGTGAAATCATATAGTATTTGTCTTTCTCTGACTGGTTTATTTCACTTAACACAATGCTCTCCAGGTCCATCCATGCTGTTGCAAAAGGTGTTCTGATACAAGTCAGATAGCCAGTAAGCAATGCCCTTGTACCCATCTTTCATCAGTTACGTACATTCAGATTTTCTATTTGTAACTCTCTGGGGAAGAAAATACTGTATATTCTTAATGAAAAGTCTAATATTAAACTCTGGCACTTATTAATATCTCATCTTATTTGTAAACCATTTGTCTCAGATATTGAAAAAATATCTCCTTTCCATGACAAGTTTTAATTAATGACTATGTCTATAACAGGCAAGTAATTTTAGTATAGAGTCCCTGGGGTTGTTATTGAAAACTGAACATTTTAAAAATGTTTTTAGAAGATTTTGTTTATTTATTTTTAGGGAAAGGGGAAGGAGGGGAGAAAGAGAGGTAAAGAAACATCATTGTGAAGAAAATCATTGATGGGTTGCATTTCTCATGCCCCCACCTGGGGACCTGGCTGAAAACCCAGGTATGTGCCCTGATGGGGGTGAATAGAACCAGCAACCTTTGGGTTTTCAGGCCAGTGCTCAATCCACTGAGCCACACCAGCCAGGGGTTTTAATTTTAAAAAAAGTAAATTCCATTCATTGTGTATAAATTCCTCTATCATGTTATTTTTTACCATATAAAAATTTTTAATTGTATTTTTTCCATTATCATTTAGTACTCTACCCTCACAATCACTACACCATTGTCCATGTCCATGAGTCCTTTTTCCTTCTGATCAATCCTTCCACCTGATAACCTCCCCTCATCCTACCTTAGCTGTCAGCCTGCTCTCTATGAGTCTGTTCTGCTTTGCTTGTTAGTTCAGTTTGTTCAGTAGATTCCACATATGAATGAAAACATATGGTATTTGCCTTTCTCTGAGTGGCTTATTTCGCTTAGCATAATGTTCTCCAGGTCCATCCATACTGTTGCAAGGGTAAAATTTTCTTCTTTTTTTATGGCTGAGTAGTATTCCATTGTGTAAACATCCCATCGTCATTTTATCCATTCATCTACTGATGGACACTTGGGCTACATCAAACTAAAAAGCTTTTACAGAGCAAAGGAAAACATCAACAAAATTAAAAGACAACCCACTGGATGGGAGAACATATTCTCCCCAATACATCAGATAAGGCATTAATATCCAAAATTTATAAAGAACTTACAGAACTCAACACCAAAAAACAATCACACAACCCGATTAAAAATGGGCAAAGGACTTGAATAGATACCTCTCCAAAGAGAACCTACAGATGTCCAGTAGACATATGGAAAAGAAGCTCCATGTCACTAATCATCAGAGAAATGCAAATTAAAACCACAATGAGATATCATCTCACACCCGTCAGAATGGATATCATCAATAAATCAACAAACAACCAGTGCTGATGAGGATGTGCAGAAAGGAAAACCCTTTTGCACTGTCAGTGAGAATGCAGGTTAGTGTGGGCACTGTGGAAAGCTGTATAGAGATACCTCAAAAAAGTAGAAATGGATCCATATTTTGACCCAATGACTCCACTTCTGGGAATTTATCTGAAGGAACCCAAAACACTAACTTGAAAGAACGTAAGTACCCCTATGTTCACTGTAGCATTATTTATAATCACCAAGATATTAAACATTTTTTAAAGATTTTATTTATTTGAAAACTGGAAGTTTTGATAACTATTCATGTTCAAATAGCTTTCGGAGAGTTTCTGTGGCCTTTCAAGTTGGCAGAAACATGGGATCTGCTAATATAAAGGCACTTTCTTAGTATCTAGTCGGGATCCATTGCTATTTGACGGTACTGGGTAGCATACTTTCTCAGAGAAAGTAAATTTTGGGACCAGGGCTCATTCTTATATTCAAACTGATATGACATAGTATGTAGCAAAAAGAAGCATGGCATATATGCCTAAATATATTTTGTATATTGTCTGTAGGAGAGCATATATACCTTAAAGTATTGACTTATACTTTGAGACAGCCAAATGGCATCAGATTTGGCATATGACAAATAGTTGGAATATAAGCAAATCCAATTAATAGAGATTGAGAAGAAATGGGAGGGAATATTCAGGGCTGATGCCAAGGGAAGTCCCAGTTCAAAAATCACCTTTGATTCTGATTCCTAAACAGTAAACCAAATCAAGAGTGCAAATTTGCCTTAGAAACCTGCTGTTAATGATGAGTGTCAGTTAAAGCACTATTCTACTTTCCCGCAAACAGACTGCAAAAGGAGAAACAGGTGTACCAGGTTTTAAGAAGTATAAACGAACTGAACCTGAAAAATCATTCATCAGTGTAGCTTATTGATACAGGAATCAAATGAAATTAAACAGATATAAAGAACACTCAAAGCAGCAGATCAAACTGACAGAATTCTAGAACAAAATGAGGGTAACATTCTGAGTCAGTTGATTTAAAAAGAGAGAGGGCATTTGGATATTCCCTTACTTCAAAGAGAGACCTGGGTCTCCGAAGGGATGGAAACTTGGCGAGATACTTGCATTGACACTGAGCAATACAAACAAGGTGATTCTGGAGACTTAGCCAGCCAGTATTGCATGCAGCCTTCTGTCCCTCAGATTTTCAAATTCCTTCTCAAGACAGTGCATCAGGGAAGAAGATGTAATTGCATAGGTAAAATAAAGACACAGATGTAAAGAAAGATGTTCTACAAAGTGATACCCACAACACCAAAACTTTTTTAAAAAAAGTTTACTTATTTATTCTTCGAGAGAGGGGAAGGGAGGAAGAAAAAGAGTAAGAGAAACATGGATAGGTTGTCTCTCACAAGCACCCCAATCTGGGACAAGACCTGGGACCAGACCTCCAACAAAGTGTGTGCCCTGACCAGGAATTGAACCAGCAAACTTTCCCTTTGCGGGACAACACCCAACCAACTGAGACACACTGGTCAGGGCAAAAGCTTTTATCTGTCCTCAAAAGATTTGTACAGTGTAAAGGGATCCAAAAGTTTGCAAACTGCTTACCTATAATTTCAAAACTCCCTGGTCTCTGATTTCACCTACCCTAGAGATAAAGTAATTAAACTTAAGGAACGAGACCAACCTGATAACAGCTGAGCACCCTTGAGAAACAACTAATGAAGCAGCAAAGGGTGTCAAGGCAAGGTTTTGCACCACTCAGGGTAGAATTCCAGCCAATATGAATGGCAGGTGGGAGTCAGGTTAGTGTAAGGGTTAAGAGCAGTCACAGGAGTTGGAGTGGACTCTATCCCCGGGTCTTAATGTCACAAAGAAGGATCCTGGGTTATTTCCCCTGTCTTACTGATGACAGTCAGCCACACTGATCCAATCTCTGACCCACTGCTTGCAGTGTAGCTCTGCAAAAGTTGTGTAACTTCTTCATGCGTCACTTTCTCATAGGTAAAATTAGGATAATAATAACACCTAACTCTTAAAGTCACCGGGAGGATTGGCCCTTTATGATATGAAAGGCTCAAGAGCAGTGCCTGGCACAAAGTACCTAATCAGTATAAGCAATGGGAAAATTAAAATTAAAAGTCACAAAGAAAAAAATGATTGGATCCAACACAGTCCTAGAAATTATAGCCTAAAATGGCCCAAAGTTGGACAGGGGATGGCTGCCCGTCACTTTGCTTCTCCATCTAACACTACACCAGAAATGGGACAGGGAGGAGTCTTCCTCAAGTGTAAGGAAGTGGTCTCTGGCTTTGTGCTTTTAACATGTGTAAGTAGACTGAGAGGTCATGGCCACGGACTTAAAATTTTTTATTTTGTTTTCACTTTTATGTTCAAAGCCATTTTAGATGTTAATGAGAGACTGACTCCTTGGGTCATTTTGCAAGACTGTCTGCAACCCTCACTTCGGTGTTACAAATATTCATGGAACATCTATTATGCCAGATATTATGCTAAAATTTGGGAAACAAATTTCCCTAGAGCCTGAGCAGCTTCAAGTGATGATCTACTCAAATCAAATTAAGTGTGTTTGTTGAGACATAAAGAGGAAAACAGTCTCTCCTAAACATAGCTATTATTCAGATAAATATTCTGCTAGTTTGCCAACTTACTTGAGCCATGAAAAGACTTCAGCTAGTCACAGCTGAGTTTGAAGTAGAAATCCAGCCTGAAAGAAATGTGAAAGTTAAAGAAGCAACTACAGATAGTGCTCATAGACAGGAAGAAAACTCAAGTGATACTTTTAGAGTAATATCTTGCTAGATGACGTGTGTTTCTTCCCTCCCCTCTCCTTGGAAGCACTCTAAATGAGGGACTGGAAATGACCCACTTGCACATCCAGGAATGCGCTTTAGGTGAGTCCTGACAGCAAATGGCAAGTTACCTATTTTCTCTAAAATCCTTTCAAGCTTGATTGGAGAGAATATGTAAATGGCTTCTTTCTCCCTGCTCTGAGGGGTTTAGCTGTCCTGTCTGTGATGATAATGTAATCATCTGAGGAAAATATAAATTCCCTAATTAACATTAAAGCCCTGGGAAACTTTGTGCATTAAAGGCAAACACAGGTACATCCCCACACAGCTATCAAAACAAGAGGGATTGGTTCGAGCGCTTTGATTGGCTCTTAGATAAGTGCCTTATTTCCTCTTCTTTATTTCTTATTTGCAGAGTCTTCAAGGCAAAGTCTCCTCATTGTCTTTTGGAGAACCTTCCTCAGCTTGTCTTTAATCAAATGGAACATGGAAAATCACAGTCAGGTTCAAACATCCTTCACCCGGCAGGCTGGCACAGGAATGGCAGGGCATTAGTCAGGGATTCATAAGACTGAACATTACTATATGCCAGCTTTCTATTTTATACATACACTTACTTCACTTAGGCTATTGATCTTTTGACTTCTCCCTTTTCCCCAAGTCTAATTACCCAATATTGTTAATTTATACAAATTATTATTGAACTAATCCTTTTATTTTCTCTTTTCCTGTACCACTTCCTCTGGAATTCTTATCACATCTAGCCTGTTTTTACTTCCTCTAGACTCCTCATGATTTTAAATGCTTAAATTATTTAAAATGCAGACAATGCCGCTCTCTTGCTTAAAACTTTCAATGGCTCTCTTTGGCCCATAAATCCAAAGCTCTATATCACTCATAAGCCCAATCTCTCTTATGTTTCGGTTTCTTTATCTGTGAATACTATAGTACTCATTCATAGGGTTGTTGCTAGCACTACAATGAGTTAATTAGTACATGTGAAATGTGTAGAATAGTGGTTGGTATAAATTAACTAAAAAAGTTTGTTTGTTATGATGATGAGGATGATGACAATGATGACAATCTTGAGGGCAAGGCCATGGGCCCTGAAGATGGCACTCCCTCTCCATTCTTCACCTCCTTTAAGCCATTGTATTTTGTCCAGAAGCACTTCAAATAGCCAAGGTTAGCTTATAAGACCAAAAAAAAAAATATATGTAATAACTCTGAGCCATGGAGATTCCCAGCGTTATTACAAAGTTCAGAAAATGAAGCACTAGAGTCCTGGTTTTAAGTCCAGGACAGAAGAGGCATAAACCCCAAGTGGAAAAACAAACTTTCTGTTATTTCACTCCTTGCCAGCAACTTCCAAATTTTCTTAACCTCCAGAGCCAAGGTACAAGTGTCAGGTTTGAGCATTGTTGGTCAATTTACTTTGATAAAGCTGCAATAATCAGAGACCATGAACCAAGAAAAGAGAACTCTTGGGACAGATGTGATTGCAATGAGGACAGAAAGGTCATTGATTCGGCTACAGAAAATCCTGGATTATCAGACGCTGCTGAAATGATGATCCTCTTCCCTGATGTTAGAATATTCTCTGTGTGCTCTGACCCATTGTCTGGATGGAGGTTTAACCTCTTGCTCTTTTAGCTGGATGCTTTTCCAGCATGCAAAGCATAAACGCTACTTTGCTTGATTAAAAGAAAAAGTAGGCTGAATGTAGAGAAACAGATACTTTCTTCTTTCACAGGTTTCAAAATATTTGGACCAAACCACCATAAGCCTCAAGTCCTGGCATTGAAATGTGATCAGAACATTAAATTGTGATGTATTTAGTGGATATCAAATATGGGGTGGAAGTGGATTTTGAAATACTCAAAATGAAAATACATTCCAAAGCATATGGGACAATGTTATCTGAATTTATTATTAATTGAGTCCATCACTACAAAACATTATTTAGATAAGGAAACAAGAAAGTGATATTTTAGCTGCTGAGTAACCTAACCTCAATATCTTATGGATAGTTACTAATGACACACATGAAATGATTCTAAAAATTTTTTCTATATCAATTATCTAGATTTAGAATTCTCCATCTTTTTTTTCTCCCCAACTATTGTAGAATGATGGACTGGAATACAAAGACCAATGCACACTGTTACCAGAGCAAAATGTAGTCCTAATTTCAGCGGGGATATGACATTTCTCTCTTTTCCCCTTGACCTCATGGGCAGGGGGTAGAGATCCACTGAGTTCAGAACCACCAGGGTAGCTCCTGCTGTCTGTAATGGGAGTATTACCCATCAGTGGTCTACAGAAAGACCAGGGGGTGAGACAGGCCCCGGGGATGAGAGCCCCTGGCCAGGCTCTGCAACTGAGCACCACCATCAGCCTTTTTTGTTCCCACTTAGGCGCCTCTGTGAGAACCCATTGCTTCCAGGCAAACAGGGAAGGGCCATTTTCCTTCTTGTTTTATGAGTACATTCAGCATATCTTCAGTTTTGCCTCTTGGCCCACAAAGTCTGAAATATTTACCATCTGGCCCTTTCTAAGAAAAAGTATGTCCAACCTTGTTCCAGATCAAGCTTGGAAAGGACAGTAAAAATCAACTACCTCTCTTCCTATACATTCCTGCAAATAAGAAGAAGCTGTCTAAATATCAATACAAAATTAGTGATGCAGAAGCTCCTCCTATTACTAAAGCATTTCATTGAGGGTATACTAATTGGATATGCCTATTTAAAGACAATTTTTTACTATATATAATGCCTATGGCAAAATTGGTTTCAGGTCACTTTTAGGATTGCTGGACTTTTCATCAGTAAAGCACAAAGGGAAATGCCACACCTACCAGGGTTCTCTGAGCAATCTGTTATACTATCCTCCCAACAGTAATCTAGGCTCATTCAGTTACAAGGAGCCAGGCTGTGCGGCAACCGAGAAAATTGGCAATCAGCCGACTAGCAAGAGGCATCCTACCACTTCTACCAGTTTGCAGTGAAGCTACCTATGTTTTAGTCGCAGTCATTCTCTGTTGATCATTCTCTTCTGAACATAGGATCTCATCCAGAAACAATTATTTCCCTAGGAACACATGCAGAAAAACCTACTTTACAGTCACTCATTTAAGAAATAATGGTGGAAGAATGTGCTTTACCCACGTAAAATACCTCTTTCTAGCATGTTGTCAAAAGGCTATAAAATTTTTAAGCTACTAAGCAGACATACTTTGATTTACATTCTAAATTCCAAGTGAGTATTTTAATATCCTCTTTTATCCAGATGCCTCCCTAGCTTCTGATTTATCCTTTATAGATGAGGCTAACGTGTCACTAATTGAACACTTCAGCTGACTTTCCTATATTAAAACATAAATGGGAAGATACAATTAGTTCCTTACAAGGTATAATTACTTTGCCTTCATTTGGAACCTTCACTACCATGTTAGCCAGAATAAAATAAAGTAAAATAAACATGATATAATAGTTCTTGTATTATTTAGTTCTTGTATCTATAGCAAAAGACAACACTAAAACAAGGATGCATGTAGCAACTTTTTCAAATCCCACAGAGTTACCAGTTTCATTACGAGGCTTACATTAATCAAAAATCCTTGAAATTCATCAGCTGTCTTTATGCAATTATTAGTTATCTAATAGTCTGGAGAGATAGAGAGAAAGTGTTGAAAATACTTTTTAAAATGAGAAGAAATAGGTGTGACAAATATTGAAAAAAGTCAATAATGGATTATTTATTTTAAAAGTTTATTTAAAAATTACTAAGTATAGCTCTGAAAAATTATAATACCAAAAATAAGCCAAAATGACATCAATATTTACAATGTTAAAAAAATCTGAAAGCCTATGTGCCAGATCTTATACTGGACACCTCACATGCGTGGATGAGTCTAGTCCTTAGAGCAATCTATGAGGCAGGTGCTGTTCACCCTTCACGGATATGTAAATAGAGGTGCAAGACATTAAGTAACTTACTTATCCAAGATGACAAAACTAGCAAGCACATGAGTGATGCATTGAACTCAGATATATGGCCAAGTATTTTAGCAAATTACTCTATCGATTCCCACAAAATTGTATGCCCAGATTTTTAGTTATAAGTCTAAGAATAAAAAGAATAAAAAGATGGAGCTTGATTAAGTTGACACAGACTTTAAATGTTTACTGAAGGCTGACCCTATTATCATTCTAACCTCTGGAACATTTAGCGATTATTTTGCAAGACAGTGTTTGATGAGATAGAAACATTCTCTTGTGCCCATAGCAGTGTATGTTAAGTTCTTTGGGATGGAAGGGAAGTTGAATGTGAGTCAATTATTGTTTGTTTGTTTGTTTTTTGTTTCCTATTCAATGCATGTATTCTACATTTAGTCCCTACACTAAAACATAAGCTCCATGAAGGCAGGGACTTGCTTTTCTTACCCATGGTTGTATCCTATCACCTCCGGTATTCTAAGAACTAGTCAGGCACACCACAGGCTCTCACACATATTTGTTGAAGGAACTGATGAACAAATGAATGAAAAAGCCTAACTGACCAGGCTTTCGGGCAGAGCTGCCTGACACTGAACAAGTCACTAACTTTCTCACACCTTATTGGTAAGTGGACAGAGTTAAAATTGCTCTGTGGCTTGCCCTTTGAACACTGAGCACCCCAGGGAAAGAATTACATTTCTTCATCCCTCTCACTCTCCTCCCTTCGTCTCCTGTTCTTTGTTGTGTTTTAAGCCTCAGGGTACACTTGCTTTTGAGAAAAGAATTTTCCAGACAAAAAGTTTGAAAATTACAGAACTAGTTGATTTCTAATCTTTAAACAGTCCAATAAGTAAACATTTGCATTTTTACAGTCCAAAAGTTAAAGGTAGTTTGGTACAGACCAAAAGGTAATTTTAAAAGGTTTTTTCTTTTTCCCCTCAAAGGACTCCACTTTTAAAATTTTACCTGGGAATAAAAATGCAAATGATTATAAATATAATCTCTCTCAAACTTTTAACCAGTGTCAATTGGCAATAGCAAAGCTAACATAATTATCCTTCCCTGCCTATTTACCGATAAAAAATAAACATAATCAGAGCAAATATGTAAAGTCTAAAAATATACAGAAAAAATAAAATGAACAATTCACATATGGTCAACAGACAAACATGAGCTCGTGGTGGATAACTTGAAGGGTTTCCAAGTCATTTCTTTTAGTCTTCAGAATTATCTTATATAATCTGTGTTCAATGTAAACCAAACCCCTGAAAGTAGCAATAGTTTTATTTTCCAGTTTAGACAGAAATTATGTGATCATAGATACCCCAGGTTGTTTCTGCCTCAAGTGTATTCTAATGTCTGTGTTGAGCAAACCCCTCAGGGTAATGCAGAGTGATCACTCACTGTGAAACTCTGTCACAAAGATTCCCAAATCATCTTCCATCTCTAACTCTGAAAGTGAAATGTGTGGAATATAATTCCAATTTACAAAGGCCACAGAGATATGAAATGGCAGACATTATGTGGTCTGACTAAACAGAGGTAACAAAGAGAAAACAATCTGTGACAATTGATGAGAGCCAGTTAAAATGTTTTGCAACGGGAAGAGCTATCAGTATCAAACATTTTAAGTCACAACTGAAGTTAGTATCTGTAGCCTAATTTGGGAACCCGCTCAAATTTTAACACTGTTCTCTTATTTCTAAATCAGATTAGATCATCCAAACCTCTGCATTCCAGGCAAACCAGCTCAACTTCAAAAGCCATCTAATAAGCCACTTTATTTTTGAAATAATGGTAATAAAAAATGACACATGGTTAAAAAGAAATTGGAAACTTCCTTCACAGAGCAGGTTGAGAGAGTCACATGGTTCACTTTGATTTGACTTTTTCCAAATGAGAAAAGTCAGGAGAGGAATAAAGAAGCAACAGTACGATAAAGGATCTGGACACATCACTGATGTCCTGGCAATGTAACCAGCAGTGCGGCACCAAAATAATTTAAAGCAATTGTATGCTTCTTCTTGATTACTCTAGACAAAAATCTTTAAACGGCAAGAAAAACAACCTACAGAGAAAAAAAAAACCACTTCTCTTTCTCCTCTCCCACTCTCTTTCTCTATCTCTCTTCCTTTTTCTTGTTATAAACCAAGAAAAATTTTCCTAATCACCTATATATTCTTAAGATTTTGCAAAGGACCTAGACTCTAGTAAGCGACCAATAAACATGAAATACTGCTGGGTGACCAAATCTGATGACGATACATAATGCTAAATGTGTCCATGTTATTTCTATTGGACAGCACTCCTCCAGAGAGAGATGGTGGTGCTCAGATGCTCATATAGTAATGGTGACAGTTAATAACAAAACCAAGGTGTCCTAACTTCCAGCTTCAGGTTTTTTTTCAAAATTGAATGAGAGAAACTCTTAGCAACAGGAATCTTGTTACCATCTATGATAAAAAGAAGACTATCAGCAGCAGTGTTGTAAAATAGATTCCATCCATAATTATGGGCATATTAGAAAACAATATAGTTTCATAGTCTTCAAATTCAAATGACCATCCAAGGCCGAGACATACATACATTGGAAACAGGGAGTGGTTATAAAGTGAAGGGCATGAGGGTCCATCACTAAGCAGTTGTGTAATTGGAAGGAGGAAAAAGCATCTCTAATGTAAGCTCACCTAACATTATGAAAATCAATTTAAGAATAACAGTGTGCACTTAAATAAATTGCCACCTTACCTCTAGTGATTTTAGACATTGTTTTCACTACAGTGTAGACTTCCAGAAGGCATATGAATAGAAGTAGACACATATGCACGCATGTACACATACATATTTGAAAGCAAAATTACAAGGGGAAGAAAACCTTGCTGAAAATAAAGCAGTATTTTGTAGTCATAGCAACCCTAACTTTTTAAAAGCAACATTAAGGCAAGAAGAGCTCATCAAGAGCTACCTCAAGTTGTTATAGCAACCAAAATATGGCTTTACAGAAACAAGTTTGCATTAAAATAGACAGAGGGTTATAATGGTAAAAGACTATTATAAAAATATGTCTTTGGAGACCAAAGGTTTGATTTTTACCATGTTCTAATCAGGACTTGTGTTCTCTGCTTCATTAGAACAAGACATTTTCTTAGGCAAAGCTCCTAACAAACATACAGCTGCTGTAGCAACCAGAAAGTGTCCAGTTTTGTAATACCTGATAACCATCAGTAGGGCCAAAATTAGTTCATCAGTATTCAGATGGGGTTGTCTGGGCAGATGGAGGAAGAGTGGGTCTAGAACAGGGTTTCTCAACTCTGGCATCACTGACATTTTGGATCAGTTGGTTCTTTGTTGTAAGTATTTGTCCTGTATATCATAAGATATTTAGCAGCATCACTGGCCTCTACTATGAGATTAGTAGCACTACCCCTCTCCCCACAAATTGTGACAACCTAAAATGTCTCCAGACACTGCCCAATGTCCTCTGGGAAAGAAGATGGTAGCCAAATCAGCTATTGCTGACAACCTTTGATCTAGAAACATATCATCCATGCTGTCCTGAAACATGTGGAAATTCAACAAATATAGAAAAAAGTAAGCTAGTGAGTCAATCATACTCTCCTATGAGGGCAAAGCTTTCAAAAATCTTTAAGTGTCTGGATCAATGCATTACCTGGCTTATCATGCTGGATTGAACATTTTACTCTTTACTTCAACTTTCAGCAGTTCTGGCACGTGATGTTGTTTATCTTCTGAAAACCCTTCACCTCCTCTTGTTTCAGAAGCACATTCAAGAAAAGCCTATGTGCACCTCTGGGCACGCAGGACAGGAAATGTTACAGTGGGCCCATTCCTTTACCTCTCACCCTTTTTCTTTTTCACAGGTTTTTTCTCCCATTTATCCTAAGGTTTTATTTGGAAAAAAATTATAGTCCCCTAAATGTTCAACTCTCATTTTAGTCAACTGCACAAATTTTTCCCAATTGATCTTCATTTATTGACTTCAATGTCACTTAGGTGCTACTGAGAACTTAATGCTCTCCTTACATTAAACATTATATATTTCCAGATTTTATTAAAACTCAGTGAATTCAAACACTGAGAACACATTGGGTCAAACTTTGTTTTTGTTTTTTTTGTGTTTTTTTATTTTTTTTTAATTTGAAAACTTTGTTGATTGACTAATGAAACAAAAATCTTGGTTGAAGTGATTAAAAAAGTAGAAGAATGAAGATATAACTCCTTGTCAAAGCAATTGTCAGTATAGTTAGTAGATGGGAGCTCCAAATGGTAAGTTCCTTGAAAGCAGAGACTATTTTTGTGCCCTTGGAGGTACCATACTACCTGACCCAAAGCAGACAATAATGATCGGTGTCAGCCTCTTTGATTTTAAGGCCTATACAGCTATGTGAGCTTAGTTTTTTGAGTTATATCAATTGAAGTTATTGTTATTAGCATGAATGGCATGTGGCTGTTAAGATTTTAGTGGTGTAGTTCCATTCAAGATGGTGGCATACGCAGAAGTGCCTTCCTTCCTTGCATAACCAAAAGAACGGTAACAACCAATTTAAAAACAAAGAACAACCAGAACTGACAGAAAAAGATTTGCATGGAAGTCAAATAACCAAGGAGTTAAGGAAACATTCATCTAGATGGTATGCCGAGACAAAGAAATATGGCCCAAATGAAAGAACAGATCAAAGCCCCAGAAAAAGAACTAAGTTATGAAGAGATAGACAACCTGTCTGATGCAGAGTTCAAAACACTGGTAATTAGGATGCTCAGAGAACTGATTGAGCTCATTCACAAAATGAAGGAAGAAATGAAGGCTACACAAAGTGAAATAAAGGAAAATATACAGGGAACCAAGAGTGAAGGGAAGGAAACTGGGACTCAAATCAATGATTTGGAACAAAACAAGAAATCAGCATCCAACCAGAACAGAGTGAAGGAACAAGAATGCAAAAAATGAGGAGAGGCTTAGGAACCTCTGGGACAACTTTAAGCATTCCAACATCCAAATCATGGGAATGCCAGAAGGAGAAGAGGAAGAGCAAGAAACTGAAAACTTATTTGAACAAATAATGAAGAAAAACTGCCCCAATCTGGCAAAGAAAATAGACTTCCAGGAAGTCCAGGAAGCCCAGAGAGTCCCAAAGAAATTGGAACCAAGGAGGAGCACACCAAGATACATCATAATTAAATTATCCAAGATTAAAGACAAGAAAAGAATCTTAAAAGGAGCAAGAGAAAAGGAGACAGTTACCTATAAAGAGTTCCCATAAAGGTTTCTTTGATTTCCCCAAAGAAACCTTATAGCAAGAAGGGGCTGGAAAGTAGTATTCAAAGTCATGGAGGGCAAGGACTTACTTCCAAGATTACTCTATCTAGCAAAGCTATCATTTAGAATGGAAGGGCAGCCAAAGTTCTTCCCAGATAAGGTCAAGTTAAAGGAGTTCATCATCACCAAGCCCTTACCATATGAAATGTTAAAGGGATTTATCTAAGAAATAGAAGATCAAAAACTATGAATAGCAAAATTACAACAAACACACAATTATCAACAACTGAACCTAAAACACAAAAACAAAAACTAAGTAAACAACTAGAACAGGAACAGAATCACAGAAATGGAGATCACACGAAGGGTAATCAGTGGGGGAGAGGGGAAGAATGGGGAGAAAGGGTACAGGGAATAAGAAGCATAATAGGCAGGCACAAAATAGACAGGGGTAGGTTACGAATAGTATAGGAAATGCAGAAGCCAAAGAACTTATTTGTACAACCCATGGACATGAACTGTGGTGGGGAGGGGGGATGCTAGAGAGTGGAGAGTGAAGGGGCAGTACAGGGAGAAGGGAAATAAAGATGAGAAAAAATTGGGACAACTGTAATAGCATAATCAATAAAATATACTTAAAAAAGATTTTAGTGGAATATTTTTCTAGCTCTTTCCATCAACTTTATTTTACTATTTTGTCTTGCATATCTAAACAATTTCACAAAGCAATTTTAGAGACATCTACTTTTTTGAAATTTTCATTTTTAATGTATTATGTTTCATACCTGTTTTCCACGAAATCTTATTCCTTTGAAAAATCTCAGATGGGGTCATTGGATTTATATAGGATTTATAAGATATACATATATATCTTATCTATTATGTTTTCCAATACAATTCTCACTGTCACTTTCTGGAGTATCACTCATACTGTCACAGACCCTTGTGCTTTTCTGTGTGTATCCATTCTTGGTTATTGTCCCATAGGACCCTGAGGCACTTGACTACAGTCTATATAAAAAAATTTTGTAAAATAGTTAATTTATCTGTTTGTTTTTTCCCACCAACCAGAATTTTCATTTATACCATTTGAAGAAATGAGATATGAAGAAATAGGAAATATTTCCTATTGGAATTGGAAAGCTTGTACTAAAGCTTTGGGATTGATTTGGGATTGATCAAGGGATTGATCAGGGTATTTAGTACTCTTAAATATTCCATTTAAAACAGATCATTTACCCTAGCCAGGTGGCTCAGTTAGTTGGAGCATCATCCCATACACAAAAAGGTTGCAGGTTTGATTTCTGGTCAGGGCACATACCTGGGTTGCAGGTTTGATCCCCATTTGGGGTGCATGCAGTAGACAACTAATCAATGTTTCTCTTTCACATCTCTGTCTCTCTCTCTCTTTCCCTTCCCCTCTTATTCTCTATGAAATCAATAAAAAAAAATCATCATATCTTCAGGTGAGAATTAGGAATAAATAAGTAAAGTAAATAAATACGGGATTGTTTCTTCACATTGCAAATATTATTCTTAACAGCACTTAAATAAATGTGTCCTTGAGAACTAAGTAGCCACATAAAGTTGTTAAGGGTGATTGATGTTAGAACCTCATGTGATTGGTAAGTTCCATGAATAAAATGAGACAGTATACAAACATTCTCTGATTAATGGTTTGCTAATAATGAACTGAAGGGCAATTTTAAAAGGAGAGTGTAGTGATAAATACTTTTGATTTTATTCTTCCAAATAAAATTATGATTTTCTTCGAACTCTAGAAGGTTAGTTTAGCTTTCCAGCCAAAAGAAAGCATATACCGGCTAGGACAAGAGTGAATTTGAGAGGAAATTGAAAAATCACACTTTTGCTTCGGCCAAGTCCAATTAAAGAAGGCTGATTCACTCCAAGCTTGATCCAGGGACAACAAACACTCTTTCTGCCACCAGATAAAGTAAGTCATCATCCCTACCGCATAAGCAGTCATTTTTTCATACATTAAACATACCAAGTAGAGAGACTGGTAGCTAGAGCCTGGTTCTGCTGATGACATGGCACTGACCACTGCTAATAATAAATTTAGTTTGAATAGTACTGTAGGGCCTCCTTTGTAAAAGGGCATTTGAGAAGCAATTTTAAAAACTAGCTGGTGGTGTTTACTTTTATCTGTTCTGTAGCTTTCAAATCACTAAACTGACGATTGCCTGAAAGTGTATTTCCAGCTTAGAAAACTAAGAAATAACACTGTTCAGAACGGCCAAATGGGAGAAAAGCTACTGCATTGGACAGCATCTTAAATACTTTAACAATATTCCACAAATCTATTAAAAGTAAAGATCTGGATTAAAATGATAAGTAAACAAAGGCAGGACTGAGCTGTTGGAAGGAGGGAAAGACAGAGGAAAGGGGATTCTTGGTTGCTTTCTGCAGTCTTCCCAATGGTCCTCCAAGTAAAGTTGTTGGAAGACTACTGAGCTAATCCAATTTACATTATTATGTCCTTTGTTTCTATTCCATTTTGGGTTACTTGTAATGAAAAACAAAGTGAGTTCCTGAGACCCATAATGACCAAATTGGTCACATAAGAAGAGAAGAATCTCTAGAGAGGAACATAACACTACAGGCAAAATTTTCTGGATTCATTGAAAATTGTGTTCATTTACTTGTAATCCATTCAAATCAATTATTTTTGAGTAAAAACCTCATGCCGAATAATGTGCTTGATACAAGGGGTAAAATATTCAGCAAAAAGGTATATGGTCCCTGTCTGAAGATTTTATAACTTAGTAAAGGGACAGACATCAGTCAAATAATCACAAATAAAGGTGAATGTTGTTAGTACTAATGGTAGAAGTATGTGTTCCCATGAGGGTAAATTCACCCATGTGGGTGAATTTGACCTGGCCAAGGAGTTTGGAGAAGGCTTACCTGGGAAAGTGATGATTGAGCTACAATCTAAGAGAGGTGAGATGGGCCAGACCCTTTATAAAAATGACTTGCCAGAATTAATTGGGATCACCAGTGGGGTTTATGGGATGTATGAAATTCCATGTGCACACATCCAGGAACACGGACTCATTTCATAGTTCCAAATCACTGAAATGCACTTAAAAAAATCAGGTCAGCCTACCTTTATATATTTTTCCTATCCAAGTTTCATAACTCCACAGCCTATGCATTTTCACTGAGTCTAAAGCAAGAGCCCAAGGCAGTAGTCTTGTAGTGACTCCAGCTCTGTGTTCACTCTTCAGTGTGCACATACAGTTTAAAACATGCCATGTTTGACCACTTACGTGATCACATGCTATCCCATTTTCCAGGGTGGGGAAGTCACTGAAGTAGCTCCAGGAGCCATGGCACACACCACCCGTCTAAGCCAGGTGGTATTGGAATGGCTGAATAATAATTTGCAAAACTGAATTACATGCCTGGGCAGTGTGGATTAGACTACAGGCCTAGTTGTTGTTGTTGTTGTTGTTGTTGTTGTGTGTGTGTGTGTGTGTGTGTGAGAGAGAGAAATCTGAGGGGACACATCATCGAAGTAACACAGATGCATGTGCAGAGATGGGTGAAAATGCAGTGCTAATGCATCAAGTTCACTGGAATTTTGACACAGCACAGAACTATGTGCTACTAATATGGGAAAACAAGTCAAATATAACGTGTTGTGATATAATACTGATACTCCATTTGTTATGTATATTCAACTGTTTCTAGGCTTTATAGCCACCTGCAGAACATATTCCAGAATTAGATTTCACATGTCTTTAGTGGTGAAACTGACTTTTTTGGCACCATATTTTCCTGGTAACATGCCATAGATATCAGTCAAATTTACTTTGTCTAACTCAAATGTAAATAAATGGGTAAACTCTGATGTTGTCATCATGTTAAACAATACTTTTCAAAGATGGCAACCTGCACCTTAATTATTTAATATGTTGGTTAAAAATGTAGATTTCAGAGCCCTATTCCAAATCTACTCAACCAGCAGTTTGAGAGTCATGTATACACACAGTTCTAGCTAGTTTCATAATCAGGACTGGCCATGGCTGGCTGGCAGGGGCAGAGGTAAAACAGCTGGCAGAATCTGACATCAGATTTGCTGACTTACATCTAGTGACCAGGACCCTTGTCTTCCCACTGAGTTGCCTTTTTGCCCACTTCTAAGAACAGAGCTCCTGCCTTGATTACTGACTGATTTTTCAGTTCTACTACTGGAAGCAGTGCTTCAGCCTGACACTCTAGAAGGATGTTGGGTTCCCAGATAACCATCCTAATGCTTGGCCACTCCATCTCCTTAAACATTTACCCTGTCTCTTATGTGCCTTGCTACTATCTGTCTTTGTTTCAAAATGAGCACAATTCTTCTTTGAACCAGACAGATCAACGATTTTCAACTTTTTCATCATGGTACACATAAACCAATTGCTAAAATTCTATGGCACACCAAAATATATATTTTTTGCCAATCTCACAAAAATAGGTATAATTTTGATTCATTCATACCAGATGACTGTTGTTGTGTTGGCTGTTGTCATTTTTTTTATTTTACAATCTAAGGAAAAAGAAGTCAGTGCCCCTGACTAAATCATCAGGTATTGTATGATATAAAATTTTTTGCAGCACATTGGCTGAAAATTGTTGAGATAGATCATGATGGACATCATAGATTTATAAGCAGTCACTTGCTAAACAAAATGTTACACACAGACCAGCATCATCATCATCATCTGGGCAGATGAGTCTAGAAATTCAGACTCTTAATCCTCAACCAGGCCCACTTGGAAGGCTGGTAATTCCTGAAATCTGGGAATGCTACTTTATATGGTAAAGATTTTACAAATGTGATTAAGGGTTTTGAAATTACACATTATTTGGATGGGCCCTAATCCAATCACAAGTATACTTATAAGAGAGAGGTGGAAGAGAGGAATGATTTGGACACAAATAAAAGGATGTCAGCAGCCACCAGAACCTGGAAGGTAAGGAATAGATTCTCCCTAGAGATTCCACAGGGAGTACGGCTCAACTGACCTCTGGATTTTAGCCCAGTGAAACTAATATTAAACTTGTAGCCTGATGGACTATATGAGAACAAATTTCTGACATTTAAAACTGTAGAGTTTGTGGCAGTTTGTTACAGCAGCTGTAGGAAACTAATACATCAGTGAATCAGATTTCAATAAAATCCACAAGAGATTGATATTTACACTGAAACTTGAGAATCAGGGACCTAAACATACCAGAACCCCCAATCAAGTCCATGTTTGCCCCTGCCTCTTTGGTCCATTATTTTGGAGAGTCACTCTCTTTCTTAGAGGTCAACCTATGTTTGGGTCAGTTTACTAGCTCAGCTATGTCCAGTCACTGTTAACTCCAATTCCCACTTGACCACAAGCGTGCAAACATGATTGAAGCTAATCTCACTTAAGACACAAGAAAGGAAATATTTAATAACCAATTATCTGTTATCAACTGGAGCTTGAAATTAGGTCCAGTTTTGGCCTCACTCTAGGGTATTACCTTCTTAAATGAAAGCAGCATTTTTAAGACAATCTGCCCCACATATGAAGAATGCATTATCAAAAAACTTCATTGTTTTATAATTTATAGACCATCTTAATGGTATTACTATACCAAAATAGGATAAACAACATAAGAAGTGATGTTCAATTTCCTAGAATGTTCTCTGGAAATTGTACATATTTTTAAGTGGAATTTTGGCATTCTCCTGTTTAAATTATTCTTAGACTTTGTTGAACTAAAGCAGTAATTTTCTGACAGAGTAAAAGTATAATTCCCTAATCTAAATTTGCATAATGTTGATATCAATATCAGTTATAAATAGTGATGACTTAACATTAAAAACTTTGGATGGCTAAAATGAGGAGCAAAGCCATCACACTTTAGAACAAGGGTTGCCCACTTTCCAAGTAGCAGTATCCAAAGCTGGTGGCACTGTTTTCTGAGAGTTGTTATGCAATATTTGTCAGAAGCATCTGAAACAAGCATGTGTCCTTTATGAGGCAAAATATACAAACAAGTCAGAATATTTGAGTTGGATGTTATTCAAGGTTAACAAACATTAAAAAAAAACAACAACAGTTCTCTTTGACAGCAATGGCTATAACTACCAAAAATCAATACACATTTTCCAATAAGCCAACAAAGTCTGAAACTCAGGGTGGGAAGAAAGGAAGGCAGCTCGGACCTATTATGAATGTATGGTGTCTGCTGTTCTTGATTAATCCTAGGAACAGACACTGGCCATGGAATCCTCCCATAGAACCCCAATCAATAATTCTGAATCCTGGAAGGCAGGAGATGGCTTCTTAGCAACTCTGTCAATAGGTAGGTATTGATCATGGGATTACGATACAGTTAGCAGGTCTGAACTATGGAAGTCGGCACAGGCAATGGTAAAGCACATAGTCCTGCTCCCAAAGATCCTATCTTTTAGGCTGGAAACTACGAATATATACCCAGAAACAAGAAGAGAACTAGTAGGTCCCACCTAGGCACTGTGGCAGTGGTAAATATGGGTCATTAACTGCAGTGACTCACCAAATCATTCAAAAGCAAAGGTCAGAGGCCTTTACTTCAGTTTCATGTTATCAATCAATCTTTTCAGCAATTCTTAATAGAGAAAGGGCAGCCACATTCATTTGTTCAACCTTATTTTATTTCACCTCTAACCTTTAATCAAATGAGAAAAGGTCTTTATTTGATTTTTCCTAGTCTGAGTCCTTTCCCAAGAGCCTGCAACTACAGAAATATGTTTCTTTACAGACTAGCCTCTTGGTAGAACTGCCCAGCAGCTCACACTATACTAATTACCATTAGCAAAGCAAATCAGAAGCTACATTGGAATGCATTTTTCCCCTAATAGGGGGAATAGAGGCTGTGGGGTTGCTGTTTTTTAATTTGTATATGATCTTAAAAGGGGCTGATGTTGGAAAATGAAAGCATGTGCCTGACCCAAAGCAATGCAATCTCATCCAATTTTCTGGGAATGTTTAAATGCTGGACTCTCTAATTACAAAATCGGAAATGTTTTTCACAAGTGAAAATTTCTGGATCTATTTTTTTTCTAATTGAAAATCAGGCTAGTCGTGCAACTGTGCATCTAAATAAATATTTAAATGGGAATGAAGGGTGACCTCAGATGAGTTTTCACTGGAAGAGGCTTTGTTACCAGCCCTAGCAACACGCATTCTAGTTGGGACATTAGATTGCTACACATGCTTAGTTACTAGGTAAAAGCTCCTTTCCCCAGCTGGTCCAAATACCTCCTGCAGGGCTGGTGGCAACTTACTCTTCTCTGTTTTCTCCAGTTCTCACAAAGTGCTAAATGCAGTCACTGCTTAACATATATTTACCAATTAGATGGATATCTATGAGAAAGTCTTCAAAAATCAAGTTTAATCTCAAGTGTGCTAGTTAAAGAAATTTGTCTTTGTTCAATGACAGAATTGACATTGAATTTATTGACAGATTATAGGTGAGGTGGTTTGCTCTGTGGTAATGTAGAAGTGTTGCATGAATAGAGATCAATTAGTAACAAGCAAGTTTTACATCTAAGGCAAGACTGTGGGTTTCCTCTTTAAAATTCCTTTTTTGGAATTTGGGTAACATAAAATTGTTTCACTCTCTCACGTACACACATTCACACACACACTTTTTCCTTACAAACTCCTACCTGTTATCAAACCATTCTGATGCAATTTTTCGACCAACCCTTCCATGTGCATGGAGAACACCCCATCCATGTCAGTCTGTGTCAAACTATTTAACATTCTGAATTTTTTAAAAAATCAATATCCAGTACAAACTGGCAATTGCATGTGTCCACATTCCTGGTACTCACCCGTGTTTGGCACAGAGTAAGTTTCAATAAAATTTTGAGGAAATGAACAAAGGCACCTCATTTCCTTCCCCTTTCTCTCATTCATACTAGGGAGTTATACTGGCCCACCCCTCATGTGTCATGTTACATTACAGAAGGGACAGAAGGAAAGCACAATGTCTAGAGAGCTCAAAATCAGCCCTAAAATTAATATGCACAGCCAGGCTTTATAAACCTCTGTGCTCAGTGACCCAGCTTCAGATTTCGGTTTCACATTAGAGTGCTGACTGATACAGTTGCTTAACGGTATTGTGGAGAGGAGAATTGATTTTACTAATGCATGAAACAAGTGCAGCTTTTTTTTTGTGCTATGCAATTAGTTTTTGGCAACAAAATCTCTGTGTGTAGACAAAGAAACATTTTTGTTTTTGTTTTTCCTGGTGACAGAACAATCTTCTTCACTGGTGTAAAATATTCTTTTCACAATCTCAATGTCTGGAGAATGTATAAAAGTAAAAGAATGATAATATTCTCCTTAGGTGACATGTGACAACACAATAGACAACATTTGGGAGGCAATGAAAATTAGCCAGAGGGTTGTAAGGTTTTGATTCTAGTTCTAAGCGTGCTGTCTAATCTCTAAGTGCAAATAGTGCACGTGGGGGTGGGGAGATGGCCTCCCCAAGCCTGGATTTCGTTTTTTATGAACACAGAGAAGAAAGCTCATTGCTAGTTGATGTTTCTCTGCTCTCCAGCTAAAACCTAGATTTTCAAGTTTGACCTCTTGCATGTGTTTGTGACAGATGCTGAAAATAAAACAATTTCTCAAAATCAGTCAGTCAGGGTTTGGTCACCACTGAGCAGGAAAACACCCACGAAACAGAGCTCTTAACAGCCTTAAGAATTTATCTAACCCACCCTCATCAGCAAGTTGGGCTGTGCCTCATCATTCCTTGATGATCTTAGTTTTATCCTGTTTTTTAAATCTTGACTGAAGGATATGCTTATTGATACTAGAGAGGCAGAAGGGAGGAATAGAGAGGGAGGGAAACATCAATGTGAGACAGAAACACAGATCAGTTGCCTCTTGTACACTCCCCAACTGGGGACCAAACCCTCACCGTAGGTGTGTGATCTGACTGGGAATGGAACCCATGACCTTTTGGTCTATGAGACAACTCTCCAACCAACTGGGCCACTCCAGCCAGTATTATTCTGTTTCGAAGTAAATCTGAATATATCTCACAACTCTACAACACTTCTACTCATAGAAAATTTCTTTCTCAAATTCAAATATGATCATTTTAAGTTCTATAGTTTCTTCTACTAATGGTAAATAATATCATTTTTCACCCATTTACCATTTAACCTTCATTTTGACTTCCTGACTGCCTTACAAGTTTTGCAGTGGAATGTACAATAGTATTTCCAAAGGAAAAAGAAAAAGCAGGGTGCCTAGCCTGGTAAATGCCGTATATATATCTCACAAAAAATAAAATAAAATGTTGTATTATAACCTCAGGTTACCCAAATCTTTTGCTATGTATGCTGACTCACAGGAGAATTTGAATTTTTTTTTTCCTTTTTTGACTCATAGCCTTCACAGGAGTAGCTAGCAAAGTGGTAAGTACAGAGCATTTGAGTAACACATTCTTGACAGTCGCCTGCCTATTCAGGAATATCCAGTTAACAACTTGCCAAAAAGTAGCATTACTATCTAGCCTGTCTCAGGACAGGTTTGAGACAAAACAATAGTTCATCTAGATGTGCTTAGATTAAGTTCATACGTATGTAGCTAACAAAAAACCCACAAAATACATACAAATTTTATTTAGAATTTATTCAAAAGTTTTTGTACATTTAAAATATTCATAATTTTGAAAACAAAGATAAATAACTATTTTCTTGGGCTACTATCAAGGATGATTGTTGTTACTTATGTTATAGATTTCCTAGCTTCTGGGCTGAGAGGTCATGTCACATTTGTTCAGTTTAAATGTAGTTTGTATGACACAAAAAAGGAAACCTTTCTGATTACCTTCTTACCACCCAGCTGCTATAGAGCTGATCACTTCAATCCCAACCCTTTGTTGATTTTCTAATTATAGATTGGCTTATTTCAACCAAATAATGGAATATATGTTCTTTTAGAAGCCCAATTATAATCACAAGTTTTGTTTTTTCCCCAGAAGAAATCGCCTATAAATCCTACAAGCAGTTTCCTTTTAAAATAGTAAGATCCATTTAGATAAGAGTACTTTGGATATATAAACACCTTGAGAAAAACCAGCAAATACAGATGTAGACTAGCTTGATGATCAGAATCTTCTGAGCACATGGTTGTCAGGCCTATTTTGGGTTATCACTTTAGAACTTGAATTATTATCTATAGGGCTAAGGCTCAGAAATACCATTTTAAACTGCAAGTGATTCTTACATTTAAATTTACAAATTTCTCTCTCCTTTTTAAAAAAGATTTTATTTATTTTATAGAGAGAGGAGAAGGGAGGGATAATGAGAGGGAGAGAAACATTGATTGGTTGTCTCTCACACTCCCCCAACTGGGGACCTGGCCTGCAATGAGAGCATGTGCCCTGACTGGGGATTGAACCCATGACCTTTCAGTTTACAGGCTGGCACCCAACCTACTGAGCCACACCAGCCAGGGGACAAATCTGTTCTAAAATGAAAGATTCAAGATGCTTTGACCCAGAGGGAAAGATGAAATTGATAGAGTTAAGCCAAAGGAGTGGATCAGAGTGTTTTCCAAGATGCACCAAAAATGAAGTATGATGATAAGAAAAATGTACACACTGTATACTCAATGCACAGAGTAAGAGTCAGAGAACATTAGGACTCAAAGATGTTTTCTGACTGAATGAATGGACATGTTCTAGTCTTTGATAAGTGTGTCAAGAAAAGGTCCCTCCAGGATATGACCAGAGAACTTGGCAGTTAATTCAATCAGCATCTCGGAATCATTCTGTCTTCGACTTCCCATTGATGGTTACCTTGGAGAAATTATGACAGTTCAGCAATCATATAAAAGGGAATATTCAAGTGAATGTCTAGATCTATATGAATCCATATGTATTCTGTTCAATTAGGATTACACATGAAGGGTACCAACAAGGTAGGAGTACTCTTTTGATTTCTTTTTTTCTTTTTTGTCTTGGTTTCTTATGTCCATGGTCTCTCAAGTAATCCTCAAAAATAGTTATTTGAGGTAGAATATATTATAATTCTCACTTTCAAATGAGGAGAGTGAGGCTGAGATGTTCTGAAACTTGCCTAGATCAAACCCAAACTTTGTGGAGCCTGGATTAGTGGATTCAAGATACTTCAAAGCCATTTCTCTTGGACTATGCTGACAGTTGAATGGTATTTAATGAGAAGCAAGCATAGCTATGTATGTGGAAATCTATTATGTGAGAGTAATCTTACTACCGTAAATTGTATATTGCTCCACACTAAAGCAACAGTATACAGTTATGCATATTTTTTTAATGTTTACATATTGGAATTCAAGGCAGGTAAGCTGCTCCAAACTTTCCCTACTTTATCTTTTGATAAGAATACCTTAGAAATATGGATTCTCTGTGGACTTGCTTTAATGTATACTTGGCTTTGGGAAGGAGCTAAAGCCCAGACACAGAATGGGGATTTGGTGTTTGAAATGGGCCATTCACTTCTCACAAACCATAGAAATACACCTTAAGCAAGATTCAAGGTGCTGCTGCTCCTCATCACAGCTTTGATTCAGAAAGTTCCCTTTCTGTAGTTCGAGTCTTTATTTTTCTTTTTGGAAGTGAAACTCATGGTCTTTACATTTGGAAAAAGTGGATTTAAAGTACAGAAATTTTTCAACTAGAAGGAGCCAGCTCCCAGATTTCTTAGGTGACAAAAATGAAGCTCGTGCACTCATATTATTTATAAAAAGGACTGAATCAGTGAGTATTGAAGGACAAATAGAGACCCTTTTCAGTGATGTCTCAGTTCAGGGTTTGTGAATTAATCAGAGAGTTGACTCTCATATTTGTATTCATAAAACATTGCCACATCTAAATAACTATATTTCTCTTGATAAATACCTAGTCTATCTTGAGACTGGAGTAATAATATAGGTCAAGAACAGTGCATACAGGTATATCCTCTTATTCATGCTTGACAGTTGCTAGCAATTTGAATATATTCATTGAATTTCCCTAATGTTAGGAATATACACACATACACACACACATGTATAATCAACTATCTCTGCTTTGTTAGTAATATTTAAATTGACTAGAGAATATGAACATAATTTGGGTATGAGACAGTGGGAAAAATAGCATAAGTGCTATCTATTAACAGTAAAACTATTAACAGTAAGACTATCTATTAGTTTCTTCATAAACTTGTGCTCAGAAATGACTTCAAGGAGCTCCTTTTAACATTGACAGCTCTGAAGCAAGCATGGACTGAACCACTTTTCCTGAGAGGTGTTCACACAGCTGAAGAAGCAGTACTTTAAGAAGGCTTCTTTAAACATGAAGAGAAAACAAAAAGAAAATTCTGTCATTTCAGGACACACACCATGTACACACACAGGATAAATCTGCTACTTAGAAGGTGTCCATTTTAGGCCTCAGTATAATGAAATACTATATGAACACCTGTTTTATTAATTTCTTCCATTCTCACTCTACCATTTTACTTACTATGGGGTCCTCAAGTCCTTTCACCTGAAAGGCTATAGAAGTATTCTCATTAGTTTCTTCCAATTCTAATCCATATGTCATTATTTTATACTTACTCTTTAAAACTATAGTTTTCTTATGTCTGTAAGCCTTCGGTGGCCCCCCATAGACTAACGTATTAAAGACAAATGCTCTACGGCCTTGGCATTCAAGGCTCCCACAATGCAATCACCATCTGTACTGTCTACTTGCTTTCTAGTTCTCTATTCTGCCCTCTTATTTGAATGACTTTTCCACTGTACAGGTTTGCTTATACTGTTCCCTCTGGATAGAGCCTCCACCTCTAACCAAATCTTATATCCTTAAATCCTTAAATGAGGCTTTTGGGGTTTATTTTTGTTGTTGTGTTTTCCTTTCTTAATGTCATAAGGTAGTTTACCTACTCGTCATGCCTTGAATTACTGTTAAGTGGATGCTTGTCCTGCCTAACCTGGGCACCCAGATGGACAGGAGCTCTGTCTTGTCACCTCTGTGCTTCCGGAAGAATGACAGATAGATGGCACATGTGATAAGTGAGTTGAGATCACTCAGCTAAAGGTATAATCTCACTTGGTATGTTTTCCAGGTCATGGGTTTGAATTCCAAAACTACAGGCAATAAAAATCAATATTAAGGTATGGAAAGAATTTCCATGACCTTTTGCACCTTCATTTAGATAGATAATTTCTGTCCACTAGTAACATAGTGTGAGTCATATATATATATACACACTACATATACACGCATGTAATTAGACATGTATATTATGTAATTGGACATATATGTAATAAAGTCATAATTACATGTATGTAATTTTAAATTTTCTAGTAGACATTTTAAGAAAAAGTTAAATAAAACATAAGATTGAAATTAAATATATATTTTATTTAACCCTATTTGTCTAAAATATTTTCATTTAAACATGTAATCAATATAGAATATTCATGAGATGCCACCTATATAAATATAGTTTAAGTCTTTGAAATCTAGTGTGTATTTTGTACTTACAGCAGAATTTGGACTAGCCATGTGGCAAGGGCTCAGTAGCCACAGGTGGCTGGTGGCTACCATGTTGGATGGTACAGAGCAAGCATAGATGACCATACCACTGATAAATCAATTTCTCATTTTAAAAGAGATTGTATTCTGTTTTCCTCCTCAGACTACTGCTCTTTACACACACACACATATGTATACACACACACAAATATATATATATACATATATATATATATATATATGAATGAATTTTCCTAGATACTTGCTGATGTATGTAAGTAAATGACTATAGTGGAATTTCCAGAAAGCGGGCAATGTACATGATACAGGTACTACAAACCTTTCTTAAATAACCGTAAACCACTTTTAGGCCATATTAAAACTAACACTATTAGTTTAGTTTTGAATAAATGAAACAAAACCTCAAATTGGTACTCCTTGAGAAAATGCAACATGCAGGAAGATCCACATGGAACAGAGATTTTTTTTGGAGTATTGTAACACTTCACCAAAATATTTTATCAATCTAAAATGTGCATAATCCTATTCTAATAATTTTATTTTCTTTAACAAACTGCTCTTCAGAAGAGGATTTAAGTGATAATGGAGAGACTAATCATGTAAAGAATGGCTCATTGCTTGAATTTCACTGTTGACAGACCTTGTTTTTATAATTGTGATGCTTATTTGCATTCCACCTTGCTTTGTATACTTCTTGAAGATGGAGACTGTGAGTCTTGACAAATGGAGATTTGATTTCTTCATTTTAAAATGTACTTGCTCAGAAGGAAAAAGGACTCTGGGACATGGACAACAGTGTGGTGACTGCTGGGGGGTGGGGTGGGGTGCGGGGAGATGAGGGGATTAAGTAGTAATGAAAAAATGCAACATAGTTACTAAAAAAACTCATTCTATCCCGTGTGTATTCTTAGGGTCATTTGGGTATGTCACTCAACAAAAGAAAGTAATTAATGGAAACTAATCAATTTCTCCTCACATGCCTAAATACCTCCTCTTTGTATCAAATGACTTTTACAGATTTTTAAAACCAGCAGATTATATGATGCTTTGGAAAGAGATGCCTAGGTTTTGCCTTAGTCATTTCCTTGCTCAGCTATCTGATGTCAGTTCTCTTTTCCCTTCTCTGAGCATGTTTCATCTGTCAAATGTGCACAAAGAAATCTATTTTGATAGATAGTGGTAAGATAGTGGTAAGGTCTAAATAAGAAAACGTACGGACATATAGAATTGAAATTTATTAGGCACTCATTGGAGATTTGTTCCCTATCCCTCAGTCTGCCCATTCCCTTTTCCCCCAGCACCCCACAAATGTTGACTTGGGTGAGTGTTGCCATTCCTGGAACTAGTATGGTTTAATAGGATCTCCTGAAAAAAAAAAGAAATATTCAGACTTGGGGACAAAATAACTCAGAGTAGACTTTCTGGCATGTTGATATACATGCAAATTACTTCAGACTCTGTGGGAACTGTGAGGCTGGAGACTGCAGGGCTATGGGGATGGAGCTCTGTTGGACTTTGATATCAGTTACTCTAGGACTTTTCCTATCACTTCTATTCACACTACGTATTGTGGAGGCTTAATTACTCATTGCACCCATTTCAGATGGTCTTATAAATTAGTCCTTTTTTCCCAACTACATTTTAAAGTTTTTGAATGTAACAACCTAGTAATCTACTCTTGGAGTCCTAATGGTCCCTGGGCACAAAGTGGCTCACAAGGTAGGCATTTATAAACTGCTGTAGTTAATTGACTGACATCAGCAGAAGAATCCTAGTCCAACAAAGACTATTGTATTGTACTTGGCAAACAAGGTGTGCACTATTACAATGAGTTACTCAGAGGTTCCATAGAGTTACTAAAGCAATAATGGAAACAAATTAATTAACAGATACTAATTAATTCTTCAAAAATACCTAAAAAATATTACTTCTCAGTGGCAAAAAAAGGAAATGGAACTAATTTGACTACAAATGTCTGATTAAGTGCTAGCATTAGGGATAGAATGTGCTCTATAGTATTGCAGGGTTTTTTAAAAAAATTTATTTACTTATTTTTAGAAAGAGGGGAAGGAAGGGAGACAGAGAGGGAGAGGAACATTGATGTGTGAAAGAAACATTGAACAGCTGCCTCTCACATACCCCTAGCTGGGAACTTGTCTTGCAAACCAGATATGTGCCCTGACCGGGAATTGAACCAGCAACCCTTGGGTCCACAGGCCAGCGCTCAATCCACTGAGCCACACCAAGTAGGGCTCCAGTTCTTATGCTAACTATAATTTATATCTTATTAAGAGCTTAAAAGTTCCAACTAAACAGGATTCTCATTTCAATGAGATAAATTTCCCATAAATGTTATATGATATGCCCACTATTAAATATTGTGAATTAATCCTTCAAAACATGAAATCTTTATAGCAAAATTTAGTTTGCCTATGCTGCATTATAGTATATATACAAACCTAAAGAATAATTTATCTTATCTTACATTAAAACAATTTTCTGCTTCAGTTCACAGTATTCCAGTAATTGTTTCCAAGTTGACTTGACTTTTGCTCATGTCATTTTAAGCCATTGAAGACCAGGATAAATGACACACTTGTACAGTATATGAAAAATCAATTTTATTAGTCCCTCTATACTGCTTTTTCTGCGTCTCTCTTGTGCTCTTAGTTGAAAGTTTGGTAGGTATGTGTATTTTATTTAGTTCCTCTTTTGCGCCAGAAGATTGTCAATGATACTATTGTTGTCCGATCAACTTTGTACTCTCCATAACAAATCGCACAGTTACTTGGAAACACACACAGTGACATTTATGGAAGACTATTAGCATGTGGCAGTGATTTCCACAATTATATATCAAGGCACCAAGCACTGTTCTGGGTGCTGCAGATATAGCACGGACAAGACTAACACAATTCCTGCTTTCATGGTACTAATTTTCTTACTTTTGCTGGGCAGGTAATGCTGCTTGAAATAGAAAATAAATTAATAGTGACAAAATATAGAAAACATTTTTGGTTCTTGATAAACACTATAAGGAAAGAGAGACAGGAGGACATGTTAAAGAGTGAGGTGCACTGGGGTAGGGTGCACTTCGTACCAGGTGGTTAAGAAAGAACTCTTTGAAGCCAAGATAAACTCAGACATGAATGAGAAGGTCCCGAGAAAGACCATTTTAGATGGTAGAGATATTTTATGCTGAGACCTTGAGGCAAGGGACCTGGGAAGATTCTGCAATGCCATATGTAAAATGGCATAGTGTTTACATATAACTTAAGCAATCTTCTCTTAAATTATCTCTAGATTACATATAATACTTAATATAATACAATTTAAATAGCTGTCATACTGTACTGTTTACAGACACATGAATAAAAAGCCTATGCACACTCAGAGGCAACCATTTAACATTTTCATTTTCAAGTAGTTTTGATCTGTAGTTGGTTGAATCTGTGGATGCAGAAACCACACACACACAAAGTTAATTATCTAGAGAATAGGATATAACACATATTCCTTAAGAGGATCGTGCTTGTTTAAAATATAGGATGAAATACACAACCTTTATCATATTGTACTTCTATGCTTTTTATACACAGACAGAAGTCGATGACACACTGTTGAACAAAAGGGGTTTACATAATAACCTGCATAAGATGTTATTTATAGAAAATTTTGTACCAATATATATGAACCTGCATATAAATATAGTGTCTTGAAAGATGCATATCAAAGTTATAAATTTGGGTTGATTTTATAAAATACAGTGGTCAAGAATTGCAGTTCTGAAATCAGATGTCTAAGTTTAAATTTATACTGCTTACAAAATGTTTCATTATGGGAAAGTTATTTAACCTCTTGAAGTTACCATTTTTAATCTGTAATGTAAAAATAACAATGCTGACCTTATGTTGTAAAATCATAGCTAAATTTTACTATTATTAAGTAATAAAATATTGCTGAGCACATAGCAATACCTAAGTAAATATTTGTGTTTATAATGCTTTGTTATTATATTATTTTCATAACAGTGGATATCTAATATTTTATATGATCTATCTTAAAATTTTTTAAATACAAATTTAATGAAAAATTACACACTGAATACATAATTAACCAACATTTAACATAGCTATTTTGAACATTATTCTTGTGACTATTATTAGTATATTAGAATTAGTATTTTTTCCTCAATAGTCAGCAGCATCCAGCGGCACCCAGCAGCATGTGGGCCAGGCCTGCCGCACCCACACCCCACCCACCAGCCCTTCCAGCAGCATTTCCCACACCTGGTCTGCACTTCTTCCAGGACCCAAGCTGCTCTCTGAAATGGCCCCATCCTCAAAGGTGTGTTGTTCCTTGGAAGTTGAAGAACAGTCCTGGGCTAGGAATTACGAGGCCATGGCTGGGCTCAAATAGAAAAGTGGGGAGTTACACACATGTAAATGTGCTTGTTGATTATGGCCCAGATAGTTTTTATATTTTCACTTTACCATAGTTTTCCTGATAGCTAAGCATAAATGAAACTAGTTACAATGAGTTATATAGATCACCAATAAAAAGGAAGAATTAAGTCTTCCCACAGACCAAATTAAAGTTAAAATACTTTAGGCCAAATATGAAACTTTTTTTCTGTGGTGTTCTGGAAAGAATGATTTCCATCCAGAAATGACTCCTATGGTAGAGATTTCATTTATTGGAGCAAGCTGTTAAGTAATTAAAAACCAGTAACAAAACATTGGCAGAGCCATGGAGGGCAAGTCAAATTGCATACTCTGCCCCTGGGTAGTGTTGGTTCTATTTGATTCTTATTCTAGACTATTACTTTATGGAGACACCTAAACAGGCCAGCTTTGTATTGAATAAAAGCAAATAAAAATGCAAAGGGAAGACCAAAAGAAGTACTTTAATCTTGGATAGTGATCTTTCTTGGCACTTTGAAAAGAAGCATAAACCTCTGTGAGCCCACAGTCCTTGGACTCTCTGAAGACAGACAGGCAGCCTGCACGTCAGTGAACTTTGAAACGCTGTTTGGTGTGTCGGGGCTGCACATGCCCTGTGCACAGTGCTCCTGCAGGGTCCCCAGCTCTCACACTTAGCCAGGAGTGGCAGGCGTTTAACGAACCACCAGCTTCTAAAATAAAGTATCAAGACAGAACAACCTGTTCCTTGTAAGTGTTTATATCATCTATAATGTTATCAAAAGATCAGAGGAAGTGTATGACAGTTAGGTGTCCCACCTGCCTCCACCATTCACTCTCAAAATGTCAATTCCTACAGCACTTGTCTCCACTCTTTTGTTACCCAAATGTGGACAAGTATAGGCAAGAGGTACTGATATTCTTGACCCAGAACACCCGCCTTGTGATCACATGCACACAAAATGTGCTTCAGGTTTCTTAACTGAGAAAGTTATAAAGTCTACTTTGTAATTTTGTTTTTTACTGCTTCAGTCCAACCATGGTCTGAAAAATATTAAAAGTTCCAGAAATAAAAGAATTCCTATTTCAAATGGGACCTGTGGGACCTGTTCGCCCTTCTGAGTAGCATGATGAAACCTCACACAGTTCTGCTCCGTATGGCCCAGAACATGAGTCATCCCTTTGCCCGGCATATCCACACTCTATATGCTTCCCAGCTGATAGTCACTCAGTATCTGTTTCACTGATCAGATCGACTGTCGCCATGTGGCAGCACTTGAGTTCCAGTAACCTTATAGTAGTCCAATACTTCATCACAGCGGCTACATCATTCCCCTCACTTCCCCTCATCCAGAAAGGTATTACACCATCTCACATCATCACAAGAAGAATAAGGGTGAACACAGTACAATAAGCTATTATGAGAGAGACCACACTTACATAACTTTTACTATAGTGTTTTATTATACTTTTTCTATGTTGGTATTATTGTTGTTAATTTCTTATTATGCCAAATTTATAAATTAAACTTTATCATAAGTATGTATATATAGGTGTAAACATAGTAGATACAGGTGGTTTCAAACATCCACTGTGGCTACTGGAATGTATCCCCTGAGGAAAAGGCGGACTACTGGACTTTTAATATTTACTATCAGCTGAGTGCTAGACACCATCCCACAAATTTAACAAAGAAATTAAGGCTCGGAGAGATTAATTAACTTGGACAAGATGACAACTTGTTAACAATAAAAATGAAGCACTAGGGAATAAGTCAAAATCTCTAAACCAAATGCGTCTAAAATCTCTATATGTTGACACATACAGAGCCTATTAGAATGTTAAACGTTACCATCACTGCTGTTATGATTTAGGGATACTGCATGGTTTGCTTCTCCCTCATCTCTCCCCTTTCAAAGCAGTGAGTGATTTAAAAGCTCTGTTGGCAACATTTCAGCTTTTAAAATGACAACCAAAAAGACCACAGTAATCATGTACCTTCCCAATGGGAATTTTAAAATGAGTTATAAGATCTAAACCTACTTAAACTGGGTCGTACTTACAATTGAATCATTTTTTGTCTCCTTCAATAATGCAAAAAAACTTTTTAATCAAAATGGAATGTAAATCACTCTGTCTTTCCAAAGCATCAGGATGTAAGCCACACAAACAAATCATAGAGGTATCTATTCAATAAGAGGTTGGCATTGACTTCAGCTATGAATCAACACACTTTCTTCAACATTTTTAACTGAAAAGTGTTTTTAAATTCCTGAGACCAGAATTGACCGAAAGTAAAGTTGCCCTGCTTTGAAAGCATTTAGAGACTTACATTTATAAGTGTGTGAATACACACTCCATTGCCTAATATCTCAGCAAGCTGCTAAGTGCTTCTTGTCTATTGCTATTCAAGAGAAAGGAAATCTAAAATGCTAAAGAAGTGATCACAATCCGGCTTAATGCTAATCCAAAACCAGTAGTAACTGTCAAGACAGTTACACAGAAACAGTTTCTATATGCTTTAAAACTGACATGGGTGCTCATTTTTGTTCAATGTTCACTGAGCATAAATAAAAAGGCTTTTACCGAGTTCAACATGTAAAGCATTTCTGCCCATTAACGGAGTACTTAACATGCCCTAGCCAAAGAAGGATCTAGATTTTGTGGGACCTGAAGCTTCTACAATTTGGAGGATGCTCTTTTAGTAAAAGAATACAAAATTTGAGTCCCAAATCACACACTGGACTTTGGAGGTGCCTGTGCCAGCAAGGGGCTCTGAGAGTGTTTTATTTGTTTCATGGAAAATTAACTTTTGTCTCCAGCAAAAGATTTTTTTTCCATCCTTTTGCATTCACTGATGAAAAACATGTACCTGATTTGTTTGCAAGAGAACCATCACAATTATTTTATGGGAGAATTATAATGAATCTTAGTAAACTAATTTCAGCCAATCAAGGAGACAATTTATATATTATTCAGAGTTCAATAATGACATTCTTCGTTTAGTTATTAAATACAATGTGTATCAATTCTTATTTGTTCCATACTTAGCTTTCTAAGACATACATTAAGAATTCAGAGCAACAGCCCTGGCTGGTGTAGTTCTGTGAATTGAGTGCTGCCCTGCGAACCAAAGGGTCACCAGTTCGACGCCCAGTCAGGGCACGTGCCTTGGTTGCTGGCCAGGTCAGGTCCCCAGTAGCGGGCACATGAGAGACAACCACACATTGATGTTTCTCTCTCTCTCTTTCTCTCTCCCTCCCCCTCTGTCTAAAATAAATAAATAAAATTAAAAAAAAAAGAATTCAGAGCAATATACCTAAGTTTATGGTGTAGTTAAGGGTGTGTTTGCATTTACTGGCTAGCAAAAGAAAAATCTGAGGGATGCTTTGTCAACAAGGCTCAGCAGTTTATTAATAGGATGTAAGACACATAAAGGAATATAGGGTTGACTCATTTAATCAAATTATTTGGGCTCTTTATAAATAGTAGGAGACTAGAGTAATATCCCTAAAAACCTCCTAAATATTCTAGGAGAATCAGAGTCCTATTAATTAGGGAAATGAGGCCATTGCTTGCATTTTTAAAGTCTTAAGAATCCTACATTGTCTATAAAGTTTCAAGTCATGCAAAGGAGTCTTTCCATGTAAATTACAGAATAATACCATTAGTTCTCCCATTGTGCTTGGTGCATTTGTACACAGTTGCCTTGCATCTTCCATTGCAAAGAGAAAGAGAAGAGAAACAGCATGTTGCAATGGAAAAAACACTAGGATGGGCATTAGAAAAATTAAAATCTAGTTCTGTGGTTCCCAAGCTATAGCACATATCAGAATCAGCTGGAGAACTTATTAGAGTGCAGATTGCTGAGCCCCACCCACAGATTCAGTGGGCCTGGGGCAGGGGTGTCAAACTCACTTTCACAGGGGTCTCGACAGCCTCAAGGTTGACTTCAAAGGGCAGAATGTAATTTTAGGATTGTATAAATGTAACTACTCCTTAACTGTTAAGGAGTTGAAATCACATGTAGCCCTTCAACCTCGAAGCTGATGCAGGCCCCGGTGAAAATGAGATCGACACCCCTGTTCTAGGGTACAGGACCCACAAATATGCATTTCGATTGTGTTCATAAGCGATAGTGCTGATGCTGCAGAAGCTACACTCTGAGAACCACTGGTGTGGTCCATTGTGTGGCTCCATTCTCTCATATGCAAATGGCCATGTTGACCTGGATAAAGTCTAAGGTACCTTCGAGCTTTACATTTTAAAATTCTCTGATTCTAACACATTGTCTAGGCCTAGACAGACCTAGGAATCCCATTCTTTTGTGTTTACTAAAATTCTTAGTGCCCTCTTAGAAATAAAATTAGAAAAATATAAAAGGCCACTTAGTCTTAAGCTATAATTTCTTACTCTATAAAAATGACAGCGCACTAATATATTTTTGTTATTGAGAGGCTCCGTGTGAATGCAAACTTTCACACAGACAGTGCATGTCTGACGGAGTAGTGTCTGACAGACAGCTCGGATTTGAAGTGTGGAAGGGTTGTCAGGAAACATTCAAAGGAGCAGGCTTTACTCAGAAATGTACAGAAGTAAAATGGAACCCATCAATATGATAAATTGCTTTTGGAAAATTAAAAAAAAAATGTATATGTTCAGACCAGATCAGGCCCATTCAGGGTGATAGGGCCGTAGACAAAACTTTGTATGTTCAAATTTGACAATCCCAAATTGTTTTATACTGTTTTTCATTTTGTCATAAAACAGCAACTATTAAACTTGACGTCCTCTTTTTCTCTTTCTTTCTCCCTCTTTTTTCCTTCCTCCTCCCCTAAAGAATTCCCTATGCCTTCTGGTAAGCAGATATGACGTTTTGTGCCTATAAGTTTTCTCAGTGCTTTCAGTGTATGCTGAATTGATTTGCACATCTCTCTGAAAGGTGAAATTTCATTAATAACATACGCACACACACACACATATATTTGTATGTGTATATATATATATATACATTATTTCATTCGATAAAGTACCAGTGAAAATTCAAGATCTGCAGTACAGAAAATTTGAAATCCCCCCCACTATAAACTATAATCTTCATGATATCCACCATGTTTGTTTATAAAAAGTATTTTTATATGCCTTAGGTCAGTGTAAAAATAAATCTCTCCTATCAATATTATCCTTTTAAAAAATATGCCCTGATTTGAGGATGAGCCCCAAATTTCTACCTGTCTATATCCATGACCTCATAAAAATATCCTTTTATTTCTCTTAAAGTGGACTGCCCCTCCCTTATAGGAAACATTCGTCCTCTCTTTCTCCTAGATTCAATCTTTGATATAACATCAACATCACTCTCTATTTACATGGTACTTGGTGATTGTCACACAGCCTTCACCAACAGCATTTCTTTAGATTCGCAGAGCCATTCGATAGATAAGCAGTACAAGTATTATTGTTCCTATTTTCTTCACGAGAAAATCATAACTTTGAGATTTTTACACACTTAGATATCCTAAATATAAGATTTAGTTGTCTTCTAGTTCTCTTCTTTTCAATAAACTTCCCATGTTTTTAAAAAGTGAGAATAAGAATAACAATTTTTATAACAATTATAAATATCAGCTAATGTGGATTGAAGATTGTTACATGTCAGGCACATAAACTCTGACTCTCGTAACCACCTCAGTTATTTACAGGGGACTGATTACAGATGAGCAGAGCAAGGGCAGAGAATCTAACGTGACTAAGAGTATGTGCTAGTTAGTGGTGAAGCCAGATTCAAACTCAGGCAGTGTCACCCCAGAACTTGTACTAGGGGTACTAGTGGCATGATCTAGTCTATAAATGTATTTATACATATATTATCTCACAGATAGAAGTGTGCACACAATTTTGCAAAGCTGAGGGATCCAAACTTGGCGGGTTCAACTTCTGTTAGAAACCTACCCAACTTCAAAACCATATAGGGACTGTAGCATAGCCTAGTGTAAAAGGAAACAAAGTAGAATGATTTTTTAAAAAGTACTCATGTTTCCTTTGTCTGGCTCCATTTTGATGCCCCATACATCGATTTTGAAAGGAAATCCATATCACAGTCTATTTCCAGGATAATCAGGGATTTTTTTAAAATGCCTCCTAAAGTAGAGACTTAAGAGAATATTCAATAAGACAGAGTAACAATGGTTTAAGTATGTAACTTGGCCCCTGCAACAAGAAAAAAGTGCACACACTTACGTATACACACTATTCATTATACCTCCTGTGTACCCCATGCTCTTATAATATATATATTCCAGTTTGGGTGATCATAACAGGACCAGAGACTTAGTTATCACATCACTTTATCAGATTCAGATTTGTCTATCAAGAAAAAAATCAAAATGACCTGGAAAAATCAAAGCTATAGATGAACAGGTGGCAACTGAATGGCTTATAGTGTAAATGTACCCTACTAGCTAGAGTTACTTGCCTACTCTGTGCCAGACAGAGCTGTCACTATTTACATGCATTATTTCATTTAGTACAGCAACCATCGGGGAAGCATATTTTTAAATCAAAGCTAGTAAAACAAATGCAAAGAAATTTTGTGGCTTGTCTAAGGCCACATGACTATAGTTTGGGTGGGTTTCTGAAGCTCAAACTGCTTTGGTCTGAAAACTGGACCTTCCATTTACTAGCTGGGTGACCCTGGCAAGTTGCCATACTATTTGACATAAGATTGCCTCGTCTTAAATAATAGCACCTGCCGCAAACATTGCAATTCAAATTAAATGAGTTCGAATATATTAAGTATGTAAAGCACTCAGCAAAGTGCCCAGTACACAGATCGTATTTTGCAAAGGGCAGATTTATGACTGCTACTATAAATTTATGGTTAATGATGTAGCCCGTCATAGAAAGTAGATTGCCTTCATCATTCATGTACTCAACAAACAGTCCAAAGTCAAGCATGTTTTTCCCCTGTGCTTTGCTGCCTTAGGAAATTAAGACTAAGCGCAGCAAACATTCATTTGTAAGGGGTCATCTAGAGAGGCCAGTTGTCTTAATTTTGTCAGTGGAAACACCACTTCAATTTGGCTTTTAGCCCCTACTGTCTTCCGGTCTTAGAAAACAGTAATTGGTCATGCTCTCCAAATATTTTGTTAACTCCTGACATAAAATATGCATGAGTTTGAACAAGGAGAAAGTTCAACATAAAATTAAGACTCTTTTAAGAACACAGGTATTAGGTACATGGCTAGGAAGGTCTTATTACATTGTAAATGGCTTCTGAATTACACCCTTTTATCTCCTTGCCTGCAGATCTGCACCTGGAATAGTCTTGTCAGCCCAGCTGGCACACCCAGCATCCCCACCTCCCTACCCTATAGCCACCACTTCCTTAGCACATCTTGCTAACTTCACTCCTTACAACAATGTGGTTGACATGTCTACCTCCACACCACTCCTGATTATTACGAGGTGACCAAATGTTTCATAATTATGAGATACACTAGCTTCTTGAAACCTTCATTTCTCTTGTAGTCTATGGAGTGTAAGAAAGAATAAGACAAGAAGTAAGGATGCTGCTAAGAATGCTTATACTGCTCTGAACAATGTTCATTTGTTTTGTGTTGGGGGAGGGGACTCTTAAGATAAAAATCACTTGCTGTACATTTTGTAGTTAAATATTACTATTCAATACTTGCTTTAAAGTTATTGAAATAGAAAGACTCCCTTTTTCTAGCCAAAAAGTCAGTAATTGTGCAAGCTAAGTTTATTGTTGAAAAAATATGAGGAAGTAGTATTAAAATAGTTTCTATGGTGCTCTACTCCACAGAGAGCCAGTTTTTCTCAGAGGAGACAGTGAGTCATGGGATCCTCTTCCATCAAATTAAGGAATATTTTTCTTATATATGTACATACATTTGAATCAGAAAAAGCTGCAAATAAAATGAACTGTCATCTTGTTCCATTAGTTAGGATAGTACCCTGATTATCCACAAGACAAGGGTGAAGATTGTTCATCAAAGGGAAGATATGAAAATATCTAATTCCACTTTGCAAGTTCAGTGAAGTGGGTTTTTTTTTCCCCTTGGGAAGACAAATCGTGACTCAGCTTCTCAACTAAATTATACTCTCAACTAAATTTTCTCTCCAGATTAGCACGTCTTGTCATTTTTCTGTGCAGGAGAAAAACCCTGCAACAATGATGCCACCAATAAAATGAAAGTCAGGAGAGTAGCCCAGAAGAACTTCTCTCCATCCGAGTTAGAGTCTAGTATTTGCCAGTCCTGGAGAAACTGCAGACGAAATGTTTTAAGATACCAGTGTGGTGAACAGGAGGATGCCTGCCAGAGGTGAAGGGGATTGGGGGAATGGGTGGGAAAGGTGGAGGGATGAGGAAGTACAACTTGGCATTTACAGAATACTCAAGGGGATGTAGAGTACAACATAGAGAATACAGTCAATAATATTCTAATAACTATGTATGGTGCCAGGTGGGTACTGGAAATATCAGGAGAAAGACTGTAAACTTGATGACTATCTAATCACTATGATATATACCTGAAAGTCTAAAACTTTCAAGTATATGGTATTATGTCATATTAACATAATATGGAATGTAAACTATAGCTAAATTCATTGCAGCCCAACTGGCCACCAGCAGATGAGTGGATAAAAAAAAAGCTGTGGTACATTTACACAATGGAATACTACCTAGCTGTAAAAAAGAAGGAAACTGTATACTTTATGACACCATGGATGGACCTGGAGAGCATTATGATAAGTGAAGTGAGTCAATCAGAGAAAGACAAGTACCATATGATTTCACTCATATGTGGAATATAATGAGCAAAAAAGCCAATAAACAAAATAGAAACAGACATAGACAGAGAACAGATTGACAGCTGTCAGAGGGGAGGAGAGTTTCAGAGCTGGGTGAACAGGGTGAAGGGATTAAGCAAAAAAAACAAAACAAAACACAGATACAGACCACAGTATGATTACCAGAGGGAAAGGGGATTGGGGGGAGGTTAGATGAGGCTATAAATGGTAATGGAAGAAGACTTGACATGGGGTGGTGAACACACAATACATATGTATTGTATGTATGATAGAATTGTACCTCTGAAACCTGTATAATTTTATTAACCAATGTCACCCCAATAAATTCAATAAAAAAGTTTTTAAAAACCCTGGAACTTACAAATGAAATTTTAAAAAAGAAAAAAAGGTAACTGATTTTTGTTTTTATTTTTAAAATTATTTTATTGTTGTTCAAGTACAGTTGTCTGCATTTACCCCCCCCCCACCATTTTTTGTTTTTAATGAGTTAATGGTATTTTGTACTACATCTGGCTAAATCTTGTAATGTAAAACTCTTACATTACAAGAGGCTGTACCGTGGCAGGTAAAACCCCCCAGGGTGCTGTGGTTTTCCCTGATTGCTCTGATGTACAAAATTTAACCTGATGGTGTAAGCACTGCCTGGAAATCAGCCCTGCTTACTCAGAAAGTGTCCAGGAAGGCAGAGGAGCTTGAATAGGAAAAGGTCCCAGTGGCCTGTGGTCGGCGGCCTGACACAGTGCTCCCAGGTGGCTTTCTTTTGCTTTTGGTGCTGCGTGTCGGAGCATTAAATTTGTGGCTCATCTCTCCCTCCACAACCATCAGCCTAGGAAATGTCTTACACTTCAGGTAAGAAGGTAGGGACATATATGTTCAAAACACGAACAGACTGGCAAATTTTAGTACAAATAAACAAAATTTTAATAATTAAGTCGGATTGGATCTGATTTACAAAATCCTTTCTTCAAATTGCTTATACTGTTCACTATTATTGTGTGTGTGTGTCCAACAGGATGTTCTTTCCCTAATTAAGGTATCCATTTACATCAGGAGGAAAAGAGCAAGGAGCAGTCCACAGAACAATGCCTAAATCCTAATTCCATACCTTTGTTTAAACAATTGTCCAAATGCCATCTCTCCACACCTGTCTCCAAATCCTGCTCATTCTTACACTGCTGGTGTCACCCGATCTCACCTCTCATCACGCTCCCCTTTTCTCACTCTGTGCCCAGCCAATCTGCCCCTCCTGCTGTGTCTCCATCTAATCAAGCTTTCCTTCCTCAGAGAGTTTGATCCTCTGTTCTCTCTGCTGGCAATGTTCTCCCGCCCATACAAGCTCTTTATGATTTGGTTCTCTGTGCACAGGGCCACTCTTTAGTGATCTCAGCACTATCTTACTTGCACACTCCAAATCCATCACCCTGTTGCCTCTCAGAAAAAAATATTCTTAAAAATATAAACTTACTATGTTCATCATCTACTAAAATGCTCTTTCCCCAATGTCAATGGATGGTGTGAATTTTGCCCACAGCTTGGTTCCCAGCATTCAGAGCAGTGCCTGGAACATAATACTCAAAATGCCTGTGTGGTAAACCCACAACAGAGCAAAGCAAGAGAGGCAGGAATTACTTTGAATTGACTTTAGGGGTCTTACTGCAATTGAGCCCATTAACTTGCAATTTTATGGGTCTGTGTAATTCTCCACAGCTGAGCAACGAAAAGCTGCACCATCTCTATGTTCTGTTTTCCCTTTCACATTCAGGAGTCAAGTCCCCTCTCCAGAGAGAGAAATTTCTAGGAGTTATCAGTCTGTCATAATCTCTCCTCTTCTTGAGACTCAAAATTATATTTTCTACATTTGGCACTAAGCATTGTTTCTAGTTTCTGGTGATAATTAATTACCCTTTAATCTCGCCCATAATAGCTCTTATCTTCCCATGCTGCACTTTTGGAAAGATGTCTGTGGCATCTTTTTTTTTTTAATGTCCCCTAATGCCAGATACATAACAAATAAGTTGAGTGCCCAGGGGAAAGGACACAGGACATTGCCAACCGCACTCGTACTTCACTTTGTCAGACAGGCAACATCATCCGCACCCCAACGCCCTAAATAATTTGTTCAAGTTTGGAGTCAGTGTTCCAATCCATGGATTCTGATTTTATAGCTGATGAATTTTGCATTAAATGACACCAAATGTCCTAGCATGTAACCAGAAGTTCTGTGAGGTTTATCCCTTTCTAGTCTGAACGGTGGCTATTTTATAACATTTTGCAGGAACAGTATTTTCATTTTCAATGGTAGTTATAAAACCTGCTAGATCACGTGGCTACAATTACTTTACACACTGGATATACTCTAGCCCAAGTTCATGTCCACTTACATGTTTAAATTGCTGGCTAACTGCCCTCATCCAAATCCAAAGGGACAATTCACCTTCAGGCTTCTAAATCCAAGGGCAATCACTGTACAGATTGAAAGGGGCAGGGCGGCACTAGCGCACTTTCAGAGCTGACTGTCCCGCTTGGTGTGCTTTACTCGTTCTGTGCTATTCGAAAAGAACACGGCCACCACTTCTGCTGGTCCAGCAATCTGAGAAGCGAGTGCCAGGCTTGTGCTCTGTCTCCATAACCACTTGGAAAGAGGGTCTCCACTCGCCAGAGCTCCTTCCCCAGCATGAGAGGACTGTAAAAACAAGGAGCTTATCTCCACAGCCGCAAGACAAAGAGTTTTGGATGAGCAATGCTTTGGGGTTTTAGATTCAGAAGAAAAAAGGTGTATACTCATTTGAAAGCACAGTATTAGATTATTATTTGAAAGAATTTGATATCTATTTTCTTTGGTGTTTCAATTATCAGTGATTATTTTGCAGGGGGGATTGGGCCTTCAAGTACTCACTGAGCTTTTATCAGTGAGCTGGCAATGGGACAAATGACCTTTCATGTGAATGTTTTCAGGGAATTTTCTCTTCCTTTTCTGGGTGAAACTCTTCAGCACAGCAAAAAAAAAAAATGAAGGAAGAAGAATTGTGGATGCCTTTTTTCCACAAAGCATGAAGAGAATTTTTAAAAAGGAATTTCACGAACAATTACATTCCTAGCAAAATCAATTCATAAACAATTACACTCCTAGCAAAATCAATTCACTACTAATTATGAGAGAAACTTATAAGCCTTTTCAGCATCACTGTGAAGAGCTAAGGAAAAAACAGGGCTTGACATGATAAGGAGCCCTACACGCTGAGCACACTGTTTGCTTTCAGTGTGTGAACCATCTGTTAATATTCTTGTCATATTCAAACATTGTACCTGCAGGGGAAAATAAAGTAATTGAATTAAACCATAACATTATGGGAAAATACCTTAAATCTATTGAAGTCTGATGTTACTGATTTAATCAATCTGTTTTATGATCATTCTATGTTCAAAGCCATGTGTCATGTTTTAAATTGCCAACAGGTGCCATTTCAGAGCCTTTGAACCCGTGGTCTCTGAGCCTTTGCATGTGCTTAGTTGCACCTGGAGATTCTCATCCTCTGTGTCCACCTGATCTGTGTCTCGTCACCTTGAAACCTTTGTCCAGCTGCCCTTCTTCCTTAAGAACTGCAACCTTCATCCCTGCCCTCAAATTCCGGTCCCTTGAACTTCTCTCTTTAGCACTTACCACTCTTTAAAACAGATGACGCCTCCTTAATTTGTCTCTTATTTATCTCTTCCAACAGCATGGAAGTGACCCAAGAGTTGTTTTGTCTGTTTGATTTTTATTGCCATGTTCTTTGTACATAAAGTTATTCCCGGGGTGTCCCTTATTTATATTACCTTTGCAAATTTCAATTCAGTAGCTGGTAATAGTATATATTTGGGTTCTTTTGAGAATCATCCACATTCTTCAAATTATTGGGAAGAACATAAAGACCTTTATAAAATTATGACTTCTTCTGTCACCCAAAACATTCACTACCACTATTGCTACTATTAATTGCTTTTGAACTTTGGGGAAGGAATGAGTAACATCAGTAGACAAAGAAAGTTGTTGTTGCCATCATTGTTACAGCTGCAGTACAGCAAACCTTAACTTAATGCTACTGTGTGTCATTAGGCCTAAATACAAAAATCTCAAGTTAGATACCTGGTGATTAAGAAGAAAAACAACTCTGAATCTGAAAGCAACTAGATCTTTCAGAAATCTCATTTAGAATTAACCCCAGTGTATTCTGTGGCTTAGAAATATAATTTTTACTTGATAACCAGTGCAGGAATTAAAAAAAAACTCTCTGAAGAGTTTATTCAAAGTATAATCCTTACATTTAAAATAACTCTGATAAAGCCTGGATTACTCTCTACACTTCAGAACAGGCAATAGAGCACTGTTGGAGCTCCCAGATTCCACAGACTCCAGCTACAGCAATCAGACAGGGAAAGTACTGCAACTAAAGAGGGGTAATACATTTCAGATGTATTCAGATGCCTGCAGATGTATTTATTTTGTCAGTCCCTAATCAAGAAAGAAATTCAGGGTCAGGAGTGTAGCAGAACCCCAAATACACACACACACAGACACACACACACACACTCTACTAAACGGATAGGAGATTTCCCACTATTCCTTAGAAGTCTTTGTTAAGGGCAACTCATAGCTATTCTAATGTAATAACATAGTTAAATTTCAGGTGTCTGGCATGGGCAAGTCAGTTGGGTATAATTTTCACTTCTCAACCTCATTATAAATAACCACCAAAAACATCTTATAAAAGATGAAAGCCTCTGACATAAACCTCATTAATATTTTACATATTTTACAGTGGTCTTTGCTATTAAACCAGGCATATAACACTTCCCTAATATAAACTTGCTGGTGGCACTCTTGAAAATAGCCTAACTTTTAAATTTTGAGACTGGCAATTTTGACCAATCTTGTTTGCTTACATAATACAAAGATGACAAAAGCCTCCAAGCTACTTCTCAGGATTAGGATTTAAATACTAAATCTCCTAGCTGTTATTATTTGAGATGCCTCTTTAATTGTGCCTGAGGAGACTGTTTTCCCACATCTTTTTCTTTTTTAAAAAAATCTGCATCTCTCACTGGTTGTGTAACCTTAAGCTAATTGCTTCAGCTTGCTAAGTTTCAATTTCCACATCTGTAAGATAAGGGATAATGCCATCAACATTGCAGGGCCTTTGACAGGATCAAAGATAATGTCTGTCCAGAACCTTGTAAAGTATCTGACACACTGTAGGTTTTCAGTAAAGGACTGCTACTACTGAGACCATTGATCTTGCAATCTGATGCTTAATTTTTTAAAAAGCCAAACAAGACATTGTTTTCCTGTTTAAGGCTTTCTAAACACACAATAGCCCTGCCCAGGTTCAATCCCCAGTCAGAGCACATAGCTAGGTCGAGGGTTTGATTCCTGGTCGCAGTGCAAACAGGAGGCAACCAATAAATGTTTCTCTCTCACAGTGATGTTCCTCTCTCTATTGCTCACTCTCTGTCTCTCCCTCTCAAATCAATAAACATGTCTTTGGGTGAGGATTCACAGAAAAAGAAACAATGTTTTTTGAAGAATTTATTTTGGAAGTGATATTTTAATGTATAAATATAGTATTGAAATGAGTTTGAATACAAGAACATCAAAAGTTGTTTGTCAGAACAAACAAAACAAACATATAAATTCACAGACACAGACAATAGTATGGTGGTTACCAGAGGGGAATCAGGGTAGGGAGAGGGTGAAGAGGGTAAAGGAGGTCAAATACATGGTGATGAATGGAGGCCAGACTTCAGGTAGTAAACACACAATACATTATATAGATGATGTATTGTAGAATTGTACACTTGAAACATGTAACCTTATTAACCAATCTCAGATCAACAAATGGATTTAAAAAAATAACTGGGCATTTAAAATCAATTGTGACTTAGAATTAAAGAATGCCTAACTGGCTTTTACTAAATGTATTGTAGTAAAAAAATTGTTTATCTGTTATATACTACTATTTAGTCACCTATATTGATTCACAAGATCATTCCTTATGAATTGATATGGCATACTATTCTTGGTCTTCTAACTGACCTTTGTTTTAAAACAGAGTAACAAAGATTTAATGACTTACATGTAAGTTATTTTTTCACTCTAATGTATTTTCAAAACTTTACAACTAGACTTTGGTTAACAATAATATATCAATTTTGACAATTATACATAGTTATGTAAGATATTAATAACTGGGGAAACTGGGCGTGGGGCATATGGAAACTCTGGAATTTCTTTCCAACTTTTTTCTGTAAAGTTAAACTATCCTGAATTGAAAAGTTTATATTAAAAATTCAAAACTGAGAACTTTTGGTCAAGACAGTGGTGTAGGCACACATGGCTTGCCTGTTCACACAACCACATAAAAATTACAACTAAAATGCAGAACAACCATCACTCCAAACTGCCAGAAATCAAGTTGAATGGAAGTCTGAAAACTACAGAATAAAGAAACCACATCCATCCAGACTGGTAGGAGGGGTGCAGACATGGAATAGGCTGGTCCAACACCTACAGGGATAAACATTTGGGAGGGATATCTTGGGAGCAAGGAGTCACAGCCACACACCAGGCTCCCCAGCACAGGGTTCCAGTGACTGGAAGATAAGTCCCCACAACTTCTGGCTGCAAAAACCAGCAGGGATTGAATCTATGGAAGAGACTGCTGGAGTCACAAGCAGTTCCTCTTAAAGAACCCACATATGGATTCACCTAATGAGACTTACTCCTTCTGAACTCCAGCACCTGGGTAGTGGCTTGAAAGGCAACAGTAGCATAGTGGAAAAAACTCAAGTGTCTGGCATCAAAGAGAGCAGAGGCCATTGTCCTTTTTCTAAATCCTCCCCCCACAAAGCAGCCAAGCTGGTGCCATATCTGAGACTCCTTCAACCTGGCTAATACTGTTTGACCTGCCTTGGAGATCCCCAGAGACTCTGCTCCACCAATTTACAGCCCCACCCACACTGCTTTTCCATATGGCTGGTCTTGGCTCATGCTTCCTAATTTCCAAAATGCTATCAAACAAGCAATAGCTGGCCTTGGTGGACCCCAGGCCCAGCACTAGCAGCAACCAGCTTGGATTCAGAGCTTGGCTTCACCTGGGAATCTCCAAGCCCAGCACAAGTAGCAGCCATCTCAGAGTGCTTTATAGCTCAGGCAGGGTGGCCCCAGGAAAACACAGGTCAGTGCTGATCTTGTCCTACACCACCTGGGAAACCCCAGGGCCAGCATATGCAGTGGGAAGGTATAGACCATATTGGAGCCCCACCACCCTGCCCCTGCACAGTTGATCCTCCACAGAGAGAAAAGGTTGATGATAAGCGGTCACTGCCAACCCTTGCACCCCACTGGCGTGGGTAAATCACTCCCACTGATCTGCCAAAAGCAACAAAGACTCAGTATGAGAGGATGGTGTACTCAGCCCACATGAAGGGCGCATCTCAAGTACCCAGCTTGGGTGATAGCGGAGGGTGTGCCACTGAATCCTATAGGACACCTACTACATTAGGTCACACTACCAAGACATGGAGTCAAAGTGACTCTGCCTAATACATAGAAACAAACAGAGTGGCTGCCAAAATGAGGAGACAAAGAAACAGCTCAAATGAAAGAACAGATCAAAACTCCAGAAAAAGAGGTAAACAAAAAGGAGATAAGCAGTCTATCAGATGCAGAGTTCAAAACACTGGTTATAATGATGCTCAGAGAACTAAGTAAGGACCTCAACAGCATAAGAAAGATTCAGTCAGAAATGAAGAATACACTAATTGTAATAAAGAATAATTTATAGGGAGATAATAGTAGAGTGGATGAAAACAAGTATCAAGTCAGTCATATGGAATATAAGGAACAAAAAACAACCAATCAGAATAACAAGAAGAAAAAAGAATGCAAAAAAATAAGGATAGTGTAAGCAGCCTCTGGAACAACTTCAAGAGGTCCAACATTTGCATAATAGGGGTGCCAGAAGGAGAAGAGAAAAAGCAAGAAATTGAAATTCTATTTGAAAAAGTAATGAGAGAAAACCTCCTTAATTTGGTGATGGAAATAGACATGAAAGCCCAGGGAGCACAGAGAGTCCCAAACAAGATGGATGCAAAGAGGCCCACTCCAAGACACATCCTAATTAAAATGCCAAAGGTTAAAGATAAAGAGAGAATCTTAAAAGCAGCAAGAGAAAAGAAGTTAGTTTTCTATAGGGGAGTTCCCATAAGACTATCATAAAGATTTCTCAAAAAAAAAACCTTTGCAGATTAGAATGGATTGGCAAGAAATATTCAAAGTCATGAAAAACCTACAGCTAAAATTGCTCTATACCAGAAAGATATCATTTAGAATAAAAGGGTAGGTAAAGAGCTCCCCACACATGAAAAAAACTAAAGGAGTTCATCATCACCAAACCATTATTATATAGAATGTTAAAATGACTTACTTAAGAAAAATATCACAACTATTAATAATAAAATGGCAAAAATATGTATCTATCAACAATTTACTCTAAAAAAACAAACTAAGCAAACAAGAAGAACAAAGACAGAATCACGGATACAGAGAATGTTTTGATGATTGTCAGATAGGATAGGAGTGTGGGGGAATGAATGAAGAGGGGAGAGGATTAAGAAGTACAAATAGGTAGTTACAGAATAGCCATGGGGATATAAAGTATAGAATAGGAATAAATAGCCAAAGAACTTATATTCACGGCCCATGGACATGAACAATGGTGGAGGGATTGCCTGAGGGAGTCAGAGGTGTTGGATGGAGGGGAGTAAAGGGGAAAATCAGGACAGCTGTAATAGCATAACCAATAAAAATTTGAAAAATTAAATAAAAATTCAGAACTCTAATCTTATTAAATTGGAAGATGCAAAGTCTGTGAAAGTGACAATAAAATTTAATATAGATTTTTAAACAGAAGTAACATGTTTCTATCTATAAATCAAATGTTTACCTTTTCTTACAATTCCTAGGAATTAGGTTGGCTTTTATATAGGGGCATGGATTTCAAGGTCATCAACTTTCCATTTATAAATCCCATACATCCCTTTGTCTTAACCAACAACTTAATCAGTGCTCGGTGCTTCTGGACAGATCTCACACAGAGGAAAGGAAAGGAACAGAACTTACCCACCAAGATGGACTGAGTTTGTTTCATCATTGAAATGCTCACTAAAGCCAGATATTGAACATGATATTTTCAACATTATGAACATAATAAAGGCTGTGGGATACACAAAGCCTGCAGAAAAAGATCATGTAAGGACCAGAGGCCCTAAAATTAAATTAATCACTCCTCTGTTGTGGTAAAGTCAAAGAATGGTTCTAGTGAAGATTCTATTAGGAGGAAAACACAGTGTAATTAACATCTGTTAGACTATATACAAGTGTGTGAGCAAGGGGATGATACTTTCAGTTATTTATCAGTAAAATGGAATTACATAAAAGATAATCTTGTTAGTGGTTAAGCAATGGAAGATACAATGACTAATTAAGGTATATAGTCCTTCTCCAAGCTAAACAAATTGTTGAAATAATAACATATGGCTTGTAACATCAGTTTGTTTACAATTATCTTGTCTAGGTTTATAAAATTATCACAGCTTTTAGAAATATCATAGGGACAGTTTAATATCCCTTATGAACCTTTTGATGTCTTTCCTGATTTAATACAAACTTCATACATTATACAAATTTTGCTTTCTCCATAAACTTTTTTTTCATTATTTTTATGATGTGAAGTAAGGCATTTCATGAGACAAGCTATAAAGGTGGTTTTGTTTGGTCTCTGGCTGTTGAATTTCTCATTTATGCCAGTCATTAGGCAAAGAAACTATGCAATCTAGAACTGCTCCTCAGTGTCTGATGGGCTAATAATGCCTTTTGACTTATGCATGAAATAAGGATAAAAATCACCTCTACTGCAATCTGTTGCATGCATTATTTACACCCTCAAGTGCATTAGTAAAGAATATGAAGATCTGGGGAAAAATCAGTGGGGTCTGCTTGCTTTTCTGTCCTATTGGTATCGTTGTTGCATGTTATAGCATATCCAAGGCATTTCCCCTGATGAAATAATATATTCTGTGCTTTCAAACCCTAAATGTATATATTCAGTTCACTCACTTCACACTTCCAGTTCACTGATCTGTCCAAAATGCAATGCTAAAGATAAAATAGAAGTTTTTATCTGCTCTTTTGTCCAGAGGTCAGATTAAAAACCATCACTCCATTGCAGTGACTTTACCAATTCTTTTTCATCTCACCTGACATTTCTTCAAATAATAACAACTACTTGTTTTCCTTAAACCAAACACAATTTTATCATTAAACTATTTGTTTTAACCATGGAGATTTTTTAATAATTCTAATTCAACTGAAGCAAAATGTGCTCTTATTCCATTGTGCATTTAACCACTTATGTCAGCTAATGCATCTTCACTGGCAAAGAATGAGAAACACAAATCTGTCTGGCAAGGACCTAATAGTGGGATCACCCTGGGGGTTGTGTAGATAGATCACAGTTGATGGAATGAGAATGAATGAATATATAGATAAACATTTTTTACTAAGTATGACCCTCATTTGATAACAAAACTTGACTATTTGAATAGAACATTGTGACTTGATTTGAAAGTTTTCCTTGTTTCTTGGTCAAGTTTAGCTCTTTATTCTAACTACAAGTTGGATAGGGCACAGTATATTTGGCAAAAACATGACTTTAAATATTTATATAGTTATGACACAAAATTATTTTTATTTCCTTTGTTATCTCAATTTGAAAATATCCCATACATTTGGGGATGATTAGAAAAATGTCATACTTAAATTTAATGTCTGTGAATGATTAGGCACTGTGAATACAGAAATTCAAAGATTTGATCTTTTGGTAATCTTTATTCAAAAGTTAAAGATTAAGAAACAGTTCTTGCAACTATGTCTACATTAAAATACATAATTTTCAGTATAAATGTACAGAAGATAAACAGAACTATTATTGAAAGTACAAAATAGAAAGCTTGGTAGGACTGAAAACTGCCGGCTGAATCTAATATTTCTACTGTTATTTACTTTAAGTACCTGAGGCAGTGTTTCTTGAACATTGTGGTGCATGTGGCTAAGGACCACACTCTGAGAAGCATGGTCTAAGGGGGTCATTGATATCATTTCCACATGCCTAAATGAACAGAAAATGTACTGTGCTATGGTACAGTATTTTATGTAATCCTCACAAAATGAGACAGCTCAGTGCATTCACCATCATGCTTTGCTACATGAAGTCTCTGAAGTCCCAACAGTATATCTAATTTGCCCAGGTTCACACAGCTAACTGAGGGACAGAACTGGAATTTTAGGGGTGTGTGACAGCAACGTCCATACTCAGAACCACTTTCTAAGCTTTTTCTACTACTCCAGAACAGATAAAGACCTCAGACTCCCTCTTTCTTTTTTTTTTTTTGAAGATTTTTATTTATTTATTTTTAAAGAGTGGAGAAGGGACTGAGAGAGAGAGAGGGAGGAAACATTGACTTGAGAGAGAAACATCAGTCAGATGCCTGATGCACCCAGCCCAACTAGGGACCAAAATAGAAACCCAGGCATATGCCCTGACCAGGAATCAAACGGGCAACCTTTGCTTTGCAGGATGACTCCCAACCAACAGAGCTACACCAGTGAGGCCTCTCTCTTTCCATTACTCAAAATTAATGAAAACAGGAAGAGGCAGTAAAAAGAGGAGTACTATCATAAGACCTATTTTTTGTAGGTATTCTGATGCCCAGAATATTGTTAAGATCAATGTGCACATTATAAGGATCCTTCCTGACTAATCTCTCTCATTGCCCCTTACAAGTTACACTTACTTGTGTATACCAGCAGCATTTCTTCATCTGTACAATTAGCAATATAATAAAGTTTCTTGTCCTGACTTAGCAGCTAAAATGCCAAAAGACAATAGAGAAAGAGAAAAGGAACAAGAAGAGGGAGTTGGGGGAAAGAGAGCGTGAACATGAATGTTTCCGTGCATTGGTTTGTGTGGGGGAGGGGCCGGGGAGAAGTGTGTGCTCCTGTCTGATCCTAGAGCATGAAAGGAATGGAAAGAAAGTGAATTGTTCAAGTGACCAATTCAAATATGCAAGACAAGAGATTAAAAATTCCCTAAAGGTCAATATAACTGAACATATATCATTATTTTCGTGCTGTCCAGCAATATTGTACATGTGAAAATGGTGGTAAAAATCTTCAGGGAACAAACCCTGAGAGATGGTAGTTTGTGTGGCCTTCCCAAATAGGTAACCTGACTTCCTGCTTTATAACATAGTTAAAGCCGTTTTTCTATTTACTTTTATTTCTACATGTTTACTTCAATAAAGGCAGTCTCTAGTTGACTTTTTCTCAAGTTTGGTTTCCCAAGTGAACTGAACATCCCCAAACAATAAATTTCCACTCTATCATATAATGAAAAAATAGCTAATGCCAAAAAACATTTCAAAAATTGGAATGTGTTCTGCTCAGGATGTTATTTTTTAGACAGCTAATCAAATTGATTAGCAACTTTGATTTGAAAATGTTACTCTGCTTATGGTAAGGGAGTCATCTCCCACTCAGCACCGGGAACTAGAGAGCTATAAAGTATAAAAACGAAAATATGACAACTCCCCTGTGTTTCTATAGCAACAGAGAACTCCTAGGGAACTCAGAAAAGCACAAAAAAGAGAAGCTATATAAACTCCACTTTATTCTCTCCTAACTACTTCCACACAATCGTGAACTTTAACAAATACCTTTGCTGCAGAAAGAATATGTGTGTAACACTAATATTTTTCCCTTATCTTTGTATCTTTTTTTAACAGTTCAAGTTACATTTATACATAACAGTTATGACAAACCCACATGAGGCAAGAATTTCTCTTGTTACAATTGAAAAACAACTGGAGCTGTGGGGTATTTAAAGAGAATACTAATGGTCATACAGTCAGGTAGTGCCAGACTTTGTTTGAAAATAGAACTCCTCACCATTCATAGATTCAACAAAGGTTTGCTCACTGAGGATCCACTGTGTTCAATCTCAGGACAGCCCTGGGCACCTGGAATGCAGTAATAAATACAATGTTCTTCTTATTTAAAACACACAGAATCTAATGGAGAAAAATACAAGTAAACCAATGAGTACAGAAATGTATGAAAAATGCATCAGATGCTACTGGGTCACAGAGGAGAGATCAAGATGGTGTCCCTTGAAAGTCCTCCTAGAAGAGATATCTCATGAGTGAATCTTGGAAACGTATTCAATAAATAAATGATCAGGGTTTAGTCAAGCAAGGAGAACAAAGAAGATCTGAAAGAAGGAAATTAGTGCACACAGGTGCCAAAATGAGAGGGAGCATGTCTTCAGGGACAGCAAGTCAGTCAGTGAGACCAGAGCAGAGCATGTGAGCTTGGGCAGATGATGGGTCTGCAGACTCAAGGATGAAGGACTTTGTGTTCAGAGCCAAGGAGTTTGCACATTTCCCTAAAAGCCATAGAAAACCAAAGATTTTAAGAAGGGAGTGGTGTCGTTAGATTAACATTTTCCTAAGATCATTTTGGCTACTTTTTGAGGAGGGAATGAAATGGGGCAGGGTTTGAAGGAATCCATTTTTTAGGAGGCTAATACAGGAATCTAGCTGATTAATGATGCTAATTAGACTATCTGTTTATAGAGTACAGTTTATTCCTTAAGACCTTAAACTCTAACCAATTATTCTTCGAACCAGCTTAATTTTGATGGTTGGCACATGGAAGAATGGAAACCACCTAAATTACTTTTCACTGGTCAAATAAAACAATTAAATAACTAACCCCAGAAGTTGTGCTGTTTTCTGTCAAAGCAGAAGACTTAATGAGGTTTTATCTGTAGACTTATAGCTTTTATCACCCATTATTCCTTCTCCTTCTTGTGACTCCTATATAATTAAGTGAAATCTCCAAATACAATAAATAACAGTTCAGCAAAAAACACTTAAATGTCAAAAGTGGTTTACAAACAAACCAACTTTAAGCAAGGTCCAAATGCAATTAGACACTAAATAATCTGGTATCATATTAATTAAATGTGACATCAAGGAAAAATATAAGATAAAATTTAAAAAATATTTAATCAAGTTAGTCTTTACTGTCCTCATTGTGTCATTTTATGTTCATAATTTGTTGGTTTTTAGCTATGCATACCTCTTTGGTAGATTCAGACTAACCCAACTTGAAATAATTTTGGATGGAGCTAAATTGTATTTTTCAGTGTCTACAGTCTGCTTGCTGACAGGAGCCACACTGACAAAACTTACATTTCTATGAGAACTAATACTGCAGAAAATTTATGGTGAATGATTGATGATATTTTCATGATGTCAAAGTTTTTCAAGACAGAGAATAACTGATTCCAGAAGAGCCTAGATTACATGAAACATTTCATACCAGTTTCTAAATAATGACCTAGATTGAGTGAAAATTAATTGGTGTTTTATTTTGTTTCTTGTGAACTAAGGGAGTATGATCACAATAAATGGGGGAGAGTTGACTTGATTAGCCAAAGCAACTTACAGGCAATTTTCTTAAATAAGAGACTTATTCATTTTTGTGGATATAATATTTGCAAATGTGGTGATCTAGATTGAATGATCTTAAGGATTATGTCTGTGAATAGACATTTCTCTAAAAAGGACATGTAGATGGCTGATAGACACATGAAAAGATATTCAACATCACTAATTATTAGGAAAGGATAAGTTAAAGCCACAATGAGATACTGCTTCACACCTGTCAGAATGACTATCATTGATGTCAATAAACAGCAAGTATTGGTGAAGATGGTGGTGGTGTATGTTCATTCAGCATTATTTGCAATAGCCGAGATATGGAAGCAACCTAAGTGTCCATCAATAGACAAATGAATAAAGAAGATACGGTACATATACAATGGAATATTACTCAGCCACACAAAGGAATGAAGTCTTCCCATTCACAATGACATTGATGGACCTAGAGGATATTATGCTAAGCAAAATAAGTCAGACAGAGAAAGACAAATATCATATGATTTCACTTATATGAAATCTAAAATATCCAAAGAAATGAACAAGCAGAAACAAACTCATACAGACAGAGAATAAATGGATGTTTGCCAGATGGAAGGGGAAGTTGGGAGAATAGGTGAAAAGGGGGAAAAGAATAAGATGTAAAATGGCCAGAAATAAAAACAGTCATGGGGCTATAAAGTACAGCATAGAAAACATAGTCAATGATATTGTAATAACTGTATATGGTGTCACATGGGTACTAGACTTAGCAGAGTGATTACTTTGTAAGTTGTATAAATGTCTAATCACTATGCTGTGCACCTGAAACTAATATAATATTGTATGTCAACTGTAATAAAAAAATAAAGGTAATGCTTTCCCTAAAAGAAAACAAAGTTATGGTCTAGCTATTATATGTGACACAGAGAGCTGAAGGAGTCCACTCTTGTTAAAAACCAGTATGCCCAGAGAAGGCATACTGGAACAAACACTACCACCACCAAAGTACCAAGATGTATCTCCCATTATTATCTAATCCAAGGGTTCAGACATTCTTATTACTTAATACATGTGTACAAAAGAAAAATAAAGTAAAATAGACATTTTAGAGATAATTCAATTCACATTGTATTGAAATTTTAGAAAACATATTGTTGGACTGGATGGAGGCCATTCCAAATGACTGAAGGATTCCCTAGAATGTGTACAGAATGTGTATAGATCTTTAGCATAATCACCATCTGAGATGAAATTGGCAGTATTTTCTTCTTTGTAAAGTAAGAATCACTGGGTTTCTGGGGTATGTATATCAAGATATAAAATAAATGATTTCTAAAGTCAGTCTAAGGTGAGGAAAATGAAATCTGGCCAAATACTAACAATGATTGGCTTATGCACAGATGTATTATTTCTCCATTATTAATACAGTTAAAATTGGTCCTCAAATCATTGCCAAGGAAGAATAAAATATACAATGGCTAATTTAAAAGCTGAAGCCAAGGCACCATCTTGAAAAGTAAACTAAGGCTCTTACTATGGTTAATTGCCACAGAGGAAAAAGAGAAGTGCTTCAAATAGCACATTAGAATATTTTAATATTTAATGTGAAAAACTATGCATGATACAGTTGAAAGATTCTCACATATGTTATTTTTTCAGTGATAGAAAAGATTGTAAATAAAGACATCAATAGCTCACATGTGTGAATAGCACCTCTCCCAATCTCTAAAATTTCTCAACTTTGATTCCTTACATCATAAAGCATATTTAAATATTTATCTATTTTGGCAAATAGAAAAAATTCTCCCCATCTAATAATTCAACCATACAAATATATACAGTTTATTCACTTAGATTAACAACTTCATTTTCTTTCTTACAAATTATTTCTGAAAAAATTCTTAATATGTTATCCTTATATTTCAATAGCTATATTAAATTGCCAGCTCATAACAAACAATAATAGTCATCAAATAAAAGTTTTAGCAGAAAGTAATAATCAATTTTAGAGTTCCAGTAATAATTTTCCACAATTTTAATTACTATCATAACTAAAATACATTTAAATTTCTTCACAATTAATCTTTGCATATTTAATCACAAGAGAGATCCATTTATTTGAGGTCCATGTAAATAATCCTTGGAGCACGGTATACAGAGTTTTCAACAATTAATGTATACTGGCTGCAAGTTAAGGATGCAGGTGTATGTCTTTGTGATAAATTAGTGATAGCAACAGTAAAAGGGATGCTCACTGTGAACTCCAAACTTGTTAAAAGGAAGGGATAGCAGAGTAGTAGGTATTTATTGTTATCTGAGGAGCACTTGCCAAAATGCAGTTATAAATCATGATACTGGATTTCATACGTTTGAATTTGGACATTTCTTCATTTGTAAAGGTTTTAGGAGCCTCCCTAGAAACTTAATAGTTGACCTCAGTCTGTACTTCCCAACAGAGAACAAACATGTACATAATTAGGTTCACATTTTTAATGTTAGATTCTTTAGCATGACAATTGGAGATTTATACTTGAAGCCATAGTTTGCCCATTGATTCTTTTTTTTAATATATTTTATTGACTATGCTATTACAGTTGTCCCATTTTCTCCCCTTCACTCCCCTCCACCCTGTACACCCTCTCCCACCCATATCCCCTTCTTTAGTCATGTCCATGTGTCATACGTATAAGTTCTTTAGCTTCCACATTTCCCATACTATTCTTACCCTCCCCCTATCTATTTTCAACCTACAATCTATGCTACTTATTTTCTGTACCTTTTCCCCCTCTCTCCTCCTCCCACTCCCCTGTTGCTAACCCTCCATGTGATCTCCATTTCTGTGGTTCTGTTCCTGTTCTAGTTGTTTGCTTAGTTTCTTTTGGTTTTGCTTTAGGTGTGGTTGTTAATAATTGTGAGTTTGCTGTCCTTTTACTATACATGTTTTTTCTTTATCTTCTTTTCTTAGATAAGTCCCTTTAACATTTCATAAAATAAGGGCTTGGTGATGATGAACTCCTTTAACTTGACCTTATCTGAGAAGCACTTTATCTGCCCTTCCATTCTAAATGAAAGCTTTGCTGGATAGAGTAATCTGGGATGTAGGTCCTTGTCTTTCATGACTTGGAATATTTCTTTCCAGCCCCTTCTTGCCTGTAAGGTCTCTTTTGAGAAATCAGCTGACAGTCTGATGGGAACTCCTTTGTAGGTGACTGTCTCCTTATCTCTTGCTGCTTCTAGGATTCTCTCCTTCATTTTTACCTTGGCTAATGTAATGCTGATGTGCCTTGGTGTGTTTCTTCTTGGGTCCAACTTCTTTGGGGCTCTCTGAGCTTCCTGGATTTCCTGGAAGTCTATTTCCTTTGCCAGAATGAGGAAGTTCTCCTTTATTATTTGTTCAAATACATTTTCAATCTGTTGCTCTACCTCTTCCCCTTCTGGTACCCCTATAATTCGGATGTTGGAACATTTAAAGATGTCCTGGAGGTTCCTAAGCTTCTCCTCGTTTTTTTGAATTCTTACTTCTTCATTCTTTCCTGTTTGTTAGTTTATTCTTCCTTCTAGTCCACTCTATTGTTTTGGGTCCCAGTTTCCTTCCCATCACTGTTGGTTCTCCGTGCATCTTCCTTCATCTCTTTTATGGTAACCTGCATTTTTTCATGTAATTTGTGCCCAAAATCAACCAATTTTGTGCGCTTCCTGATCACCAGTGTTTTGAACTGTGCATCTGATAGGTTAACTTTCTTGGTTGCTCAGAAGGATGAGTTCTGGGGCACTGATTTGTTCTTCTATTGGAGCCATCTCTCTCTCTCTCTCTCTCTCTCTTTTTTTTTTTTTTGGTCTGGTTGCTCCTATTACAGTGGGGGGGTGGAGCCTTAGGTGTTCACCGGGGCTGGGCACCCCAGTCACTAGATTGTGGCATTGTATGTGGGGGCAGGGGCAGGAGGGAACAATGGCAGCAGCCCCACTCTCCTGGGACCTCAGTCCCTTCCCCAGGATCCTGAGCTGCGCACTCTGCCCTGGTCCACAATCGCAGCCTCACTGGGTCTGCCAGTTGCTGCTTGCATACTCAGGGTCCACCCGCTGCGCACCCCCAGATGGCTTACGGGCTCCCATTTGCCTTAGGTGCCCAGCTCTCCCTGCACTCCTCACTCTGCGACCTGCGCTTGTCTCAGCCCCTCCTACCGGTCTGGATGAACGGGTATATTTCAACTTCTTGGCTGTCCGACTTCCATTCAGATAAATTCTCTGTCAGTTCTGGGTGTTATTCTGCCTCTAAATTGTTGTTGTTCTAATCTTGGTTGTGCCTGGAGGTACGGTGCGTCCACCTATGCCTCCATCTTGCCGGAAGTCATTGCCCATGGATTCTTGATGTAGGAGGCATATTCTATTAGCATACACAATGATTTCCACGATGCATGTTTCAGCTGCTTTGGAGGAGAATGGCCCATACCTGTGGATGTTTAAATGTTCTTCAAATTGAGACTCTTACTGGGTTGCATTTGTGAGAGCTCATCTTTTCCTGTCAGCCACTGCACTGTCTTCATATTGGATTTTATTTTTATTTATCCAGGAGAGGAACTTTAAATTAGACTTTAAGTGATTGTCCCTGAGATTCTATCTAGGATCCTAGAAGGTGAATTTTGGATAAGCGATGGAACCTCTCTTTTAAGTAAAACCATTACAAACAGACCCTAAAAATAGGGTGAAAATCCTAACAATCTAAAATCAATGCCATTTATATTAAAATAGAGGCAACTGTGGAAAATGACAACCTTGCAGACTAACTTGGATTCTGCATCTATAACATGGGTGTCAAACTCATTTTCACAGGGGCCACATCAGACTCACAGTTGTCTTCAAAGGGGCCAAATGTAATTTTAGGACTGTATAAATGTAACTATTCCTTAACTAGGGGCAAGGAGCTTGTCACTGTTGCTGGGTAGAAACAAGGTGCTGGGCTGTATAAAACAAGGTGGAGGGCCGGATTCGGCCCTGCGGTCTTGTGTTTGCCACCTGTGATGTATAAGAAGTTTATTCCTAGGCTTTTGGGCAAATAATAAAGATAAAAATGAGAGCCATGTTTATCCTGGATAGTAAATACATATCTCAGAATGATTTCCTTTTGGCATCTATATTGATTATAAAATTTTTAATAGAGCTTTTATATGAAAACTAATTTAAATAATAGAAAATAGTAAAGGAAAAGCAAAACATAGCATTAGTTTAACCCTTGTTTTGAAAATGACTTACTGAATAAGATGACTTTTTTTTCTAGACAGAAATATTCTTTTAAACAATTGGGGCATGACAGGAATGTTGAAATACAATAGTGCTAGATTAAAGAAACTTCATACTTTCACAGGTTAAAATTCCATAAGATAACTGCATTTGATACATTTTGTGTCCCCAGAGTTTCTAGTAGACACCTGGTCTTGAGAAATGCTCATGGGATTTGTGCTTATTTGAGGATGAGCGGTGAAGGGATGGAGTACTATTGAAGGTGGCACGATTCCACTGTGATCCTCCAAGCCTGGCCTTGGTATCAAATAGACTTGGGCAACTCAATATTATGACTCTAAAATAAATGAGTGGTGAGTCTGGCCAAAAACAATAATGAAACCCAAACCTCCCCTTAAAATATATTTCCCCCATCTTGACTGATAGTTTTTGCAAGCTTCTCTTAGAGAGTTTTACCCAGGGTGCTATGTCCTTATCTGAAGGCTAAAAACTTGGCACTTGATCTGAAAATGTTACTAAGTCCACTTGGTATAAAATGGCATAACCTTAGCCTTATGATCCTAAACTTAAGATACTGTGACACTTCATCATTCAAACAGGGAAAGACAGAAATTAATGATACCACTTCAGGAAAACAAGATCAGCTTATTTAGGTCACAGGAAAATATTAAAAGAAAAAATGCAGCATCTTCAAGAGGAAAACCTTACTTTCAAAATGGCTGCCCAGTGTGAGGACACTGCAATGCAGCATTTTTTTCTGAAATGCAACAAGGCTTCAAAGTAAAAAAATAGAGATTAAATAATAAATCCACATGATATCACTTATAAGAGGAATCTAACGAACAAAATAAACTAATGAGCAAAACACAATCAGAGACGTGGAAATAGGGTACAGATTGACAGCCGCCAGGGGAAAGGGAGTGGGGCAGAATGGTGGAAAGAAGGGGAAGGCACTACTCAAAGAACCTGTATGAGTGACCCACGGACATGGACTACAGGGTGGGGACGGACTGTGGGAGTGGGGGGTGGGTAGAACAGAGGAGAGCAAATGGGGAGAAATTGGGACAACTATCATAGACTAAATAAGAATAAAGTAAAATAAAACAAATAAACCCACAACAACTAGTAGTTAAGTTACTATTGTAAAGCAGGAGAGGTGACAATAGATATATCAAGTGGACTATATCTGAGTCTATATTTGTTTGGGCAGGGATGGTAGAAACGCACGAATTGATGCTCAATGTTTAATAAAACTTGGTGTCCCAAGGCCTGCGGGATGAAAACCACATAGATCATAGGTCATTATTGGCTGAAGCCAACCAACAAAAGGGATCTGATATATACTTGCTTCTTGAAATAAAATTCTGCATAAAAAGTTTTCTATCAGGTAAAATTAAAATAAGAAGCAAATAGTTTCAGAAGGTATTGTTTTGGGTTTTCACCCCCAAATACTTGAAATTTATACAGGATTCAACTAAGCCAAAAACTCTTGTAATTTTATGTGAATCAAAGAACTTAGAGGTTTGTCCAAAACTGAACACAGATTTTGAAAAAGGTGTTAAAATAAGTCTAAGGCCAGCGTACACTGATAGAAACCAAAGTAGATAGCTCAGATACCTCAATAAATATAAAATGGAACGCCAGAAAATTCTTGAGATAGTTCTTGAGTTGCAGCACAATATAAAGGAATCTCAGACATTACAGTGGATAACCGGAGTTTATGGAAACACTGAGGTATAAGAGAGGATAAGAGTAAGAACAGTCATAACTGATCAGCTAATGATTTCTTATTGGCCAGGATTTATGACATTTTTAAAAATGTAGTCCTTGAAAGCATGCAACTTTCCTCATTTATGACATGTTAAAATACTTTAGTCAAATAAGTCCAAGATTGGAGCTTAGTCTGTTCTTAGCTTCTTATCAGCTTCTGATTGAACCTTGAATAAAATACCCCAAATCCTTAGTTTGTTTTCTCCTCTGAAAATCCAAGTACACAAACATCACCTCCATCTACCTCACAGGGCTTTTACAAGGAACACGTGAAAAATGTGATAGAAATTTGTAAACTTTTGTACAAATTCACTACAATTAATATAAAAGAGTTTTTTTAAAGATTGTATTTATTTATTTTTAGAGAGAGGGGAAGGAAAGGAGTAAGAGAAGGAGAAAACTATCAATGTGTGGTTGCCTCTCATGTGCCCCCCACTGGGGACCTGGCCTGCAACCCAGGCAGGTGCCCTGACTGGGAATCAAACTGGCAACCCTTTGGTTCACAGGCCCATGCTCAACCCACTGAGCTACACCAGCCAGGGCCATAGAATCATTTTTAATGTAGACACATGTAAGCTAAAGACTCAGAAAGAAAGAAATCTAATTATCCTATTTAAATTATAGTTTCTGATTTAGTAGTTAAGATGTTAAGTCACCAAAATAATATGGGATATAAACTATGATTGAAAAAATAAAATTTAAATTAAAAAAGATATAAAGCCACCGTGTTGTATTTTGTGAAGGTAGAAGCTCTGCTCTGAGTCAAGAAGGCCAGCAATGCGCAGATTATCATCATGAGGACAACAGAGAAAACACAGCCCTCACCTTGAAGAGACCCTTGGGCATCAGCTACTGGAACACAGTCTTATTCTGGCCACTGTTCTTCCAGAGGGCAGGACAAAAGCAAAAACAATTTAGGCAAAGGAGATCATGGAAGGCAGGATAGTTTCTTTGTAAAGATAAATATGAAAACATAAAACTTCCTTTGGTGTGGAAAATTAAAACGCTAGAGGAAAAATTGAATTAAGCCTCAATAATCTAGAAGTACATGAATATGGGGAAAAATAATTAAATCACCCACTTTGAGGTGACCACACTTGGTTTCCTTAGGTAGAAAAACTAGAAAGGAGCAACGGAAGAAAACAGGATAATTGCACACAGAATTTTTTAAAATTATTAAGCTTATTAACGTAAGAGGGAAAATAAGGAGCATGAGCATGTTTGTGGGACTATGGAAATGAACGATGCAATTTTAATGGACTGGCAAAAGAAGCTAGGGCATAGCTCAAACTTTTCAAATTGATTTTAAAAGACTACTATATACTCATCAGATATCAGTGGGAGCTATAATTAGAAATCAGTTGTTACAAGGATCTGTGTCTAAACAAAGCCAGTTATAAGACCATCTAGAAAAGAATTAAAATTCCCAGTGACCTAGCAACTTCAAAGGTAATTCTTACAATTGATTATGCTATAAGCCCCATAAAAAGGCAGCCTCTATTATTCATTAGTATAGGTCTTGGCAAATATTTGGTTGATTCATGTGAATTTGCAGATGTTCGGCCACATTTGAACTATAAAATTTGCAATCTTGTATGGTTCAACATAACAGTAGGAGCCTGAGCTCTTACTATTTTAAATACATATATTGAATAAGTGAATGAATCACGCTGCTTGCTTTGACTAATGTCTTTTATAGCATATTAAAAGTTCTGATTGATAGAGAAATACCCTCATAGATATAAACATTCTAATGTGCTCAGATGTCCTGCTTTCATCTAGCTAGAAACTTTCAAGTTTAAAGCCTTCTAAATGTGCATTGATCATTTATTCCATGCCTATGAATATATCCTGGGACAAATACAAAACTGGCTGGGATGGCCAATACTGTTCTCAGTGCTGGTAGAGAGGAGACGTATACATTTGAAATAAGCAATGATATTAGCCACAGTGACTTGTACTCATATGAAGCTGGACTAGGAAATGATCACTTTGACCTAAATAGAACAGGTACACTTTCATAGAATAGACAGAACTTGAGTTTGTTGTGGATTCTGAGTATAATTTGTGGACAGAGTATAAAAAGAGGCATTTTTAGATGTGGGATTGGTGAAAGAATGAACATGTGTCCGAGGAGGACTCAGGAGGCCATTTCAGCCATAGAAGACGTTTTGTCTTGGAGAGTAAAGGAGGAAGCTTTGGATAAATTATATGAGGTTTTTCTGCAAGGGCACAAAGTCTAGGTTTAGAATGTAACATTCATTTTTCATGCACACAAAAACTCAGAGGTTTATTAGCATAAAGCACATAGAAAACCATTGGAGGTTCTACTCTTTAATAGTAGAAGGTAAGCTGAGTTTAAAGATTAGTTTAAATTATTGAAAGACTACACTTTCTAAAACAAACCATTTGTTGCATACATGGGGTTGTTTCAATTTAAATGGTGACCAACTACATTTTCATATGTGTATTTTATACAAAGTTAGAGCACACACAACAACTAGAATTAAAAGGATCATGTACAAAATAAGGTAAACTATAGCAATAACATTAATTAGGTTAGTTGTTAAATATCGTCTGAACTGGAAAAAAATTCAAAAGCTCTTAGTTCTTTTGATATCCATGAAGACTGCTTGGTCAGTCAGAACGAATTAAAGATATATTATTTTGTATGCTTATATGCACAGCATATACACATATACAAATATTTATACACATTTTTACTTTATAGTGGAATTTATGCCATTGTAGTCAATTAGCATGTCACGCAGAGGCAGAATACACACATAGTTATTTGTTAAAATGAACTGATGAATAATTTGGTTAGATCACTTCACTATTAGCAGCTACAAAACATACTGGTGTAGGTCTGAAGGAAAAAAATCTGTAAATCTGACAGCAACTCTGAGTTTCTAAGCTATATGGAGGGGCTTTGTGCAACTTCTATTAAGGTAAATAGGAGACATGCCGCTAAAACTGTCTGCTATGCTAAAACAAACAAACAAACCAAATATAAAAACACCTCTGTTTCATATGTGGGAAACCAATATTAGAATCTTATATTGATTTGGGAGGTTAAAAGTCATTATAAAGTCACGTTTTCTTGCAATCATTCATTGATTTATTACTGATTATACAGATAATATGTGTCTGTGATATTTTCAGAATATTGTAAAATCTAGGTATAAAAAATCTCATTTCAACATATGTTTGAAAATGGCAAACCTAATCATAATTCCTTTAATATAATTTCCTATGACAGAACTTGTTACACAGATATTCATTTTGGCAACAACATAATAAAAAGATTCAAATGAATGATTTTGCTGTTTTGCTTCTGTTTAAGTTGTTTTGTTTCTTTTTACAACTCCTCTAAGAGCAGAATTCCTCTATAAATTCTGATTAAGTGCAGGCCCCAGAAACAGACATACCCCTGGAAGACCTGCTATGTGGGAAAAGGGCTAGCAATTAACAGAGCAGTGAAGAATGGCTCATGCAATCACCAACATTTCACAAATTTCCATGAGGACACATTCATTAGTAACCCATTGAGTAATTGTGATAATGAGAATAAGAGAAACTAAAAATATATATGGGGTTTGGCTTCATGAAAATTGTTGATCTTTATCTAGTACAGCAGGTCATCTGGGAAGGGGAGGAGGATTGCATTTGTATTTCAAGTAGATTCTCCATACTGTTCCTTTCCATTAAGTTTTCAAGGTGCAGTTAAATGTAATGTGACCCATTATAGACATACCATCGACAAAGGTATCAAGTCAATGTGACTATTGTCTGCCAATAGAAAATACCAAAGGACACTGATGCTCAACCCAAGGACAGGGGTAGCAATGTGGGGACAGCCTTGGGATGGGGAGGGGGTGAGGCTGGGTGAGGGAGGGGAAGGGGAGAAAAGTAGGAACAATTGTTACAGCTTAAACAACAATAAAAAATAAAAATAAATAGAATCCATAGAAATAAATATCATCACTGAGATTAAAAATGCAAATTAAAGGATGATTTTAATAAAAACTCTTTGCAAAATATTGAACGTGTGCCCACATTTTTAAGAATGTTTCAGTCATGTGACGTGAGGAACACGTATAGGTAGGTTATCACCATTCAAAATCCAGAATGATGATTTATACAGACTAACAGAGAATGAATTAAGAGGGGAACCCAAACTTCCACTATAAATTATGTGGAGATAGTTCTCCAAGTCCCTGTAAGCCTCCTTCTCTGTGCTAAAGTATCCTCATTCTTTCAACATTGCTTTGAAGGATGATTTCCAGGCCTGTCCTATGTTAGTTGCCTTCTTCAGAACCTTTTTGCTTTGCTCTTGTTCCTGCTCACCCATGTCAATAAGAAGTGGGTACACAGTCAGGGTATGATTTTTCTATGTGGTCCCCATCCACTCTTTACAACAGACGGGTGTCCATCCTCACTGAGACCTCAGGTGGCAGAGATCTGAGCCATGCAGACATTACACACAGTTGGTGGCAGCTTCATTTAGCTATGCTGTCATAGGGAAACATTTTAGTAACATCTATATAAGCTTTTTCTGCCACACAAGGAGGGGGGAGCATAGGTTGAGACCTGCTATTCTATTTATAGGGTCGTAGATGTTATATTTCCTTTACAGCCTAAGATTACCCCACAGTTTTCAAACATCCTTCCCCATAATGTTGATGAATAGTAAACTTGTGTCAATTCAAATGCCATTAACCAATTTTTCCATGGTATTTATGCAAATTATATTAATCACTGACAGAAGTAGAAGTTTCATATACTGAACTCACCTCATTAGTCCCATCTTTCAAGACTTAAACTCTTTATTGGTTTAAAATAATATTAGGAATTGCTGCAATGTTTAGACATCTGTCAACTTGACATAAGTGCTATATTCTTAGGTATGTTACTGGTAAAACTGTCACAGAGGGCAGAGCCAAGTTCAAAACGCTGTTAATACTACTGGACAACTCTCCAACTTCAATGGGGTAGACAGGGACCCCAGAAGCAGCCTCAGTGTGGTAATAAGTACCTGACTCTGAATTAAGAGAAATGCTTTTTAATACCAGCTGTGCTGCATTTGTGTGTGTGGTGGTGGGGGAGTAGGAGAGGGGACAGGGTATGTGACATCAACTGAGATATTCAGTCTTCTCCATACTCGCATTCTGTCATTTATAGAAGGAAGAGCCATAGAAATACTAGTGGTTGCAGGATCATGGGCAATAATCTCACATAATATCCTTTTATTATAGATATGTAAATAGGACCAAGAATAGGCTCAACATGGTTGTATAATTTGTCCAAGGCCACACACAAACAGAAGACTGGTGCTCTATCTCCCTTCCATTTTACATCCTGGTAGACTGCAAAAATTATGGGAACGTGAAATGGTATCCAACCAGATCATTTCAATACAGTGTGCAGTTACAATGTCTCCTCTGTGCTGCATGTGAAAATGTGACTGAGAAAGAAAACTTTGTATAACAAGATGATGTGCCAGAGCTACAGACCCAGTAAACCCTGGGATTGGCCATTCTATGGGGTAAAAAATGGGAAAAAATGATTTAAAAATGCTATTTATTCCTCTGTCTTCCTCTTCCCTTTTATAATCCAAAGAAGAAGAAATATAATTACTTAGAAAAGGATTATGGTTTGCCAGTCACTCATACTGGTTGGAAATGAGGTATAGCCCAGCATTGCCTCTTACATCTGGTCACTAAATCTCTTCAAGCCCCAGAGCTTTCATTAAAGCCAAGATTAATATCCTTCATAAGACTACCAATGGGATAGACTTGATGCACCTAGAAGACACTGAGCCTTTCAGACATTTTAGATACTGATGTAGCTCTCCTGGTGCAGAACCCCCAGCCCCAAGTCCTCTCCCTCTCCATTCCTTCTCCTTTTCAGTCTACTCCAGGTGCATTTTCTGGAGTTAAGTGCTAATTCACATTATGACTCAGTGGGGAAAATGTTCTGGGCTTATATGGAAACATGATTCTCTGTCAGCTGAATCTGTCAATTCAGGGGCTTCTAAAAGAGATTAATCCCTTTTGTCATCTAAACCCCTCCTGTGATTAAGAATGAAACTCCTGAGCAGACAGGGGTCAAGAGGCTGGAGTGTTTCAGGTGGTGAAGACCAAACCAAAGCCACTGGCATTTCTGTAGGATGACCACCAGTAAAGGGTTATACAAACTTCTTACAGGGGGAAATATTATAGCCACTATCTTCTATTTTCCTTTTCTAAGGCAAAATAAGAGATTTTTAAAATACCAGTTGAAACGAGCTGAAGGGAAACTAGTTGTCAGTTCAGTGGCATTTCTGAACTAAACTATTCTGCAAAAAATTAAAAATGACTTAATATATTAGTTTTCCAAATATGAAACTTCATCCTCTTTCCTTTTAAGCACTTGGAATGGAAACTATAGAAACTATTGATAGAAATAATATTAAGTGATATAATACAATACTGGAATTACAAACCAAGTGACAAACTTCACTGGTTTTGACCATTATCTTTATTCTTTATAGCTTTTCCTAGTCTCTTATTCTAATTTACTTTAAAACTCAGAATTGTAACCACAGCTTTATTTGAAAAGAGAACTGTACAAATAATTGAATATTAATACATGAACACAGGAACAAAGAAACTACTTAGTCACTTAGCTATTTAAATTAGTTCTTTCACATAAGAACCCCCACAAAAATATTATACCAGCAAATCAAAAGGAATAAGCATAGAATCAAACAACAATAATGATGGCTTAAAAATATAAAAGCTAAGATATTCTAAATGTGAAATTGTTTCACATATACAGCATATACTGCATGTATATGTACATATATATATGTAATAACATACACATGTATATAAAATCTATCTAATTGAAATGAATGACCAATTAACTTGATCAAACTATCATACCTAAAGATACTGTCATCACACATTGGGTGTCACTACAACTTTGACAGTTTGGTATTGTGCTTTCAGTCAAGACAGAATTATTCTCTTATTCAATAGTTAACAAAATTTCAGTCAACTTAATTGAGGTGTTAAATGGTCTCTAGTGATATAAATGTAAATGCTTTATAATAACATGAAAATAGTCATTATATAATGTATTCGTGTTCACAGATTGCCTATTTTAAAACTAATACAATCACACCATAAAATCCTTGACGAATCATTCACTTCTACACATATTTTATGAAACATGACTGCAGCTTCCCCTTGAGAACACCCAGCACTGTGTCCAATTGTACGGACCATGGTATCACAGCCTGACCCTTTTGACGAATGTTTAAAGTTGCAGCAGAGAAAACTCTAGGTTCCTACTCTCGAGCCAGGCTGCAGGAAAATCGTTCGTTTCTGTAACTGAGAGAACACCCACTTATTTCTTGGGCTAATAAGGAACAGATTTTCAAAGAAAACTGACTTCATAGAAATAAAGGAATCTGGATGAGGGCCAAAGAAGGAATTGTTAGGAGTAACTGAAGAGTATTTAAAAATTGTTTGCACATGACTGAAATAATTTGCATTGATTTTATGGAATTATGTAAGCATAACAGATAGTGAACTATTAAAATTTCAATTAATAAACAAATCAGTCAAAAATTGCTTACTTGGTTGGATAAGTTTGAAGTAGGCTAAAAATCCTTTCTTCCTTCTACATTGTGACATTTTGGCTCTATCCCCTCTGATAGAAGTTTATACCTTCGGCCTCCTTCTTATCATCAATATATTGTCATGATAATCAGTGTCATTCAACAATAGATAAAGTCCTTAAAAGGCACTAAATGTTAATTGGTTGCCTCCCATATGCTCCCAAACCAGGGATCAAACCCATAATCCATGTATGTGTCCTGAAAAGGAATTGAACTTGCAAACCTTCAGTTACAGGATGACATTTCAGCCATCTGAGCCACACCAGCCAGGGCAAAGGGAACTCTTTAAAATACTTAAACTGGTTTGAATATCAGAGTTGTGTGAGTGTTTTATACGTAGAAAAAGTCTTAAGAAAATAATTAATACCCTTCTATAGCTCCAAATGGTTTAGAGAGACGTATCAATTTTTAACACTAACTCAGTGAAGATGAAATTTCTTATAAGACAATTTTGCCTCATTTCCCAACTTCTTAAATTAAAGAACTCTGGCTTATGTGCCTTACTCTCTGTGCTGACTTCATGGTGAGATAACAGAATATGTTATTTTTGGTCCACTCTTTAACCCATCCTAGATTTATGTACCTATCCATTGCATATAGCCTCAGGGGTGTAATTATGGACCCAGCACTTTTTCACACTGGAAAAGGTAGATGAAATTAAACTCTAACAATGAATCTAGCAAACTGCTATACTGTGACTATTATACTTAAAAGAACACAAACAGAAAAAATTATTTAAAGTTAACACTCTTAATAAGCAATTATTTTTCAGATTCAATTATACCGTACAAAGGCAAACAAAAATGAATAAAACTAATTTTCTCTATAATGTAACATCAAATCAATTTGTAACATCTAGCTCTTCAATTTTAATAAACTAAAAGTACACTTGCTTTCATTTATATATGCACATGAAGATACATAAAATTTATTTGATGGAGTGGTTATGTGAAAAACACAATTAATGAAATAGATATATGTTATTATAAAGTAGTGGCCTAAGTCAGAAAAACTGATATGTGCAGACATTTTTATCATACTAGCAGTCTAAGTTAAGAGGAGATAAAAATTAAACTGTATTTTTAAATTTGAAAATTATTTAATGGCTGAAAAGAGAGGTCAACCAATTATTTTCTTCTCTTTCTCCCACCATTAACTGAAACATAGTTATTATAGAAAACTATTAAGGGAATGGTTGTCCTTTTCATTGCTAGAGGTGCTAAATGACAATTATGTTTAGGAGATTTTACCATTATGACACAGTCAGATATCGTGAAGTTTTCAGGCATTCATCATCTTGCTCATTCTCAATAACAGTTAATTTAAAAATCCAACCATTCTCCATTAGATTTGTGTGAGTGTCCAGAGCTGTGCATCGCAGCGTTATACAAGCTGCAAATCCATGGGAGGCTTATTTTGCACCGAACATAAAAAATAATAAGATGCTACTTCTTTGTCTTCCACTGTGAAGGTTATACCTTGGAATTAAGTTAAATGAACAGACACATGATTCAGGCAACTTCATTTTTTTCACATGAAGCATCACTAAAATCATGAGTGAAATGGTACAGTGTGGGAGAGAGAAGTGAGCACTAGACTGGGAGATATCCTGACTTCCAGCCCGAGCTTGGACACGTACTAGCTGTTCATTCTTAGAGAACAACCTGTGTAATACTTAATTTCCGCATCTGGAAAATGAAGACATCAACGCAGAGAACATTTATACACTTGAGTAGCTCAAAACTAAGATTAATTTATCTCTGGATGTCAGAAACATATGTGAAATTTGCAAATAAATCAGTGGTTCTCCAACTGGGCTGTTCTTGTCCATCACCTGAGGAAATTTAAATATTGCTTCTCCCCAGGATTCAGCTCAGAACAATTAAAGAAAACTCTGGGTGAGTGGGTCAAGGCACTGGTGTGTCTTAAAGGCTCTCTGAGTAATTCTAATATACCACCAGGTAGAGGGGTCTGCCACAGCACTGCACCCAATAGAGGCCAGTGTGGTATAGGTGCAAATTAAGAGCTTTATTTTCTCATTTCTGAGCATTCATTTTCTCATTCATTCACTAAACTTTTATTATACACCTCTTAAATGCTAAGCAACATGCTACATTCAAAGGATACAAAGACTTTTCTAAAAAGTAAATTACAACCCCTGCCAATAAGAAACTTATTTCAGCAAATACTTTTGCATGTAAATGTAGCTGCTATTGGCTTTAAAAATTACTATGCAGCATAACACATACAAAGAAAGTGGCAAACCTCAGTTCTTCAACTCTGTGTCAGGTACATTTCCTTAATTCAGTGTTTTTTTTTTTTTCCCAAATAGATTTTATTTCAGCAAGTGACATTAGCATATGGCATTTCAAAATACTAAGTGGAATTCAATCAGGTAAATGCTTACTATTTCATTTTTTAAGATTGGACATACTGGTAGAAGAAAATTCTAAATGGGATTGATAATAAGATTTTGAAAATCTGGCTTTTTATTTCTTACCATAAAATCTAAGCAGGGACGTTCAAGAAAAGTGAACAGCAGCTACTTTAAATGTATGTATTCATAAAGAGTATTCATAAGCACATACATATATACATTGAAACCTCAATGGTAAATTTAGTTTTATTTTGACTTTTCAGTCATAATTGTTACTTCCATTATTTTGGTCAATTTTAATTTAATCAGTTGTGTGCGTTAAGTAAATACTTAGGGCTGTGGAAACATACAATCTATTCACTTCCCCTTACATTTGAGAAATAAAGTGACATTGCCGTAAAAATGTGCATGTTGGTGTTTTAATACACTAAGCTGTTTCCTGCCTTCTCATAGTCAAATCATAACTCCTTTAAGATCCTTTTAACTATCTGTTGGTTTAAAATTGTATTATAAGTTAAAGAACAGACACATTTAAAAGATGTCACTGAGGCAGGAGACAGCATAGGAAGAACTCTGAGACTGTACTGCCATTGGGGGCCTAGCATCTAGGGTCCTGGTTGCCAGGCAACACTTTGTAGCACTTAGGTAGAATAGATAGTAAACCAAGGCAGGGAGGAGGAGAGAGACATGTTTCACCCACTAACTCAGCAGTCCTTAGCCTGGTAATATTGCCAGGTGCTCCAACATCACAAGAAACACTATGTTAGCATGGGAGGAGGGAAGTCCTTGAAATTCTATGTATTGTTTCTACTGTCTGGAAAAGAAAGCCTTGAAACTATGTATACATACCAAGGCTTGGAAAGGGGAAGAGGATGAGGCCCATAGTGCACAAACAAAAAGCTCATAAAACAACTTTGGTTAGTTATCTGTCTCCTGTCACATATTTCTTTTACAACAAAATGAACAAATGGAGTCTGAAGCAAGATAAAGATTCAGGGTAACAGAACCCCACACATACCTATGTTTGGGTAGTCATGTGCCCCCCTCCCCGGAAAGTTGGCACCACCTTTACCTATCAATCAATATGTAACTTCTTCACCTTCATCCTGCCAATTATATATATCCTCAGAACAAAGCATCTGGGGCTCCTGCCATCCCTGCTGTTGCCTTTCTCCCCCATCGTGGCAAGGCCCATTCTCTTCTAGTAGAATGTACCACTGATAAACCCTGCCTGCACGCTAAAAAACTTGCTGATCTGTGATTCTTTATTGTACCAGCAAGAAGAACCAGGTTTCTCCTGCTAACATCACATTGCTTAAGGGCTTCAAAGCATACCATTTTGTCTAGTTCCTGTAAATGAGTGGTTTGCCTTTATATACTACTTGAGAATTTTTAGAAGCATTTTTTTCTGAATGAAATGAGGATTATATGGTGTTACAAAAGAACAATGGGATCAAGTGCACAGAATAGCTCTACTATTTGTGTTTGTGTTATTGAAGTGTTCAGCCTCATTTATTAATCAATTCAACAAGGCACAGTCCAAATAATTTCTACCATTGACTCCCTTTGATCTGGATATTCTAGGGTTCTTTCCTTAAAAATCACAGAAATTCCAACAATAGATTAGGAAATCAAATGTTTATTAGATGGCATGGAGTGGAGAACTGAGAAGAGAGCATGGAGTTTATGGGAGAAGGACATCTACAGAGCAGAAAGGAGGAGACAAAAAATTGCTGAAACATGGGAAACTAGGAACGTCTACCTCTTTTTTGAAATAATTCCAACCTTACAGAAAAAGGTACAAGACTAGCACAAAGACTTTCTATATACTCTTCACCCAGGTTTCCATAAATGTTTTAAGAAAATGTTAAGGGAACGATGTTTATCATCATCTAACAGTTCGAGAGATGGGTTGGAAGGGGGTCCCCAGGACCACTCACTCTCGAGGCTGTTCCCTTGCAGGAGGAAGTAAGGCTCAGGTAGAGTTCATGCACAATGGATGAACAAAAACATCTACGATATCAATGGCTGAGTCATTGGAGTGGAATGGATGCAATACAAGAGGCTTTTCAAAGAAAGAATGGCAGGATTCGGTGCATGGCCACAATTGCAAAACACAAAAGAGACACTGTACAGCAGATTACAAAATTTTATGGGCAGATGACCAGGAGGAGAATGGTGCTGCTAAGGGAAGTGAACAGTTGGAAGGGTGGCAATGGGGCTGTGTGTGCACCAATAGGGCTGGCCAACAGGACCGCGGAGGCAGCCTGCTACTGGTTACCCTCGGCCTTCCCTGCCACTCTTCTCTCCCAAGCTTTTGTTCTACCCACACTTTCTCTACTCTCTCATATCTGTCAGACAGCACAGCTGTCTTTTCTATTTACCTTGGCAGATTTGTCACCTTTCATCAGATCTTATCCCTGTTTTCTTGTTAAAAGAATAATGAGGAAAAGCTTATATAATGCAGAATGATCTCACATGAAGTAAAACACTTTACAGAGCAGTAGAAATATGTCTATTATGTGCTGGCAGAATGAATGATTCCAAGACTACCTGTAGAGTGAAAAAAGCAAAAAGCAATTTATATATTCTGGGCAAAGTCCTCTTTCTTTAATTGTTCACACTATTACAGATGTCTCCCATTTCCCCCTCTGCCCCCTTTCTCCCAGCCCCGACCCGCCTCCCTGGCCTTTACCACATTGCTGTCAGTGTCCATGGGCTCTGCATATATCCACATATGTTCCTTAGCTAATCTCTTCCAGTGCCCACCTCTCTCTCCCCTCTGAGATCTGTTAGTCTGTTCCGTGTATCCATGCCTCTGGGTTTATTTCATTCATGAGCTTATTTTGTTCATTAGATTCTACATATGAGTGAGACCATATGGTATTTGTCTTTCTTGGACTGGCTTAATATTCTCCATGTCCATCCATGCTGTCAGAAAGGATAATGGTTCCTTCTTATTTATAGCTGCACAGTATTCCATTGTGTAAATGTACCACAGCTTTTTTTATCCATTCATCTACTGATGGGCATTTGGGCTGTTTCCAGAGTTTGATTATTGTAAATAATGCTGCTGTGAACATACGTGCATAGGGGTGCATATATTCTTTATGATTGTGTTTTGGGATTCTTAGCAAAGCCCTCTAAGATTTTGTCCCTAGGACAGTAGTGGTTTTCAAACTTCAGTATGCATCAGAAACGTCGAGGGTATATGTTAAGACACATCGCTTACACTGCCTCCCAGAGTTTCAGATTCTGTAGGTTCGAGGTGAAGCCCAAGAATGGGAAGCTCTAACAAATTCTCAGGTGGTGGTGATACTGCTGATCAGGGTCAACACCTTGAGAACCACTGCCAGGGGGTGCATTGATAAAGAGATCTGCCCAGAAATTAAATAAAGCAAGGGATGGGGAGGCAGAGAGAAAGAAGAGGGCTCTTTACTACTTTTATTTACTTATGCTTTCTAATATACATAAAGGGAATTACAGTTAAATGAGGTGAAACCAAGAGATGTTAAGTTTTAAGAGGTTCCCCTACATGCTGCCTCTGGTAGTTTTATCAAGCTATTTTGAGTTTGGTAAAAACAGCTAAACAGAAGCTAATTGTAACTTGGTAATTTGTGTTCATGGGAAACAGAGATAATATTCCTTAAGGGGGAAAGAGGGTGAGAAATAGGTATTTGTGATATGTTAACATCTCCTCTCCTTAATTTCCCTTTATCATGAGAGTGCACCACAGACCACCACTTATTGCATCAGCATATTGACTTATTATTTTAGAAATATGTTTAGACTTTGTCTAAATAAATTGGATTGACTAAAGCAGATCACGCTGAAGTCATAAAGGCGTATTTCTAAACCACTTCCAGTCCTGTAAAGTAAAACTTAAATATGTTCTGTTGATAACTCATATTCAAATAAAAGGCACTCAGTCATTTAAAAACATGGACCAAAGTCAGTTAACTACTTTTTTTGCCAGTTGGTTGCATGATACTAATTTATAAGAGACCTATGTATAATAAAGCCAACGCAGACCATTCAAACCAAGTTCTACTCTAGTTTATGTTTTAAACAAAGCATAAACCTGTAATATATTTTACTAGTGTTTCTCAGATCAAATTATTCATCCCTTTACAACTTTAAAATAAATACAACTTAACCCTCTCATCCTTGGCTCTTCTGTCATATAATAAATAACTATAATCTTGTTGGAAAGGGCAGAATTGCCCTTTATTTTCATTTTTTCCTCCTCAGATATTGAGTTTATCATCGCACAAAATACTCTCTGTATTTAATACACAATTAGTACTAACATTGGGTTTGCATGTTATAGATTGTACATTTTAATTATTAGAAGTATCCCTTTGCTTACACTGTTAATGAACAAATAGACCAACACAATTACAGCTTTAATTGGGCATTGGTAATTCTTTCCAATGGGCTCTTCTTCAGTCTTATTCATAAGAAATTGTATAAGTCTGCAGCAATTCCAGCCTTCTGCCTGTGCTCGCCTTTCTTTGCCCTGAGCCAGATTCTCCAGCATGGATTTTACCCAATGTTGGGTTATAGAGAAAAAGAACTGAGTCTGAGTCATGATTTTTCCTTCCTGTAGCTTTATGACCTTGGACAAATCATTTCTTGTCTTCAGTTTCTTCATCTGTGGAATAACAGGGTTAACCTGGACAATACTGGCCATCCTTTTACACTTTTAATTCAAAAGCAGAACACATTTTCCAAGCTGGCTCTCCAGCAATGCTGCAGAGGTCATCACCCACAGCTGGAAATTATCCTGGTAAAGAATTGAAATTTTCCAATTGGGATCAATTAAGGGTTTTTAGTTTTTCTTTAGAGGTCTATGAATATACTAGACTCCAGAATATAGTGTCAATGATTTCATAAAATATTCAGTTTGTTAGAGGCAGTGGCACAATGGTAAAAGTTAAACCACTGGCTTTTAAAAAACAAAAGCTGTGAGTTATCACAGTTGCTGATTTCACTGCACTAGTACCCCTAGCAAGGCTGATTTCCAGCTACAAATGCAACAACACTGGACGCTGAGTGTGAAGTTGTGTTGAGGCCGTGTGCAGAACTGCCAAGCTGCTATGAGCCAGCTTCAGGACATAAAGAACCATTAACTCTTGGGGCAGGGACTTAGTTCCACCACTATACCTAACTCTGTGTGAGATTTTAAGCAAGTTATTTAATCTTTTAAGACTCTTACCGAAAATAAAATTTCTTATCAAATTTCTTACCTATCAAGTGAAAAAAGAGCATTTGTTCCAGCTTTTGTGGCTACAATAACATATCAGATGTAAAAGCATTTTGAAAAGCTGAACTCCTTTCCAAATGCAAATTACAATTACGATTACCTTTATTAAAAGGAAAACTTCACATACAATAAGTGCATTTAAAATAACTTTCAACAAACTAGAGCTACCAATCCTTCTGATTAAGGTTCTTTTCGCTGCAAGAAACAGAAATCCACTCAAGATAATTTAAGTAAATTTGAAGGAAATTGGCTATTTTTGTGTCATTTGAGTACTGAAAGCAGCAGGGATTAAGGCCAGGCTTATTTCCCCAGAACTTTCAGATTCTCTAGCTCTGGATTTCTCCAGTCTTCATGCATACACGTTAGGCAACTGCTAATAAATAGCTCCCTTGCTCCCAAACTCCCTGTCAAACAACCTAATAATGCACTCTATGGTTCTCAGTTCAAATTTGACAAAGAGGGAAAGATAAAGGGTGAGAGTGTGAGAAATTGGGGGAAAGAGGAAAGGAGAAATGGAGAGGGAGAGATTAATTTATTTAGGTGTAGGCCCACTGAATTTGGGGAAGGTGTACATACCTGTCTCCAACAGGTGTGGCCAGGAATATGATTCACAGGAGTCAGAGAGCTGCCTTGTAGTTAGAGCAACCACACTAATGGATCCTTTTAGTGAAAATGTTAAAAATCAACATCATTACTATTAACAACTGGATGCTCCTTTTGGGAAGTCACATGCTTTTTGAGGCCAAGAGCTGTTTGTTAATAATGGGAAGTCTGGAGAAACATGAATTTAGCACCTGGTGGCTCAATTATGGCTTATGAGATTCAGCTAGGACATGAATGCTGCTTAAAATGTGCTATAATATTAAAATATTAATCAAATGGCATAAATTCCCTTGGAAATCCCATTAGTAGTAGGACTGATAGAAAACCAACCTCTAAGTCCCATGCTGTAGTGAAGTCAAATGTTATAGTTTAAACAGACTGGAAAGTTGTATGTGGAGCTTTTTGACCAAAGCCAGGATTCAGCGAAGCTGCAGATTTATGATATAGAGTAGTGTCACCTGAAATAAAGGGACCTTTATGGCACAAGCCTTATTAGTCAGCACCTTAAACCACAACCCGCTGAAGCTACAGCCACCTATAAAGTTACAGCTACACTAGAGACAAGGGCTGTCAAACAGTTGGAAAAGCTCCTCAAACTCCTGTAGCGTTAGCAGCCCTGAGAGAGAGAGAGAGAAGCAAAGTATCAAGAAACAAACCCGAAAGAAAATAAAGAGAGCCATACTCTGCTAACATGCTGAACAAAACAGAGATTAATTGGTTTCTAGAAAAGTACATTCTCTCTAGCAGACAGAGACCAGCAGGATTGCATGCCCTGCTGGTCATTTTTCAAGAATTTCTTCCTTTGGTCCAAAATGATGTCACAAATCACAGGGACAAACATGAAGAACTCTGACAAGTGGAAAATTTGCTCTGGTATAAAAACACATAAATAAATTGCCTTAGATCTAGAGTTAAAAATAAGTCAGCTTGAGATGGAGGAAAGACACCATTTTAAATTCCAGGTATTATTTCTTAATAGTCAAACTGTATATGAGATTCAACGAAGCAGTTAATTCTACATCCAGAGTTTCAAGTCTAAGTGTTATGTTCAGTGTTTTATTTTGTTACTTAGTGAACACGGTTACAGATTGCCAAGAGAATTTTAATTATTGTGCAAAAGATTATATCAAAAAGTTATAGTTATTTTAAATTTGTGACTTTTATAGGCTTATTGCATATTTAATTTTGGAGGGGAAAGAGGAAAACTTATTGTGGACTACACAAGGATCACTAACAAGACAGATGCTCAGCAGTGGTTCGATTCTTATAACTAAGGTGTAAAATTGAAACCTTTATGGAGGAATAATATGTTGTATAACTAACCTATGTGTTTCTTAATATTTACAATCTCTTCTCACCCCAGTTCCATCAGAGAACTGGCCCTGTGCTCTCTAACTTGACAGAGGGTTTGGCTGGGCAGAAAAAAAGATTCCTGCAATTATTTCTGGTTATGTGCTCCCAAACCCTAGGCTCTTAAGAAAATTTAGAGCACTTACAGAACTGATAACAGAAATAGGATCCGGACAGATAATAAGTGTGGCAAACAAAAACACACAGGGAGAAAGCTTTCCAATAAGATCAAAGGAAATTTCCTGGAGTGGGTGGAGGGGTGTGTGTGGGAAGAGGATAAGGGTGTTTGGCTGGCTGTGCTGGCTCACTGGTAGCACTTCCAGCGAGGAGAAATGGCTCTAAGGTGCATCTAGACACATGGCGAAACATCAAAGACAGACTTTGTGTTTCCAATACAGAAAATAGACAGCCACAAGCTGTTGGTGGCCATGAAGATGCCATCTTACTTTAACCTGTCTGGGTATGTGACTCAAACACAAAGTGAAGCTGAGGAAGAAGATTAAAGGCTGAGAGAAAGATTTAAAGAGCATGGCAGGATAGGAGACTAAACTAAGAGCTAAGTTTGGTTATAGAAAATTAAAGTGCATTTTCTTGCCCACTCTATATTGTGAGACACGATTTGCATTTGCTTTATAACATATGCATTTACTATCTGATGGAAAACTGCAGTGATATTCTTCCTGTAATAATTTAAAAATAACAAATCAACTTACAATGCTTATAAAATGGTAACATGGTTGAGACCCAGGGAAATGACAAACTCCTGAGAGCCCTGGTAAATAGCCATATTCTTGTGGGACATAGATTATTTGAAAGAACAAAATGCTTGGTAAACTATTTGAAAATATGTATCAGGTGTATATAAAGGTTAAAAATTTCCTTGCATTCCTATATCTTACATCATAGTGTTATGATGCTAAGAATGCATGAAAAAGTGACATTAATGGCAGAAGAAAGTACTAAAAATTAAGTGGTATTATCCAAATAGCTAGTAACCAATTATCTCTGGGGTAGTTAAAAAACAAAGCCAGCAAGAAAGAGACAAAAATAATTACAATTAACTAAATCAACAAAGGCTTTTTGATTAATAATGCCATTAGACTAGAGTCAGAGACTGGCAAACTCCACTACAATAAACATTTCTCACATTTAAATAGAGCTGTACAAAGTGTTTGTAGATATAAGATCTGTTTAAATCTTCATAACTTGATGAATTATTTAGAAAAACTATATAAACAAATAAATAATATAATTTCAGCTGTGACAAGTGCTCTGAAGAAAAACAACAAATAACAGAGGACTAGAGCTGTGTATAGGTGTGTATTTTGCTATATCAGTGGTCGGGAAAGAAAGAAGTAAGATATGTGCAGAGACCTGAGTGAACCATTCACAGATGCAACAGAGAGTGTTTTAGAAAGGGGACAGCAAACATGTGATCGGGGATTCCAAATAAGGTAAGTATGGTTGTAAAGAAACGAATAAGTTAGTGACAGTCCATGCAATCAGAAAGACCATAAGGAAGACTGTTATAGGTCAAATTTGGGAGTTTATATTTTACTTTGAGTGAGATAATGAGTCATTGGAAAGCTTCAGCAAGGTACAGGATCTGAATTTTTTTTTTAATATGATAGAGGCTATGGTATGGGTAAGTGACTATAGCACGGCCAAGGTAGAAGCAAGGAGGCCACGGCAGTAGGTGAGACATCACGGTGGCTTGAGCGGTAGTAGTGTAGATGATGAGTTGTTGTCAGATTTGAGACATATTTTGAAGGTGTAGTCAACAGGACTTGGAAAGGAGTACAGACAAGGGTTGGGAGCTGGAAAAACAGACAAAGCAGTAGTGCATTCTGCAGAGAAAGGGGAAATTTGGAGGTTGAAGGAAAAACTAAGAATTCCTTTTATCCTGTCCCCTGCATATTAATTCCAGTGCATTGAGGAGAAATACTCCCAGAACTTTTAATCATTTTAATACAGTAGCTATGACCTGTCCAGAGAATGTCTCTTACAATATTTGCTTTGATGACCTGGTATGTAGAACTGATGCCTCAGGACCCTTCTGATTGTTCTAGTGAATGTTTCTGAGCTGACTTACTGACTTTTGGTTTACTTAGGGTTAAGGTGAATGGATTAAGGGGAAAAAACTCATAAACAACAGTATGGTGATTACCAGAGGAAAAGGGGTGTGGGGGGAGGAAGGAGAAAGTAAAAGAGGGGGGTGTAAAGGTGATGGAAGGAGACTTGACTTTGGTGGTGAGCACACAATACAATATACAAAGGATGTATTATAGAATTGTATACCTGAAACCTATACAATTTTATTAACCAATGTCACCCCAATAAATTCAATTTTAGAAAAAGGGGTTAAGGATCTTTTCATTGAGGCAGTCCTCACTCAGCCGGTTTTAATGCACCAGCTCACATGGCTAAATAGACTTCTGCCTGAGTTATAAGCTCGGAAAGAAGGATCGCTGTGCCTATTTACATTTTAGGTTCTTCACTTGCACAAAGGGACTCAGGTTTACTTCTGAATTTGATTTTTCACTTTACTGAATAAGTTAGAAAAACTGTGAAAGGAAATTTAATGTTTCACTTAAGTCAAGTGATTTTCCTTCAAAAGAAGAGAGCAGATAAGTTTTAAAATGTGACCTACTAACTTTTCCTTAAAATAATTCTTTCTTGGGGGGTGGGGACACATTTGTGTCCAATTTTCCCAGGCCCCAGTGGTCAGAATACCACCTTCACATCTTGCCACATCCACACGTTACTTACATTTAATGTTTTCTCCCTTTTTAGTATTTGAATGAACATTAAAAAAAACTTTTACAGTACCATCACACATGGAAATCATGGCTTCGTGTTATGAGGGGGTGTAATGACAAAAATAAATATAACAATGTTACTGGGTTGGGCTCTCCGCTGGGCTGGTGTCTTTCTGTTTCAGCAGTGACTAAAAACGATGTTGTTCTTGTAAATAACACTGCTATGAACATAGGGGTACATTGGTTCTTTTGAACTGGTGTTTCAGGATTCTTAGGGTACATATAGTCCCAGCGGTGGAATCATCAGGTCAAGAGGCAGTTCCATTTTTTGTTTTCTGAGGAAAAACCATATTGTTTTCCACAGTGGCTGCACCAGTCTGCATTTCTACCAGCAGTGCACTGGGGGGCCCTTTTCTCCACAACCTCGCCAGCACTTGAAATAAGCCAGGTGGTGAAAGAAAAATACCATATGATCTCACCTATAAGTGGAACTTAATCAACAAAACAAGCAAGCAAAATAGAACCGAGATATTGAAATAAGGGAAACAGGTCATCTAGAAACATATACCAAGGACCCATAGACAAAGACAATGTGGGGAGGATTGAATGTGGGAGGTGGGGCTGGGTAGAGCAAGCTAATGGGGGAAAATGAGGACAACTGTAATTAAACAATAAAAAAAATTTTTAAAAGGTTGTTCTCATCTGTCTGTAGTTGATCTTGAAAGTGTCCTCTACTAACATTTGCCCCCATGGGCTTAGAAGCATCATTTGAAATTAGATGATAAGAAATAGTGTGAATATGCTGGCTAACTACAGGCAGAGTTGTGGGCTTGTTAGCAACAACTTGCAAACTGCTAGTAGGCAGCTTATCCCAGTTGTGAAACACACTAGGTCACAAACTCAAGTCAGGGACCTTGAGGAAGAGCTAAATTCAGTGTGGTCACTTTAAAGGTGAAATTTAGTATTATCTGTGCATTTACTTAACTAGACAAGTATTTGCCTGGAGTTCTTAGAAAATGCAGGCTGACATCTCTTTCAAAGAAAAACAACTCCTTATAGGGCAAAGGGAACAAAAGGCCTTATATAACTACTTACTGCTATCTCCTTTAGGATCTAAATTTTAATCCCGGGGACAGTGACACTACTGTTTTGTTATGAGACCTTGAAATCTCTAGAAATGCAAATGACTCCACAATGCCTAGAACACTCTCCTATTCCTGTTGTTATGCTAAATGACTAAGGTAAAGGGTTCCTATTTGATTCTATGAATTTAACAAATTCATATTTAGTAAATCATGTACAAGTACTTTTTTTTCACTTGAAATAGACTCTACTCCTTGCTAATATTTTATTCCTTTCTATCCATTCATTCTTCCAAATCCACCTCAGCTCACTTCCTCTGCGTAGTCCCCTGGACTCTGCCACATGCTGGCAACGCTCACCGTCCGGACAGGTCGTTTGACAATTTGATCATCTAGTCAAATGATCTTTCACATGTTTATATCTCCATCTCAGACTGAATATCATGGCTACATATTATTTGTTACTCATCTGCATCCTACCTTATTTACTAATTCTTCGCTGTGCATCGACACTGTTTCATACAGCCGTTCCTCAGCTCTGGCTTCACGAAGGTGCCACGGAAAAGGTGAAATGTAAGTGGTGAGGTCCCACTGATGATCAAGGGAAATGTGGTGGTGACACGGTAAACTCACCATGCAGAGAACTGCCTCCCTCCCTCCCAGTGTAGGAAGGCTGAGAATACTACATTAAAAGTAACTTTAGAAGGCATGGCTGAACTGGTAAGAGAGAAAGAAAAACATTTGAAGACCAGAAATAAGAAGCAGACAAAGGAACCCCTGGAGCTGGCATTATTGCCAGGATTATTGGCTAAACACAATTAGTTTTGTTTAAAGTGTTTAAAAACTTTAATCTAATGTAATCTAGAGATATACATGTATACAATAAAATTAAGAGAAATGCAAGGGACTTTTTAATAAAAATTTCAGAAGAATGTTTACCTTAGGGTAAGAAATCAGAGGAGGACACATAAGGCTTGAAAGCACCAGTGTTGCTCTGCATCAGCTCTGTCCGATCCAAATTTAATATGAACCACAAATTGAACCACATATGCAATTTTCTGGTAACCAAATTTCAAAAGGAAAAATAAAATTTCTTTTAATAATGTATTTAACCCAAAATACCTAAAATATTATCATTCAACATGTAGTCAATATAAAAATGACAAATAAGGTAATTTACTTTCTTTTTTTGATAAGAAATCTGGTTTGCATGTTTTCTTACAGCAAATCTGTATTTAGATTAGATGCCTTTTAAGTGTTCAATAGCCAAGTGCAGTGGCTAATACATTGGACAGCACAGTTTTATACCTCAAGATTCGAAATAGGTGTATAGGAGTTTATCTTAATATTTCTTAAGTTGTGCTTACTTTATTTATTGCTTGTACATCACATTTTTCTTAGGTACAAGGGACAGTTTTAACATTCAGTTCCCACTTACCAATGAAAATGTTTTCTCTAAATTCTAGATGTGTTAATGTTATTGTCCCACCTCCTTCCCTCCCTCCTGTCCTGTCACATTCTCACATCCTTTGTGTGAGGTGCTTTGTGTTACATCTTTGATGATGGATGATTCTGACATGTTTCTTGGGTTTGCTATTCTAAAGCCCTTCAGGAAAGTGCCTTTTGTTTATTTGGCACAAAACAAAAACATCATCGACTAAATATGGGTTTATTTTCTCCCATTTGATGACGTAGTTTCAAATAGGCATTCTTGAAAAAAAGTATTTTTTAAACTTGGTAAAAATATTACTTTAAAAACTGTAAAATAAAAAGCAGGTTCTGGGTGAGCATTTGTAACAATGATGGTAAAGATTATTTTAAATAGAAAGCTGTTAGTATATTGAGAGCATAATAAAAGCACTTCCTTTACCACCCATATCCATTTTAGACTCAGCTTCTGCAAACATTCATGAGCAATCCAGACTTGTGAGGACACTGCACACAGAAGCAAAAATACAGGAGCAAAAAATGGCACAAAGGACTTAAGGCTGACCTAGGTCTTTGGGCTGAAATCAGAGGTCAGCAAACTATAGCCTGTGAGCCAAATCTAGTAAGCTGATGGTTTTCATTTGGCACATGAGCTAAGAACAGATTTTCCATTTATTAAATGACTGAAAAAAAGCCAAAAGAAGAAGAATATCCCATGCATATGAAAATGATATAAAATTCAAATTCCAGTGTCCATAAAATTTTATTGGTATAAATCTACATTCCTTCATTTATGAATTCCCTATGGCTGCTTTTATGCAGTATTGAACAGCAACAGAGGAGACTATATGGCTCATGAAGCCCAAATTTTTACTATTTGGTCCTTTACAAAAGTTTGCCCACTCCTGGCTTAAATCACCATTTTCCCCAGATGATAATCAGTTTACTATATAATGACCAAATAAACAACACAATATAAACTTTCTGAACTATGAAAACCATTATTAGAAAACAATGGTAAAGTGATTATTGAGTGTGATGTGAGTTCATTTTCCAGGTTCATGCTCTGAGCTAATGACAGACCTCTTGGATTTGCCCCAATCAGGGGAAGGAGAAACCAAATCTGGCTACTGCTCTGTGATCTCCTAACTGTGTCAATGACTTTGGAAGAGTCAGAGCCTGTAGGAACTTCTATGGGTCTACAAAGCAAAAGGATGAAATCAGAATATTGCCATAGTCTTTCAAAGTTTTATAACTAACCATGGAGAAAATTGGTTAAGAAAGAAGCAGTCAAAATGGAATACTACTTGGCCATAAAAAGAAGAAAATTTTACCCTTTGCGACAGTATGGATGGACCTGGAGAACAACTATGCTAAGTAAAGTAAGCCAGTCAGAGAAAAACAAAAACCACATGATCTCGCTCATGTGGAATCTAATGAACAAGCTGAACTAACAAGCAAAATAGAGACAGGCTCATAGATAGACAACAAGATGACAGCTAAGTAGAGGAGGGGGAGGTTAAGGGGTAGAGAAGCTGAGCAAACAGGAAAAAGGACTCATGGGAATGGACAACAATGTGGTGATTGCAGGGGTTGGAGAGGAGTGTGTAAGGGGACTAAATGGTAATAGAAAAAAGTACAAGAAAAGTTTTTAAAAATGGTTAGACTACAGCCTTGATGTCACCCAGGTCAGTTTTGTGCCCTGGGCTTATCTGCAAAGCTGGGCAAGAACTTTTGTACATTTAATGAGATAATGTATTGGAGATCTGCTTAGTACAGAATAAGCACTTAAATATAGAATGTATTTGCTGAGTGCCGAGCTGAGCTGCAAAAGTCACAGCTTCCACGATCCCTATTACACTGGGGTTGAAGCAGAGAAATCCCTGTCTTAACAGAGTGGAGATGTTCCCCAGCCAAGCACAGGGGTCTTCAACAGATGTCTACAGAGAGCCTGCTTGCTGCCATGTGAATGGAAAGAGTGAAATTCAGTCTCATTACTGGACGCCTAACATTACTATTATTTTAAAACTACAAAGCAACTGTCAGGTGAAAATGAATCAAATGGCCTCCAGCCTCTCAGTAGCTGGTGCTGTATCACCCATGGGAATCAGGAAACCCTGGGAAGTTTGTGAGTAAAACTGAGACAAAATATTTTATAATAAAGATGTTATTTTGAACATAAAAATATATCAGTGAAGAATGGGACTATTTAAAATAACATAGCCAGTATCCAAACTATTTTGGGTTTTCCCCCCTTGATTTTAAATGAATGAAGTAATCCAAGGGCAGGCTGCACTTAGGAGCACCAAAGTTTCTTTCTAAGTAAGCAATCTGTGTAAGGAAATACCACTTCAGCAACAACACATTCCAGAATTACTAGTGACTGACCCTAGCATAATACTGTAATAAAATTAGCTGTTTTTTTTTTAACTGCTCCAATACTTTGGCTGATGATGAGACAGAGGGAAATGATTTCTGGGAGGGTAATCAATTAAAGTGAAACTGCAGATGAACTGATTCATACTAAACCCATTTTCGCTACTATTTTCACCTGACTTCTATGTACACTATTCATAAACACCACCCACTATCCTCAAAACTTCGTTCAAGAAGAAAAGTACTGGAACATGATAAAAGAGTTAAAGACATTACCAAAGGCTGTACAAAATTATCTACTTGGAAGAATCGTAGTGAATGACTCCTGTCTCACTGACTGCTTGCTCGGCACGGAGTCCCACAATGAAGCGGAAAGCCCATCTCACCACCAACCAATGTTTTCAGTCACAGCCTTCAAAATTTAACATCAGAGCTAGATTTTCCCAGGTATCTTATGATTGGTTTATCTCAATGTGTTAGTTTGAACATTTTGTTTGGGAAAAGAAAAGGGAAAATGTATCAACCATGAAACTCAAATATATTCTACCCAGTGTTAAAGGCAACATGCAAATATTTCCCAATGCTCAATGGTTACGTACTAATGTGAAATTAGAAAGTTTGCTGAAATTATCTATTGCTCCAGACCTACAGAATTAATAAATGCAACCATTAGTTCTTCTAAACCTTTTTAAAAGCAGTAGACTCAGCTAGGAATTAACTACAAATAATAATCCAAAAAGGGGTTGGATAGTCCTCTTTCTTTTGAAACCAAATTTGTCGTGTATAAGCTAATTTTTTCTGCCTCTCATGCTGCATTAGAATAGAAGTGTATTAATTAAATTATTACAAAGAAAAAAATAGTAGTTATAGTCTTTTGCATACCAAAGCACACTAAAGGCTTTCACAGTCTTTTGATAAATGCTGAGGAGTATAAAAAGAGCAACTCAAAAATTATTCAAGCCACTTAGTTCTGAAATGATGAATTACTTGCCAAGTTTTATTTATAGAGAATTCTCTTCAAGAAGCTCAAATTACTTTATAGATCTAATTGATCTATGCCTTTTTACAGATGATAAAGTTATTTATAAAGTTAGAATTCCCGTGGGACAAAAATGAAAAGCAAAGTGAACTGAATCTCCTGAGTGAATGGTAGGGCTTAAGGGGGAACTCAGTTTTGTTCTGTCTCTTCAGCCACGTTCTATATTGTTTTAAAATATATTTGGGGCCAGTAGAAAGTAACTCACAACACTCAACCCTGAGCATTTCTTTTCTTTTTAACAGTTTTCTTGGGATATAATTGAATGCCAAAAACTATACATGCTTCATATAAACAATTTCGTGAGTTTGTATAGAGATATTTTCAACAACTAATTTAAAAACTATTTATATGGCCCAACAATTTAGTTAAAATCCAATATCACAAAAAATGAACAAACTTCACCTTTTGTATCAGTCATAGGATTGAAAGAAATTTTGGAGGGTCATTTAATCCATTAGCTTATTTTCATTCATTCGTTTACCATATGTCAAGTAGCTGTTTTGTGCCAGGCAATGTGTTAGCCTCTGTCATGTCAATAGCCAGCAAAGCAAACACAGTCCTCATTCACATCGAGCTTCTCAACACAATCTCATCAGAGTAAGCTAAATTTAAAAAAAAAACTCCCCTAATTTTATATATGCCTAAGGAAGATTGCACATTTTTCATAAGTAATTCATTCAAATGTTAACAGCTTTCAGTGGACAGAAAATTCTTCCATCTCTGATATAAGTCTTTCATTCTTTAATCCTATTCATTTTTAAAATAATCCTGAATAATTTTTCCCACTGAACATTCTATGAACATAAAAATTAATTGGATCAATATGCCAAGGTCATTCATAAGATTTTAGAGTATTATTTAGTTTTTCCCCAACCTCTTCTATTCTGGATATCAGGTTTCCTCTATCATTGTGAATTTTTAGGGTTTGCTTGGGTTTTCTTCACATCACAGTGATTTGTTCATCTAAAAATACTTATCAGACACATATGGGCCACGCATTGTACTAAACACTGATGATACGACTGTACACAGCACAGGCTGATCCAGTTCTCACGTGATGTGTAAACTGGTGTAGAAATTGTTTATGCCTTGTTGATAAAACATAAAGATGAACACATACTTTTTATAAACTAAACTTCCATTCATTATCTCATATTCATTCTATAAACTCTCTCTATATATACTATATAAAAGAATATATAATAAATTGCAAAAATAATTATATATTTACTATGTATGATATATAAAACTATGTATATCGATCAAATGATCATAGATATAGAGCAATGTATTATTTTAAATTTAGTACAATATGTTAATGGTGATTTATATCCAACTAAACCTATGTTAATGAAGACACTGGAGCTTGTTAGGAATAAGAACTTTTATTATCATGTTCAGAATGAAATGTCCCTTACCAGGATTTATGATATAATATTTGACTTCTCTGGATAAACCAAATCATCTCTAAAGGTAGCATGTATCTCATAAGTTTGTTGTAAAGACTAAATGAGATTGTTAACTACTAAGTGCCTAAAATAGGACAGAACAAATGTTAAGTTTTCTTTCTTTTTCTCTCTGGAAATAAGATTACTGCCACATGTGAATTCATCTAGCCATTTTGTCATCTGGGTCATATTTCAGCTAGTTTTGCTGAGACAGATCACACAGAATGTCCCATACTGAGGGAAAGAATAAAAAAAAGTGATGAAGTTATTTTAAAATAGCTGGTTTTGCTGTTCCTATATCAGTGATGATAACAGGTACATTTAACTGTTGGTGGATGAGATTGTATTAAGAGTTTAGGAAGTATATAATGAAAAGCTTCAGGATTCAAGTTAATAAGAGAATGAACTGCACTCTACTCTCATGAGTGAAAGTATTACTTGGCTTGGAAAGAATTCAGTTGAAATTATTTTTCATTATCTATCAAACGACATTGAATAATGCAAAGTTTTATTTAAATAAATCTAAATCTGACCCAGATTTTCTTCTCATGTTTCTCCTAGCTTTTCTCCAAGTGTAAGAAAGTTCTTTGATTTATGGTACTTTGGAAAGAGAAAACAGGATAAAATATAAAACAGAGTCAGTTTTCAGTCCTGCTTCTGACATAAATTTTGTGATATCAGGCAACTTATTCCAATACATGGATACCTGCCCCTATGAAACATAGAAAATATATACCTTACTTATACAAGGTTATTGGAAAGTTTAAATGGGAATGTAAATAAAGCACTCAACACTGGGTCCCTGGTCCATATGGGCACTAAATTTTTTTTCATTCTTGTACATTCCTTAATACTATTTATCTAGAACAAGTGCCACATTTCAAATGCATTGCTGAGTGGTACATATTATGAACTAGAGCAGTGTTTCTTCAAGTTGAATGGCTTACCCTCTTCCATAAAATATTGCTTTCAGAATAATAAAGAAGGTTTTTTGAATTATAAAGCACATAGCTTCCTTCAAAGGGATCTTTCACATAAAATCTCCAGAACTCAAGCAAGTTCTTATTTTGAACAATGAAGGCAGGTTAAAATATATTTCCTATCAATCCTTTCAGCCAAAAATAATAGCAGAACCATGAAAAATTTCAAAGACTATATTACTTTGTTTGGAAACCAGTCATTCTTGACTAGCCTTTAAAATTATGAGAGACATAGAATTAAGGACCAATATGCCATTCTTATTCTTGTACACAAATAAAATTTAAGAGATGCTGACAGCTAAATTTTCCATTTGCCATAGATTCAAATCCACCTCCTAATTATTTCTTGCCTCTATTTTTCCTTCTTCGTTTTAAACTCACTGACCTACTTATTTTAGGCCCTCGTTATTGGCCTACATGTGCCAATTTGAGGGACCTTTTTTTCCTGGCTCCTTGGCATATATTCAACCTCTACAATCCATTTTTTCACATTACTGATAGAGCAAACTCTCTAAAAGACAAATCAGACAAACAGTCTTCAGTAACTTCCTCCAGTGGGTTCACAACTAGATATCAGTGTTATCAAAGAGACAAAATTTGAGAATCCAAGACCCAGAAGAGAAATGGAGTAGTAGCATTAAGGCTGACATTGTATGGTTTAAGTCATTTGATAATTCCTAAGTAGAGCATTCAGCAGGAAATGGTGGCTAAAAGCTAAGAAATTCAAAGAGCATTAGGAAACTGGAGTTTAGGGCCTGCTAATTAGGAGGCACCCTAGCTACCATGTCAGCCTTTTCCCTGTGATTCCTGCAGGGCTGCACCCTGAGAGTAAGGTGAGGCAGAAATAGATCAGATCTTACAAAAATGCAAACCTAGCCGTGAGTCACCTGGACCCCTGATCAGGTTAAACTGACCAGCCCTTTCCCTAACAGCTTTCTAGATAAAAACAAAAATTTTCTCTAAAGAATTAAAACATTAACTAAAGCTTCTAAAATCTTCCTACAATGAAGAGTCAAAGTCAATAAAATGTTATTAGGCATCCAGGAAACAGGCCCAGATGAAAAAAATAAATAATAGAAACAGATCTATGAGTGGGCTAGATAGTAGAGTTAGAAGACATAAACTTTAAACAACTATGATTAGTATGCTCAAGAAAACAGAACACGCACAAAAAAATTCAGTGCCATTCTACCAATACCTGATCCAGTCTTAGTCTTGTCAATCTCAGTGAAAGGCCAAACCGTAGGAGTCATCTTTGAGTCCTAACTTTCTCTCAATCCCCAAAACCAATCCATCAGGAAGTTCAACTGACCACCCCACAAGTATAATGTACATCTCTAATGTCTACTCCCTACCTCCACAGCTACTACTGTCTGAGTCACCATAATCTCTCACCTGGCTACCTAGAAATAGTCCTAGCAACAGATATTGATTGATTGCCTCCCACATGCTCCCTGACTTGGGATTGAACCCGCAACCCTTTTGTGTATGGGGCAATGCTCCAAATGAGTTACACTGGTCAGAGCAAATGTTCTTTCCTTAATCCATAACTTATTTTTGGGCATTTGTTTATTGTCTGCTTCCTCCCACTAAAATGTAAGCTCAGTGAATACACAGACCTCCTCCATTGTATTCACTCCTGCATTCCAAGATCTTCAAGTGAGACTGAGGTCATAATAAGCAGCCAAAAATTATTTATTGAATAAATTACCAAATCAGCGTAGTCAACATAGGGCTACATTGATTTGACAAAATTTGAAAGTACATTGCATTTCAGCCCTAGGGCCTGATCTGTAACTGATGGATATTCATCCCTCTGATCTTTCTCTTTCTTACTTATCCCTCTGAGAACTCAGTGTTATTGTAACTCGGTTCTGTCCTCTATCATACATTTATTGTGTATTTATTATATGTAAAGAATTGTACTAGGCATAGAACTGTGTTGTAGATGGGATATTCCAATTGAACAGAGGAGGGGACAGATGAGGGTAGTTTAGCAACATTCTTAAAATTAAACAGAAGTCATTTTTAAAACAGGAGAACAAGAATTTCACTATAGCTGTTAATTTCATACAAACAAAAGTTTCCTTAGGTTGAATGGGACTGAGATTTCACCAGCATCTCAGTATAATTTGCCAATCATGACCAATCATAAGCACTATTACATGGGTATAGCACAATCTATCTATTCTGCAATTTGTTTGCATACTTCGCTCATTTATACTGGTCATTCTCCTTTATTGACAAAAATGGTCCATCAAAAAGTTAAGCATAACTCAAGTCTACTACAAATTAACAAGGATTAATAATACAAATAATGCCTCTGAATGTTTTGTATGCAAAATAAAATTGCTTATTTTCTAATTTATCCTCTTCTTTTCTTAACATAATCTAAATATTTTATATTTGCCATATATAAAATGTACATAACTGAGCATATAATAGTTATCTCTTGTCTTCCTTATCAATATATATAAATTGGTTTATTCTAGTCATTCTCATGGGGAAGAGGGGGAGGTAATTTTACTTCCCAACCAACATTTACCAATGCCTGGTGACAAACTTGGGGGATGGGTATAACTGACATGTGGTGGGTAGGGTGCAAGAGTGCTGTTTGAGCAGTTTTCTGAAACTTGAAAACCTGGGACCATTCTATATATGACTCTTGACCATCCCTTTCTGAAACAGATCCAATCCATCTAGGTTTTAGAGCAGTTGAGGCAAGCCACCCTCCTCTTTATGAACTTCTGCCAATGCCCACCAGCTGTACTATCACTACTTGCTACCTTGCTGCACACTTCGACATTTCGCAGATATGAACTAGTCTCAAGTCTTTGGAAGATATAAGATGGCTTCTTCAAGAGCGCACATACCATGCTTTGCCTTTAAGTTTTAGAATAAACTCTCTGACTTTCTTTAAACTAAAAAAAAGGCTAGTAAATATTTTTCTTGAATGATGACCCCAGAGCCACACCCATGTTTTTAATTCTTTTGTGATAAACAAAATAAAATTTGTAATAAAAATGTATTATTTTTAATGATTTACATAAAAGAGCATAACAAATGACAGATAGACACAGACAACAGTATGGTGACAGCCAGAGGGAAAGAGGGGTAGGGGGTGGTGGGAGAGGGCAAAGGGGAGTACATGGGGACAGAAGGAGACTTGACTTTGGATGGTGAGCTCATGATACTGTATGCAGGTGACATTTATTGAGTTGTACACTTGAAAAATGTATGTTTTTATTAACCAGTGTTACCCCAATAAACTCAATAAAAAAGGAGACCAGTCATGAAGCAATTTTTGACAAAAAGGTATTCATACTCATTGAAGTATGAAAGTTGAATTAGACAAAAACTAGTACAATTTTCTTCAATTAGAAAGAAAAGGCACAACATTCATACCAAAGGGCACGCATGTGAGTGTGTGGCTTAAGGAATTTCCAAATAATGAGACACAGTTGTGTAATCCCCACTTAAACCAAGAAACAGAAAATCGATCAGAAGGAAAAAAAGTCTCTCCTGCGTCCCCTCGCAGTCACTACCCCCACCTTCTTTCCGAAAAGTAAGTCCTACGATGACTGCAACAGCCGGAGAGCAGTTCTGCTTGTCTTGTCACTTTGTATAAATAAAGCCATGTAACATATTTCATGAGTGAGTCTTTTGCTCCGTGTTATAATTTTGAGTCCATCTGTGTCATTGCACATAGTTGTAATTCACCTATTTTCACTGAAATTCGGTATCCTATTGTATGGCTGTACCACCATTAATTTATCCACTGATAGATATTTGAATTGTTCCCAGCTTATGGCTATTATAAACAAAGATGCTTTAAATATTCTTGTCTATGTTATACATACATAGTTGATCCCTGAACAACATGGATTTGAACAGTGATGGTCTCCTTATACACACATATTGTTTTCAATAAGTATTTGTACTATTTTCAATCTGCAGGGATGCAATGGTTGACTGTATGCACCGGTCTGTGCCATTTTACATGGGAGCATGAGCATCCCTGAGTTTTGTTATCCATGGGGAGACCTGAAACCAACTCTTCATGTTAATGAGGGAAAACTTAAGTTTTTAGGTAGTCAAAAGTTATGCATGTGTTTTTGACAGCATGCAGAGTTTGTGCCCCTAACCTCTGCATTGTTGAAGGGTCAACTGTATACACATTTCTGCCAGTATATGTTTAGTTTTAGTAGACACTGCCACATGGCTCATAAGGAGCATATAACAATTTATACTCCAACCAGCAATGCATGAGAGCTCCAGTTGCTCCATATTCTCCCTAGCAGTTAGTATTGCTTGTCTTTCTATTTAGCTATTATAGTATTACTAATATCTTGTTACATTTTAATCTGTATTCCTACTATGACTAATAAGGTTAACCACCATTTCATATATTTATGAACATATGGATATCCTTTATTATAGAATTTTCCAAGTCTTTCCCTCTTTTGTATAAGATTATCTCTTATCAATTTTAGTCCTTATTTTCTGTATATAAGTCCTTTATATAAAATAAAAAGCTCAAATATCTTTTCTCTGTGGGCTATCCTTTTGTTCTCTTAGCTGTTACTTGAGAAGAGTGGAAATTCTTAATTTTAATGTCTAATTTCTGTCTTTCCTTAAAATTGGGTTTTTTCTTTAGTAAAATCAAGGGAAAACAGCTGGGTGTCACAAAGCTTTCCTGAATGTCGGAGCACATTTTATGATGCTTTCAGGGCTGATCTTCCACCAGTACATCAGGACTGGCAACCTTTGTAAGGGTCTAACAACATTTATGTCTAAAACTGCTCCGTTGCACTAAATAGGGCATTTCAACTTATTGTTAAACTGTATAAGGGAAGGCTTGAAAATTTCTGTTGAGAATAGTATGATAAAGGAAAAGGTATGTAATATTTTAACTCATTTATTTGCCATTAGTATTCCAATGATATATGCATGAAATGAATATATACTAACAACCTCTCTAGTCATATGACAAAAAATTAAATCACAAAATAGAAAATATAACATTAGTTTACTTAAATGTGCAATACTCTCAAAATTTGATAATTAAAGTAATTTCTTAGAGAAAATGATTAAAATTGCAGAAAATAATTAAAATCTTTTTGACTGTATAACAAGTCATGAAAATAATGCTTAAGAAGTTAGGTACCTATATTGCTGCTGGTAAGTGAAACCTCTCTCACAACACAGAATTCCCCCATTACATAACATGAGGTCAAGCATCAAATGTAACTATTTGTCATATATACATGCACATACTTCCAGCCACTTTTTGTCAATGAATTATTATTTTCTATAAAAATCTGCTTCCCTTAGTAATTGTCTTCCTTGGATTGATTTGGATCTGATCTTATCAATTATCCATAAGATAATTTTATTTTTCCTTTATTATCTTGTACCTGAGAATAATTTGTATGTGTATATACAAGCACACTTTTGCTACATCTGCAATTGACTAACAACTTTAATGAAATTATGGATATGGAATCCTTAACCAAGTTCCCATAATGATGTTATTAACTGGGAACCATATTTCCCCATTATAAAGTTGCATGTTAATTATTATCTGCTACACAGTGCATGTTACCAATACAATCAGCACATAAACAAATTGGAGTTTGCCATGTATAATGAAATTATAAAACCCAGGGGTTCTATTCAATTATACCAAAGAGCAGGAAGTTCTTCTCTTGTTTTCCAAATCAAACAGCCTTGGCAGATGGAAGATTAGATAGTTCCATATCAAAGTCCACCATAAGCTTGTCAAATTAAATTTTTAAAAAAATGCACTGGACCTTCGGATGGGCATATGTTAAAAGACCCCCTATGAACTTGATATGGGACTTCTGACACAGCTGGGTAAAGATTTTTTGCTTCCTGTAGAACGCATGTAGAATTTACCAGACTATGATCATTATCTCTTGTTTCTTAAACAATACACACTTAAGTCCTTTCCAATGAGTGGGTCCATATCTGAAAGAAGGAAGAAAAGCATGCAGAATTTATATTACAAGATTTTCATTTTAAAGTCCCTTTAAGACTTGTGATTAATTCTAATTCTTTCCATAAAAACGAAAGGATTATCTTACATATTTATTTTTCAAATAAAGTACAACAAAATGGTGATAAGTACTATAATTTCTGTCCCTAAAGCAATGACAAAAGGGTGTCAGCAGCTGCCCTGAGCTGGTAAGTGCACTCATTCACTCCGAGAGGCTGAGCTATGGGTACTGGCAACCCTGCTGCTGTGAGCTCTCTCAGTCACTCGGTGACCCATGGTTACCCAAGTCCTAAACTGTTCTGAAAACTGGAGAATCCCCACTTTTAGGAAGATGTAGAATCCAAGTATAGCAAGATAGTGTGTGGAGCAACACTTGGTAGGAAACAAAGGGAAAGAGACACTCTTGTAGTTGGTTTCTTGATACAGCATAATTTGCTTCACTATGATTTAAAAATAAAATCTAAGTATAGCCTTGGCCAGATAGGAAAGCCAAGATCCACCTTTTGTCTGATATGAGAAGTATATTTTCTATTACATTCAGCCTAAATCTGATGCCATTTAAAATAAATGTCTTCCTGACTCTAGATTCAGACTGCTTTGCCTGATACCCTTTTGGGAAATGCATAGTTATAGATTGGTCCTGGTATTTATATCTGTCTTTTTTCCCTCAATATCATCACTGTGGTAATATGATGTTTTAGTAATGGCTGATGAATGCTCTGAGAAGATGGAGTCCTAGAGGTGTTAGCACCCACCAGCTCCCTGTGCCCCATGTCAGCTTTTGCAGAGTGACTGTGCCTCACTATTGAACCTGACCTCAAAATGTACCATGACTCCTAGAGCTATTAGATAATTCAGATTCACAATAGGACAAAACAACTGAAGCAGAACTCCTCAGAGAAAGAAATGAAAGGAGTTTTCTAGGTCAGTAACAACAAAAACTCTAGTCTTAACATTGTTTCACCACATTTGTGACAATTGATAATCCTTTAATAACTTATGAAGCTTTTGACTAGGAACAACCCATGTTTTCTGTGTGTGTGTGTTTGTGAGAGAGAGAGGCTGGGGGGAGGCAAGCATGCAAAGCAATACTGATTGTGATACGATTTGGCTTTCAAAATAATTAGACCATTCACCCTATACCTGGTTCCGTCATTTTGCATTTTCATGACCTGAGAGAGGTTATTTTGTTTGACCTTAGATTTCTTATAAGGACATGATAGCTTCCATTGCACCAAGTCATGGGAATTAGATGAAATAATATATTTGAAATTATCTGATATTTGGAGAGAATTCATATGTTATTTTCCTTTATCTGAATAATAAAAATAATAAATTGGTATTTGCTTTGGCCAGAGTGAAGCTATCAGATTATCAAGTGATATATTTATGTATGCAATACATGTTACTCAATATTATGAAGTTGATCTTAAAAAACAAAAGTGGAAGGTAGGAATAGAGAAAGAGAAATCAGTGGCATCCACATAAGTGTGGTTCAAATCCTATAGACTTACAAAACATACTATTCAGGTTCTGCAAGCAAGTATTTTTAGAATTCTTTATTTTGTTCTTTGCTTCCAGAAGACATCAGGAGCTTGTTTTATAATTTAGTCATAAAAAAGAGCACAAGTATTTATACACAGTTCAAAATATAATCACCAAATATAAAACAGGATTCTATAAACATTTCTGGAAACCATGCCTCTGAATGTAATATACATATCTTTATTGCCACAAAGCACCCAGTGTTCCCTGCATGAGATGAAATTATAACCATCCATCAGCTTTTGTTTCTCCAAGAATTAACATTCCAGAGGCACAGCAACCCATTTTGCCATGAGGGATCTTCATTTACTTCAACTTGATTTGAAAAACTAAGGAAAGAAACAGACAATAGAAGATAATGAAAGGATTCAAAGGTTGATGGCTTGATCCTTTTGAAGCGAAGGCAGTGAGCACCTGCAGATTTTATTACTGATGGAAAACATAACAGTTGACTTGGACATGAACTTACCACTTCCTAATTGCATCGGTGCACATGAATCAACATGTGTTTAAAGACAGTTCCCTATAGCATGGGGACACACATACAGGTATACACCACCAAGCATTATATACATGCATAGGTATGTGTATGTGCACAATGTGTATATGTGTCTAAATGAGCGCTCATGCATCCATACACATATCTCTTTGTCCAACCATTTGCCAACCTATCTACTGTATTTGTAGTAAAAAGACTAAATAAAGTTCAAGCCCTAACTCTACTTCTTAATAACTCTGTACTACACTATACTCTCACGAACAGGAACTCTCTCCACTGGGTTCACTGTTTTTTCTCTTGTACCTTGTAGAATTTCTCAATAACTGTTCAATAAACATTTCTTGAATAAATAAACAAGAAAGTCCTGGCTGGTGTGGCTCAGTGGATTGAGCACTGGCCTGCGAGCCAAGCGGTGGCCAGTTCTGTTCCTGGTTCAGGGCACATGCCTGGGTTGCAGGCCAGGCCCCCAGTGGGAGGAGCATGAGAGGCAACCACACACTAATGTTTCTCTCCCTCTTTTCTTCTCCCCATCTAAAAATAAATAAGTGAAATCTTTAAAAATAAATAAATAAATAAATAAATAAGAAAGCTATTTTAAAAGATTTTATTTATATTGAGAGAGGTGGAAAGGGAGGGTGAAACAAAGGAAGAGAAATATCAATGTGTGGTTGCCTCTCAGGTGGCCCCCACTGGGGACCTGGTCCACAACCCAGGCATGTGCCCTGACTGGGAATTGAACCGGTGAACCTTTGGTTCACAGCCTGCACTCAATTCACTGAGCTACACCAGCCAGAGCCTAACCAAGAAAAATTTTAATATCTTTTTTGTTTCAGGAACTGTGCCATCCTCTTAAATCAGGTTTTGAACCTAATTCTTAGGCCCACATAATAGGGTAAAAATTATTCCCAAATAAGACAACTAAGGTTCAAAGAGACTAAAATAAGAGGTACAGGGTTTGATAAGTGTCCAGGCCCACATAGGCTTCCTTTGGTTTTGAGCTTTGCCTCTGTAAACTGGGAAGGGCAATGTGTGTATGGTTAGGTGGTGGTTGTGAGGAGCAAATTAAACTAGCAGTGTGCACATGGTTTGTAAGAAATAAAGTGATGTACAAGTAGGAAGTGTTATTACTCTGACTTCACATGTTTAGGGGCATGATGTGGTCAGCAAAGCCAAGGATGGGTGTCTGATGGGGAGAGCTTTAGAATTCTTTCCATATCTAAAAGGCAACATGATAAACTCATAGAAGAAAAGCTTACTGGTTGCTAGGGAAATAAAATTCCAGGCCCTTGAATCCAATTAATTTGTTAACTATGCAACAATAATGAAACTATTGCCAGCAAACACATGCTCAGGTCTCTCACTGATTATGCCAGTAATTACACTATCGGTAGACTTTATAAAATATGGATTAAGTTAAAGGAAATATAAATTCTTAAACTACAGTATTTTAAGAAAGATTTTTTAAAATTTTAGAATACTTGTCTAACTCATTCACTGAGTTTAACAATATTTAAGGTAAACATAGGAATTGTGCTTTGTCTATGGCATCAGAAATTATGGACTCATTCAATGAAATATTTTGAATCAGAGACTGGGTTTACATGCTTTGGCATCAGCTTCCTGCCATAACAAATGCTTCAGGAAGTTGAGGCAAGTGTAGCAAAATAAATGGTAGGGAGATAAATTACTACAAGAAGTGTCTTCAAAATAAATTATAAAATTTCTTCTTCCCAGTAATAGTCTACAGTTACAGAACCAGAAATGTCAAGCACAGTAAGAAATCTCTTTGTTAATTTGTTCAGGTTGAATGAGCAGAAACCAATTTCTCTCCCCATACGTCATGTTTACAAAAGCAGTAGAGGGGAAGGAGGGGAGTACATCTTGACTCTTTCAGAGTTACTATATCGCAGCTGTTACTATATCACAGACCACCCATGAACTTGTGCTCTGTGCATCTTAGTCTCTTCATCGCAGTAAAATGGCAAAGTCCTTAAAAGGAGATTCCATGACTTCTACCCTGTTTCAACACCAAAAACATCTACCTTTAACAGTCCCCAGAAGCATTTTGGTGGAGTTCAGAGAATACCCACACTTGGAAAGAAATCCTCACCCTCATTGTCCAGCTGTGTGCAAATGACTTAAACCCTCTCTTGCCTTTACTTTCCTCATTTATAAAATAGAGATGAAGCCACTCCTCTAATAAGATGAAATGAGATAGCACGTCTAAAAGTCCAATGTGGTGCGCAGTCCTAGCAGGTGCTCAGAGATGGCAGCACCATTTCACAACCCCTATACCACCCTCCTTTCATTTTACTCATCTCTGTTTTATTTTATCCTTATTGCTGCCTCTGTAGACACATCATGGCACAAAGCCTAATTTGTGGAAATTGAAACAGTGACATTGAACTTAAATGATCAAACTGAGACTTGAATCTATGTTCCAGATTTTATCATTGTAATTTCCCCTTGTATCTCATTCAAAAATTAATCACTCTTTGCAGACTGCTAGGTCCTGTCAACTGAAGTATATTTTTAAAATACTTTTTTAGACTAATATATTGGTTACATATTTTTCATTGGTGTTACAGGGCTTCTTTAATGATTGTGTCAATCAGGGCTTATTGTGTGAATATTCCAATATACTGTTTGAAATGAGTATTCAAACCACTACAGTATTGTAAAGGAGCCACCAGCTGTAACATTACTAATGAATATTAATGTTCTTTTATATTTGACTGGCACTAAAATAATAGCAGTTGTCATGTAGCACCAACAATTTTAACTAGGGTACTCTGGAAAGTCATATAAAATCTGAAATGCCCCCTAGATTATATTTGGGATTCAACACACAGCCATGAAGTCAACTGTGATCAATACAGCAAACAGTAATATCATTGGAGTAATATCATAATAAAATGGGATTTAAAAAAAACCACATTTCCCCATTCTATTGCTTCCATTTTTATTCAAAGTAGATTAAATGCTTTCTGATTTGCTCAGCTTTAGTAAAGGGATTTATGAACAAATTGCATTGCTTTTCAATCACATCAAGGGAAATGAACATCATTGATCAGGAATGAAGAGAGCTAACACAACAGCAGCATGTAAGTAATGAGGCAGTGTTCTGCCTTTTACAAAAAATCTATAAGAAAAATTTGTCTGTTGGCCAGATCCACAAGAGTCACCCAATCATTCAGATGTGGCAAAACACTTAAGCCTTTAAAAAAAATCCACCCTCACAAAACAAGATCTGATTGCTTTAGAAATATTTCAAAGTGATCTGTTGGTTTTACCATTAAAATAGAAGGCTGCACACATCCTTTGAGGACTCACTATTAATGTGTGGTGTGGCCACACTCTTGTGCAGGGCTCTTTCCAGTTTAAGCAATTGGAGTTATTTTTGAAAATATCCCATGAAAGTCTATTTACTAAGACTGGCCATGTGTATATTCTTGGTCATAGAGAAGTAAAACCTAATGATAACTAGGTATACCATGTGGTAATCACTCTTGTAGTCAATTTGCCCTAGTATTAATAACTTTCTTGAGTGTTAACTATTTTACAGGTTCTGTTTAAATGCTTTACATGTCTTTAATCCATATCACAGCTCTATGGGGTAGTTGTTATCATCACCTCTATTTTACAGATAGAAAAACACCAGGTCACATAGCAAACAACAAAGCGAGGGTATGAATGGAGGCTGTCAGAAGTGACAGCCCGAAGACTTAACCATGAAACTACTCTCTCTCTCTCAATTGTATTCCCCATTCCTTAATGTAGATACAAAAGTATTTAAGTTTGAAAAACTACATGTTTTTAACTGTTAAGATTTTTATTTCCTAAACAGAAAGAAGAGCGTCAATTGGCAAAGGAATAGAGGCTAAAGGGTATAGACACCAGAACTCTCAAAAGCACTTATAATCAGAAAGAACATCCTGGAGGGTATAGTTGAAGGAGCTCTATCCTTCCTCTTCCAAGGTATTCTATGCAACACCAGTCCAGCTATGAATCTGTATTGAGTCATTTTCTCTCAGTCAAGCCCCTCATGACTGGTAGAGGTTTGGGTCTAACCACCGAACAGAGAAGTTCAATCAGAGTTCCAGGGAGCGATGCTACGGACAAAATCTTTAACTGAAAAAGATCCATCTCTGAAACACCATATTCATATCATATACTCATGATACAAAGTAAGTCAAGCAAAAGTAAAAGAATTGAACAGAAAGCTAAGACTACTGAGGTACAGAATATAAGCAAGAATTACCATACATATTTTTCCCCCAGAGAATTAGCTCTTTCAGCCAAATGCATCTGCTTTGTGAATGGAAAAAAAAAATCTGAAACATCTCCATTACCCTATTCTGAATTCTTTCCATATGCTTGGCACATCAACAGGTCTGTATCAGTTCATCAGATTCTCTGTACCTTCAAAATCCAGGTCACAAAATAAAAGTGGAGTAATTAAGGAAATTTCCATAGCTTATGGTTAAGGGCCCATAAACTAGAATAACTGGAGACACCTCTTCCTTGTCATAGTGGACTCCACTTTATAATAAAAGTCATTATCTGAAGATTTAAACCTTGCTAAAACAAAAATTTGAAATCTCTGTGTCTTTTTTCTCCTTTCTTTTGGTAATCAAACAACAAATGCAGTTGGTAGTAGTATTTTTGCTAAATATGAACTGTATGATCTCAATTCCAAGTTCTGAACTATTTGTTTCTTCCCAAGCATTTTTGAATGACTGTTTTTCTATTGTTTAGCCATCATGTACCATCAACACTAGGAAATATAAAGCTTTCCTTCAAGTGCTCCACATTCTTTCCATGTGTATTTTTTCTACATGTAAGAGAGAAGAGGTTAAGGATTGGAAGACTGAGTTCCTGGATGATAAACCAAGTCTGTATGTATTTTTTTCACAAAAGTCACATGCAGACAAAGGCCCAGAATCTGAAGATTAAAAGGCTGATTAAGGATTAGCCCATGTTCTATTTCTATTAAAAATGAGGACATGCTGACTTGAACAGTTTCAGAGACTCACCTAGCTGATACCCTACAGCTACATTAGCAACAGGTCAGGCATGCCAGGGCAGCTGTCCTGAGCATATTCTACCACCAAACTCTCGTTTTATACAAAACAGGCAAGCAATGCTCTTCAATGAGGCTTTTTTTCAAAGCACTATCACCAAGGTTACCTCATTAAACTTTTACAAGATGCTTGGACTTCAGGAGAGGTATTCTAACTTTGTTTTATTCCCCTTTTTGTGTGTGTATCTGAAGAGAAAGAACAGAGGATTAAGGAATACAAACTCCAGTTATAAAATACGTCAGGGGCATGTAACATCGAACACAGGGAACAGAGTGAATAACATCGAAATAACTGTGTACGGAGACAGATGGTTACCACAGTCATTGTGGTGATCTCTTTGTAACGTATATAAACATTGAATTATGTTGTATACCTGAAACTAATACAATATTTTATGTCAATTATAATTAAAAACAAATTAATAAAATACAAAGGGAAGGGACTGAAGGAAGGAAAATACAGGGTTCCATGGACACAGGAGAGGGAGGGGGAGCAGAGTGAGGACAGAATGAGAACATTTGTGAAAAGGCCTCAGCACAGAGCAGGGGCTGCTAAACTCTAGATGCTCAGTGATTCTCACTCCCCTTCCTCTCTTAGAGGAGGCTGCACCCTGCAGGGTCAGAACCCTGCATGGGATTTGCCAGAAGTTAAGGACTTGAGAAATTTAGATTGAAAAAGATTGAAGAGCATCTGAAATGTGGAGCTCTCATCTCTAAAAATCCATTTCTGTCTCAGAGGAAGAATTTCTATCTATTGGGTTTCAAATGCACTCATCTCTGAAAAACAAAAACAAAAACAGAAGTATGCATTTAATTTTAATGCTGATTCTACGCCAGACAGCAGGGGTTGATAGTCAGCAAGCCTAGCCTAGCGGTTTAGATCATTAGTTCCAAAGGAGGACTTGGATTCACAACAAAACATTAACCTCTAGACTTGAGTAATCATTTCCAATTGCATGGTATGACATCTGCTGTTAATAACTCAGTAAAACATTTTATAGATCATCAGCATGATTTCATTGATGGCCAAAGTAATTGTGCGATTTAGAAAATGTCATTACTTTCATTTCACAGACTAAGGAGTTAAAGCTCAGAGAGTTTCTGTGAATCACCCAAGGTCACACTGCCATTAAATTAGTAAAGATGACATTGATTTCAGTTCTTCCAACACCAAATACTGTGCAAATTCTAAACCCTAGGTAATTGGTTCAAAAGAGTGTAGGTGTATATACATGTATATCCCCTGTATCTGCAAACAGCTCAAGATGCAGTCTCTATAATGATAGGAAATGTTACTTTCATATATAATCCAGTGAGTTACAAATAGCAATTCTCTGCTCCTCAGAGCTTGCACTTGGCAAAACTGAGCACAGTATCCTAATGCTTGCATGCCTCTGAGTGCACTTGTCTGGCGACAGGGGTAGGATTGTTCTGCTTGCCTTTGGTAACTTGCTGACACCCACCTGGTAGCTGGTTTGAGTTGTCAGCAGAACCAACATGATATTCCTCAGAATCTGTCTATTCAACTCTAATCTAATGAATTTGAAGTGATTTCAGGTCTGGGGATGGATTTATTCATCCCCAAATGGGCTCAGACAATGAATACTCTACAGCCTAAGGAGAGAAGTCAAGGCTATAAATAGCTTTTTATTTGTGGGGGTTTTTGTTTGTTTTGGGAGACATGAAACACTGAAAATCTGATAAAATCTATAACTCTTATAAAAGTACACATCATACCAAATGCTGCAAGAAATCTCTAAGAACTTACAGACTTACAAAGCCCACCCAGGGGCATTTCCTTATTCAGGATAAGCACTTTTACTGTAGAGGAAAAAAACCTGTGCCCGCATTTGACCAACATAAAATATCTTTGTACAGATGCTTAAGAAAGGCCAACACTTCCCAGACAAATGAATCAGAAAGTGGGTAAATCAGCTACTACAGAACGAGTCCTCTGTTCTGCAATCTCATGTAAAGAAAGGGAGTTTTGTGAAAGAACTAATAGCAGGTCAGGTCCAGAAAAATGCCAACACCTTTTGTCAAATAACAAGTACTATGTAAGCTATCCTGGAAATTTCACTGAACTGGGAAATGGACAAGGAGCCAGTGCAAACATGGTAACAATAGGAAGAAACAAAGCAGAGACTCGTGGAGAAGCACAGGTAGAGAAAGCTTGGCTGTCAGCACAGGGCTCTCATCAGCTAAGACACATGTCAGCTGTGGTGGAAGACCCACTGGGCAGGTTGTGTAACACACTCAGGATGAGAAGTATCTGACAGGTACCTGCAGAAACCTCCTCTGCCTGAACTTCTGAATCGTGATGTATTCAGTGAGAACACTTGCACTGTAAAGTCAGATTCAGAGATATCAAAGATATAATTCATCTGATGGCTGCCTTTACCCACCACCACAACAAACCTATTTGAGTGAAGGAGAATTATTCCAGTTTATTAGGCTCCCTGATTCTGTTATAACCCTTTGGTGACAAACAAATTAGACAAATTGTCATCATAAGCAAAAAGAAAAGAGATTTGCTGGAAGAATATTCTATATCAGAATCACAGGGAGACTGAACAGTATGACCATGTGAAGACGGGAATTGGGAAACTCTAAACACTAAGTAAAATCAGTCAGTGGACAAGAAACTTAAAGAATAACACAGCTGCAATGTTTTTTTTTTCTTTGTGTCTCACTGTTTAAGATTCACTTTAAAGAGTGGGGGAAGGAGCAGGAGAATCTGAGTGACCTAGCTTAGGTCACACGTCCACCCTTCAGAAAGACAATGCCATGGGTGAGTGACAGCTCCATCAGGACCACACGGAATGAGAGACAGGCAAAGGAGAAGCATTGAATCAACTAGGGGAAGATGATCCTTTAGGCAGAACAATAAAATAATGTAGAGATTTCCTCCCAGGAGAGAGGGTAGGGGACCTGGAAGGACACCCAGACCCTTTAGAACACTGTCGGCTCCAAAAATGTTCATGCTCTGTGTGAAGAGCTGTAAGGAGAATCTGGTACTAGAACCTAGTTTCCGGTATCTGAACCTAATTTTTTTTGATAACTAAGCTGTATTTATTAGATATCATAAGAGATGTTTAGATGAGAGCCACTCTGAGAAGGAAAGATATTTTGTGTTCTACATACTGAACCTCAATCCAAGTGATTCACAAATAAAAGATATAATCAGGAGAAAAAAACACATGCAGAAGGGTAGTTGTAGGAGATTTTTGGAGGCATTAAACAGTAAGTTAGTTGTCCCATGGCACTATTTATGGGAAATATTGTTGAACTTTCAAGAGCAAGCAGAAATATTATTATGGAGGAATAGCTAAAAATATGGACCTTCATTCAAATCCTCATTATTACTAGGAATGCAAATGTATTTACTTTCTGAGGTGAAGTCAAGAAACAGTCAATATGAGGAAAAACTAAACTCGAATACAGTTTACAGTTTATACTAGAATATAGTTTCTAAGTAGCAACAGGACAATGAAAAAACTGGCATGAACAATAAAAATAACTGCTAAACCAGATAAGAGTTACTAAGTAATTACTAGCCCAATTTTTGAGAAGGAATATAATTAGAAGGAAAGGGAGGTTTTCCATGTGTGCAAAATGATACAAACAACTTAAAATTATGGGGGAATTATTCAGTTTGTACTAATGAGCTTACTTTCCTGCTGCCCATTTTCACACTTAAAATGAACATTTCAGTCTATGGAGGAATGAATCTGGCCTTTATGTTTAAGTGACATAATTAGGTGAAATTACATGGTAATCTCAATAGATAATTTAAAACTCAATTATAGTACACAAAATATCTTTCCTTCTAAAAGTGTCTCCCATCTAAACTTTTCTTATGTTTATTTTCTGTCTTATATTTTGATTATTGTGCCTGGAAGTCTTTGAAAGTGACTCGCAGTTAATTCTAACAGATCATAAGGTAACGCCAAGTGCTGGCTACACTCATAGTTCTTTCCTATGGAACTCTTCTTTATTAACATGCTCCGTACCAGCTGACCCCACTGCTCAGGTAACAGATGACTGGGCAAGGTGTGGGAACCTGACTACGGCCTGTCCACAAACTGACTGTCAGTTTATAGCACAGCTGACTTCAACAGTACAGTCACACCTCAGTTCTTGAACATCTGGGTTCTCAAACAATTCAGTTCTCAACTAAGTTGTTCATGGAAAAAAAGTCTCAGTTTTGAAATAAAACTTGGGTCTCAATTCTCTGCCCAACAGCCCTTTCATGCTGATAACTGTACGTATTATCAGTCATGCATCTCCCAGGGGATGAACAAAGGAGATTTGGCTTTTGAACAAATCGTTACTCAAACAGTTTTCCAGAACAAATTAAATTTGAGAACTGAGGTTCCACTGCATTTGCTAAATTAGTATCTTCTTAAAGTTTTTAATGCAAGACACAATCAGCAGGTGACAAAGTGGCCCTGAACAGTACATGAAGACACATGTACACATGGGCATTCACATACATACACACGTGTGCACGACAGCAGATGTCACGATATAATAAAAGCTGGGAGGCAGAGGCAAGGACAGTGATGATGACAGAGCAGAATAAACAAAGCGAAAGGTTGACAGAATGGCAGAGAACAGTAAAATAGTGAATGATGAGGTCCACTGTTGAGTGGGGCAAGGAGATGCAGGGATGGGAGGGACATAAAGATATCCTTTAAGGCACTCCAGTTCTCCATGAGCCTTAGACTAAGGGGTTAAGGTTACAATTCTAAATGCTATCCCAGTCTCCAGGAGCCCAAGTTAGGTAAAAGATAGGACCATTTTCTGCCTTTCTGATTACCTATGTAATAGCCTTTCTGAAGTTCTTCTGCAATGGTTAAGGATGTTAAAACTTGAATAAATATCTGGAAATAGTACACGGGACATGTTTGGGGAGAGGTAAACCAGTGACACTGAGCAATAAGGTAAGTACACTCAAGCAAAGATAATAAGTACAAATCAGCAAAAAGATCATGCATTCATGAGCATTTCATTTTAATTAAAGTGCAAAATACAGGACTAAAGAGTTTTACTCATCCATGTTTTAAATAACTTGAGGTGAAATACAGAAGAATGCTGGTTTCACCCAATGTATAGGTAGATTTTCCCCAGAATTTTTACAGAAAGTGAAGTCCATATTCCCAAATAAAGAAAAATTAATAGGGAAATATATTATTCTTGGGAAAAGGGAACTTTAGGCTCTAAGATATAGTGAATATAGTAAGGAATTTTCACAGTGTATTTTCAATGATGAATTGTTTATATACAAGATGGTAAAACAATAAGAAACAAAAAAATGTCAGGTTCTTGTAATGACAATAGGAAGTATCACAGCAACAAAGTGTTAAAATGGTCATTCAGAAAACCACTGTCTCTACTACACATATCTATATATTCAAGTTTTCATTTCTTCATTTTCTATTCTTTAAAAATAGAGGTATCTTTTTAAATGCTATCAATCTCAAGATGATAAAGTCCCACAGGCATAGATTTTGTCCTGTGACAAAACAGTTAGAAATTTAATAAGTGCTTATTTGGGGCCAAGGGTTACACAATAGACATGGTATTTGTCATTCTGTTTAATCGTATGGCACAGTAGGATGCATTATTAGTGTATCCATTTTCTAGATGAAACTGTCTAGAGGAAACTGAGGGACAGAAAGGTCAAGCAACTAGTCCAGGCTCTCCTGGCTTGTAGTTGCACCGCCAGAATCCAAACCCAGACTGCAGCGTCTCACACCAAAGTCAAGGCTATATTTCAGTGACAGGCTCTACCACCCTCAGGGTAACAGCACATGGAGGTGTAGTCTACATACCGCACAAATGCCTCTGACTACGACAGCATACAGGGCTCAAACCCACTACTCCCCAAACCAGGCTCCCTAAAGCAGGGCTGCATCGGGGCTTGAAGAAGTGGTGGTTTTCCTGTGCACAAATATTCATTGATTGACATGTCCCAAAATATGCCTTTTTCTATTTCACCCACCTTTAGACAATTCCAGCTACCCAGCTGCCTGTACTTGAAGGGTAGCCAAGCATCTCTGACCACTGCACTGACCCTTTCTGTTCTCAGAGATTGTGCCCTAACTCCCAAAGGGACACTAGAAAGTGCCCTTGGCTTATGTCTCTTTGATTTGTCTTACATGAAACAAAACTACCTGACCTGGAAAAGCACATACAACTGTTGTTTCAATAAGGAAACTGCGCTTTCTTTACCTTTTAAAAGTCAGAGCTTGGTGAAACAGCGTGGTAGCTGTCAGGTCTGGCCCTTCAGGGGCAAGAAGCCCTTTCCCTTGTATGTGGTTGATTTTTTAAAGCCAGAATCAGGGTAAATAGGTTTAAGGAATGGTTGCTAAGGAAGAAGAGGAGGAAAACATAGAGAAAAATTATGAGGCAAAAGATCAGCCCTACTGCTGGGATAGAAAGGAACAGCTTTGGAAAACAAAGACTTGATCTAAACTTAGTCACTCTCATAATTTAGTATGCTTCCTCAACTATTAATAGATTTAATGTCTGACAACAAAGTCCAGGACAAAAAAACCTCCTAGTTTTCCCTTTGTCTATATAATATGTATTGTTTAACCAGGACCTACAAGGCATCATTCATCACTATGAAACAGTACTGAGTGCAATGTTAAAATTCAGCTATAATAAAACTTGGACAGAGTACCTTCTTGAAAAACTTCCACAGGAACAACGGTATTTCTTTTGCTACGCACAAGCATAGCTAGATCGTTCCATTTGAAGTTTAATTTTATTTTCAAATTAAATACTCCAGATTTTTTCTGTGATTATTTCTGAAAGTCAAAGCTAAGTATTTCTGTATTTTCTCACACTCTACAAAAGTAGGGCATGATTGAAATTGCTGGACAATTGGACTTGGAGCTCATTAAAATCAGGCACTGTGTCTTAATCCTCTACATAGCCTTTGTTCTCTGCATAGTGCTTAGCACCTAATAGGCTCTTTAAATACTTGTTAAACTGAATAGAACTGCCCTAAGGGGTGGCAGGGGAAAACTCTAATATTCCAATTTCTTAAACCAAGTCCTTGAAGTCCAAAAAAGGCTTACTCATGTTTTCCAGAATCAGATTCAGAAGGTAAGTAGCCATCTTCCAATTTCCACTAATTCATCATGAGGCTTATCAGGAAGAATTCATCTCCCAAATACATCCAGATGCAACCATGCCTACAATTTGTGGGTTATTATATTTTCCTATAATATTCCTCTTAATGTTACTGAAAGGACCACAGAGAGCCAACTCTGAGTTGATTAGATTGCTCCTCTATACTGTAAGTCCCATAAGAGGTAGATTTCATTCCAGACACTAAATCAATATTTCTGAAGAGAAGAAACAGAGTCAGAGAGCAGATACCCCATAAAGCTGGTACCTGGCTTATAGTCTAATTGCACATCTTGTTCCCATTGTTCTTCTTAACCAGATAGATCAACCCTCACTGAACGCATCCCTGATTAAAACCCACCTTTGTAATTATCATTTCTTTGGGCAGTCTCTCATTATTCATTATCATGTCACCATGGTAGTCTCTAAATCAGTTTTAATTTTATACTAAGTAGTCTGATTTCTTCATTACTCTTTGTTTCTCCCACTAATCTAGAAACTGCAAAGGTTTGTTTGTTTGTTTGTTTGTTTGTTTGTTTTACTGTCATTACTTCAGTACCTCATACAGGACCTGAAACACAGTAGGTCCTAAATTAGTATTCACTAAATGATTGAATGGATAACTGATTAGTAAAGTACTGGGTACTCAAAGAGTTGTTAAGGCAGAAAATCTAAAGAGGGAAGAAAATTAATTTTTAAGTCAACTAAAGATGTAAGGTAAAGAGTCATAAACCTAAGAAAACTCTGATGTTAAAGTAAAATTTTTTATTTTTCCAATAATGAAACTGAACTTCAGACAGGTGAACATTCTGTAGCTGTTTCAAGTAGTTAATGTGGGTCTCAAATGCACATCTCTTCACTCAAACATGCTTTCCACAAGAACATGTTTTCAAATACAAGCAAATGGTTCACTTTGATGAAAAACAATAGATCCACTTAACTCTATTAACATCATTTTGCCAAAACTATACAGGAATCAGTTGAGATTACAGTGCATATTGAATTGTAGTTCAATTCAAAAGAGCTTATTTCTAGAAAGAGCCTAGAATCATGACATCTACATATTTATCATTCAAAAACCTACAATGCGGCTCCAAAGTGAATTACAAAGCTAGGAACAAATGAGTTAACAGGGTTTTCCTAATCTAGAATACAGAGCACTAAAAATTATTTGTAGTTACGATCTTTATTATCAACCACAACACTTGTAGAAAACAAAGGCCTGAATAATTGATTATTTAGATGAAAATGTCATCAGCAATGGTTTGAACACAGAGGTATTTCTGGAAATGGTCACTCAACTGAGCATCTTTGGGCAAGAAGTCATAGCCTTGGAAGCCAAGGACACCAAATGCTTTCCACCTCTCAATTTTGCCAAAGACAGCTCTGTGCACATTTCCATTAAGAATAGGGTCCAAGGGTAGTTCTAAACTCTTTACATACAACAGGCACTAAAGGTCTTCTGCTCTCTTTAAAGCTTATTGTGATGGCATGGATGCACCTGGAGAGTATAATGCTATACCATATAATTTCACTCATATGTGGAATCTAATGAACAAAATAAACAAGCAAAATAGAAACAGACTCATAGATCTAGGAAAGAGATGGACAGCTGTCAGAGGGGAAGGTGTTTGGGGGGCTTAATGAAAAAGGTGAAAGGACTGAGCAAATAGAAAATAAACTTGTGGCACAGACAACAGTATGGTGATTATAAGGGGGAAAGTGGGGTGTCAGCAGGTAGAAGAGGGTAAAGGGAGGACAAATGGTGACAGAAATAAACTTGACTTTAGATAAGTAAACATACAATACAACATACAGATGACGTATCACAGAACTGTACACTTGAAACCTATATAATCTTACTAGCCAATGTCATCCCAATAAATTTAATAATTTTTTAAAAAGCTGACCACATACTTTTAAAAATTAACCCATGATGACATGTTCAGCTATGTTTAACTCAAAACTGGTCTGTCTGCAGTCCAATTGCATGCAATCCCAAAGTGGCTCCAATTTAGCTTCTAAGCTCAGACAGTTGCCTCTAACTGTGCAAAGAAAACACTTAGAAAATAAGGTGAACTCTACCCTGCCACAGAACAGATACTTCCATTTAGTCAATGATGAGATGAAATTCTAACAGGGCAAAGTACATTTAAATAAATGATATCACCAATCCTAAGAATAGAACTTTACTTTTGTCATTTGTGAAAGTTGTATGAATGTACCTCGTGTATCCGACAAACAAAAAAGCAAAAAGTAGTGTAATAACTAACTGGAGATTCTCATAGGAGACACTTAAGTATGTTGGTGAAAATAAATCACCTTAGATGACTTGAAAATGTATTAAGACTTAATTTATACAAAACAGCTTAAATGTTGTGTGCTCTCTTAATTTACTTTTCAAATTTTTGGCTATATGGAATCTGAATTGGGTGGACAAAATAACAACTATGTTGAATCATACCTATGTCACTTACAGGACAAACTATTGCTTTCCTTCCATACATATGTTGATTGAAGTGCATCTTAAGCCAGCTAAATATATATTTACTAATTCACTGAGGACACTTTTACAACATTGCCAAACTCTGCATTACTGTTTTAAATTTCTTTTTATCATACAGGTAAATCAATGTATTTTAATAGAACCAGCACTTAACATTTTATATCTTAGTTTATGAGATACACCTACTGGGGACTGAGCTAATAATATGTAAATTAGTCCTTTTTCCATTTTTGAAATATTATTCAGACTCCATTTCTTCATTACTTTCATAAACCTGGTGAGAGCCCCTTCTCTTGAAGTTATTGCCCTACATGGAAACATCTTTTTTCCAAATGTGAAATGAGGCTGCAGAAAGAAATCATCCTATAAGTAGTACCCAAGTTCAGAGCCACTATAAAATATTCAGATATCTGTACCTGATAGAAAAAATTAAAGTTGAAGATAAAGAAAGAACATTCTCCTTGCTTTAGAGAGAAATATACCCAGATCCAGGAGCAATAAAATATTCAGGGACAGATATTCATTGTCCATCTAGTGGACTTTACTGCTTGATATTAATTTGGTAAAACATATTGAAAACAACTTGCTCTATTAAAATCTTTACCTATGGAAGGGGAATATACTCAATCATATTATGATAAATTTGCATGGCGACAGATGATTGCAAGACTTAGTGTGGTGAACACATAGGTATATACATGTCAAATCACTATATTGTACACCTGAAACTAATTAATATAATATAATTAATATGTATCAACTGTACTTAAATAATAAAAAAGAAGTACAATTCTAACCCTTAATGAGAGAATTGCAAGTGGGTACGTTGAGGGTGTGGAAGAATTTGTGACTATTTTTTTTTGTAATCTACCACATCTGTATTTTGCATTTGCTTTCAGGAAAATAAATTCCAGCAATCCAAATTAAAAACAAAAAAATCTTCACCTCCACATGAAATAGCCTGACTTTGAGAAAAATGAGTAATGTATTTTTACCAAGTGATCCAGGGCCAACAAATTGTGTCCTATTGTCTGATGTTTCAAGAATAATAGCAACCCATCATCTTTTTACTCTTTTATAGAAATAGCTAATTACAAATAGCATAACAGTAGTAAAACTATAAAGCTGAAACCCATAATTTTTCTAAGTTACAAACACCATCAGTAGTAACATACTGAAAGCAAACATTGCTTTAGACATTGTTTTGAAGCCCACTGAAAATTTCCTGGTTTTAGACTTTAAGAAGCAAACAGATTAGATAAGAAGTAAATGATGCAACATGATTCAAATAATAGGGTCTTAGTTCAGTTAGCTAGCACATAAATTATCATTTGTGATTACATTTTTGCCAGCCTAGCAATATTTACCATCTCCATTTGTTCTGGACTGTTAACTACAGTTCTCTGTGTGTCCGTTATTGCCAGAGCAATGGGAAATGGTCTTACTTCACATGTACATTTCGTTGTCCTAAAACTCCCTGGCGATCATTGATGTCATTTGGGGGTTTGTCTACTAAAAGGCAATTTTACCAAATTAACAAATTCTGACAATACTTACCCATTTATTAAAATAAGAGTTGCTTTTTATTTTTTCTTTGCATCATCAAGTATATTGAAAAGAAAAACTGTATTCTATCAAGACTAAATCAAAGCAACAACAAAAGCAAGACACTTTTAACTTCTGAAAAAATCTACAATATGAACTGGCATCCATTCCAACAAGGCTGTTTCAAAGTCAGTTGCACATTTCTAAGAACCAGGATTCTAGAGGCCTTATAATTATGGGATAGCTCTCTAGAGGTATATTTTTAAATACCTGTAAAGACTGATGGTCTTCTAACAATGCACCATTCACTTAACCATTATTGAGCAAATAATGACACATTTCCTCATAAAATTTAAAGTCTAGTGGGTACATCAAATAACACATGACTGGCTGTCATGGTGTTAGATAGAGTCAAGATTTAATTTTGAATTGTGTGGCTTTGAGAGATGCCTCTTAAATCTCTCCCAGGCAACTTGGTTTATGGTAGAGAAATACACCCAGATCCAGGAGCAAGAAAGCAAGGAGAATGTTCTTTAACTTAAATTTTTTCTAAGAGTCAATATATATATATATATAAAATATATTACATATATAATGTGTTATATACATTACATATATAATATGTTATATATATTACATATATGATGTTATATATATATATATAAATGGGGAGTTGTTGATGGGTTTTTAACACTTAAGAAATTTCTTCACTCTTAATGTCATTGCCGATGGCAGTCAAAATCAGTAACTTTATCTTTTACCTTGGAAACACGAGTTGTTGCCTGATCAAAATTGTTCCATCTACCTTGTTATCACTATTTTATCTGTATAGAAGAAACTAGCAACAACAAAAAGAAATGGAATTTTAACTACTCTTAGTCCTTTTGAATTCCCTTGGGTTCTTTTGACATTAAAATCAACTGAGTTCTTTTGTACAATTCCATGTTTTAAGGGCTGCTCTAGATTTGGGGGAAACTGGCTCAGGGCTGAGGGTGGAAATCAGTGGACAAAGTTTTATAGTGAGAGGAAAGAATAGCTAAAAATGATTTACAGTGTAAGAACAGGGAGGGGTTGAAAGGGTCAAGACAAAGTCAGGGGGAGCACTTCAAAATCAGGCCATTTGACAGACTATTAATATTATAATGTATTTTTATAGTTGGATGAAAAATAACTTTTTTTTTATAATGCAAACTACAAGAAAGTAAGGCTGATTTATGGGGGTTCACACAATCTAACTCAAGAGAGGGCATGACTAGGGGCCTTCAGGCAGAGAAGAAATGAACTGGTAAGCTATATTTATCAAATTCAAGTGTTTTTGTCTCACCACCTCTTCTCACTTACATACTCCCACAATAAAAGTTCAATGAAGTACTCTTAAAGTTAATTCAAAGTACAGTCCTATTAAATAATAGATTATGAACAAATATACCATAAAAGTGTGATCATTTATTAATTCATTCAATTAATATTAAAGCACCAAAATGAACAAAAAAAACCCCAAAATCTTGAGGCAAAGGCTGTACAATTCTGAAAACAGTGACTACCAACAAAATCCAGTAATAGCTGAAACTTGATGTATTAAGAACTAAACTCAGTTTTCCCCTTTACTGAATTTTCTTAGATTCTCAGTGACACTGTCATCATTTCAAACAAAGAATCTTAGCTCATTTATTTTCTCAAAAAAGAACATATATTAGTATCTATTCAGTCAAGAGCTAAAAATATTCAGCCAGTAGCTAAAAATTACTGTATGGTACTACAAATGAGAAAAAATATCATTGTGTGCAATATAGTTGTTTTGTCATACGTTAACACAGTAATAGTGATAACTTATTTTTGGAAGTCCCAAAATGCAATTACAAATAATTAATCCACTAATGATCACAACCTAAATATAGACAATGCCTTTAATTCTAAAATTGGTCAAAATAGATGTTTGATAAAATAATTTTTTCTTTCTTTTTGTATCCGGAAAATGAGAAAATTAAAAAAAATTGCTCATCCAATTTTGAAATAAAATTTTCGATACAACAATTAGATGATGTCTAAATATTCAAAGGAATAGTAACAAAAATAGGATCAGGGTACAGGTCTGTAATTAATGGTCAAGGTGTATTCTAATGAGTAAATATGATATTGTTTGGTTAAAATCTTCTAGACCTAGGTGAATGAAACTGGATAATATTTTAGGGAGAAAATTAAGAGATAACAGGTGACCTAGAAAAACAGGCTATTTTTTAACCTATTAAATTATTTTTAAGTGTACAATTCAGTGGCATAAAGTACATTCATAATGTTTTGTAACCTATTTCCAGAACTTTTTCATAATCTCAAATAGAAATGTTGTATCCATTAAACAATTAAGCCCTCTGTTTTACCCCTCCCAACATCCTAGTAACCAACACTGAACTTTTTAAAAAATTTTAATTGTTGTTCAAGTACAGTTTTCTGTCTTTTACTCCTATCCCAGCCCACTCAACTTTCTATTTCTACAAATTTGCCTGTTTTAGGTATTTCATACACTGTTGAATGTTTTCAAGATCCACCCATGTTGTATCTTGTTATCAGAATAAGGAGCATCTTTAAGATAAACAAAAAGGAAGAACGATGTCCTCTTTTACCAGCAAAGAGTTCCCACAGAGAATATTAGCCCAAAGCGATGCTATAGACAGAAAAATTAAACAGATTTAGTGTAGACATTTTTAGGGAGAAATGAAGCGATAATAGTCGATCTAAGAGAAATAGACCCTTTTTAAATGATTGGTTCAAAGAAATGTATGAAGTAGTCAATTTTAGCACATTCTCTCTATTCCAAGGTAATTAAAAGATCTAGTAAAATTTTATCTACTTGGTATGCAACCTAACACTTGTCACCCACAATAATCACCCAGCATATTTATTCTCATTTTCATTCAAAATTCAAATTTTATGCCATCCTGAAATTACTCTAAAACACATATCTGATCATATACTTCCTATTTAACCTCTTATAAGTTTAAGTATCTCTTGAGGCAAACATTTGATTATATTAACAGTGTTTAAATATATTTAGGTTCAGGTCTCTTTATCCATTCGTTCTGATTCCCTTCACTATTTGTTTATTTTTTTCTCTTTTAGTTAGCCAATCAAAACCACATGGGATATATAAAAGCATGGAATAAAATTACTATTAAAAAAGTCTGTACTTAGCATAAAGGGAAGTTTAAAAGTGGCCCCTTTATAATTTACTTGGTTAACTTAGAATGTTACATCAGCTTATGATTTTTGGACTCTCAGTCATCTGAGTTTTCCTAATGATTGTCTAGATCGATTGCAAATGATCATTTGGCCACGTGTTGAAACAGAGCCTCAACACTGACTTTTCAAAGGTGGATTATTTGGTTGTATTAATTAGATTAGTTCTTCTAAGAAATAAGAAAGAAAAATAAAACTCTAATAAAGACAGATTCTAAGAGTTAGCATTTGCCTCTCCAAAAATAAAGAGATTTCTAGGAGAGTTTTGTTCAACTTGGCCCATTGGCTTCATCTATCTGTACTCGAAACCCCTTAAAACTAACAGCTATAAGGATATAGTTGAATAAGTTGTTCCCTTGTCTCCGTTTTTAAGCACATACACATCGTAGTTGAGCAAAATGAGGCCAAAAGATAAACTGACCTGACCTAGATCAGAAATCGCATAAATATTTGCTGAATGAAATTGGAAAAGCTAGGACTTGCACTGAGTTCGCAATCATGAAACTGATTCTTTCCCCAGGAAAGTAATTGCTTTCACTCTGTCTTCGTGAGGAAAGGGTAGTGGTTTAGAGGACAAAAGAAAACAAAATTGGGTAATTTTTTTAGAGTTAGTCTATAAAAGACCAGACTGCAAAATCTAGTGGTAACAAAACATTTAGCTATAGTCCATTCTATGTGATTTTATGGGAATGTGATTTGGAAATGCTTTCAAACTTTGTAGTCAATATGCTTATGCCTTTCACCATCCTGGCTGAATTAGCTGCTCATTCACATATATGAAAAACAGCTAATTTATCGAGAAAATGATAAAACCTAGCATTAGTTATAGTACTACTTTTTCAATAATTTAAGAGACACCTGGACAAAGTACTGAGAGTATGAAAATCCAAGAAGTCATCATAGCCGTGTTCAGAAACATTTCCAGAGTCTTGAATCAGTTGCTGATTTCTCACTCTCAGTTTTCTCATCTGTAAAATGGGCTTTGTGACCTTTGTGGTTTCATTAGGCTGTATTTTTATAACTTTACTTTTTAATTCTGGGAAATGTCATAGTTTTACCAGAATTCATTCATTCAAATCCACACTTCTAAAACTTTCCCCACCTAAGTGTCTTTTGGAAGAGAAGAGGGAATACTTTCCTCCCAGGGGGCAGGTCTGGCAATATATCTCAAAGTGATTAGAAAGCTTTTTGAAGTCCATCACTGTATCTTAAAATTCTTATATTTCATAGTCTGCTAATATAATATCTATGCATAACATAAAAACAACTTCACCCCAAATCATCAACTAAAACTGATGATTTAAAGGGATTCCTCTGACTCATCTTGTGACTTCATGACTCTCTCACATAGAACTGAAATTATATAGGATTCCCATGATGCTGTACCATTACACTGTGTTCTCTGAGGATCAGTGTAAGGCCTCCTCTCACAGCTGATGCAAATGCCATCTGTTATAAAGGGAAAGGGCATGGGTTTTGAAGTCAGAGTCTTCGGGTTCAAACCGTAGATCTCACACTCGGGAAGAGTGTAGTCTTGGGCAAGTCACTTAATATCTCTGTGCCTCAGTTTTCTCATTTTAAAAAAATGGGGATCATAAGAATTCCTCTTTGATTGTTGTCTTATATGAGGTGATAAGGTGGAAAAAATGTTAAAACAGTGCCTCAAACATGAAAAGAATTATGTAAGTGTAGCTCACTATTATTATTATAACTGCTTTTAAAAATTCAAACTTGCTCTGAAAATCAAAAAAATAGGTTGGTCTGACTGTTCTCCCTGCTCCCTACCTATTATCCCAACAATGATGGGAATTGAGAAAATTTTTCATAAAGTTAGGCAAAAAAAATAAAGTCCAAATACATACTGGAGGTAATAAGCTTACTAATTTAATGTATAGTAGACAGACAAAAAGAATAATGGGGAGATATTTAAGAAAACATTAGATGTAAATATGCCAACAAATTGTGATGAAGAACTATTATGTTTTTCATTTAAAATGTTTTAATTTGTTATTTGTCATGGAGCTGGCAGCTTTTTCAATGAAACAATCAAATTAGTCTTTCACCAGATCCAGGCCAGTTGGAATAGCTGTTTGGTTTCTATACCATATTGGAAATCATTCAATACCAACTTCTTTGCAGTTACTCAACCTAATTGGCTTAAATATGAAATAGTTACTTTCTGTTTCTGAGATACAAATTTGAAATAAAATGATCTGAAATTTCTTGGCCTATAATTTATCTATTTATTCATTTTTTAGAGAGAGGATAGGTGAGGGAGAGAGAGACAAAAAGAAATATCTATCGGTTGCCTCTTGCACACACCTAACAAGGGACCTATCCCACAACCCAGGCTTGTGCCCTGATTGGGAACCAAACCTGAGACTTTCTTTTCAGTTTGTGGGATGACCACTCAACCCACTGAGTCACACCAGTCAGAGCTTAGCTTATAATTTAAACAGGAATACCATCAAAGTATTTGTAACCACTTTACAGTATCTCAAAATAAATATTTTCCTTTCACTAAATAATCATAAATACAAATTCTAGACTATTTTATTAAATATGTTGCAAACTATCAATGTAAGCATGGTTTTCATTAGAGATGATTCTAAAATTAGAAAAATAATTTAATCATTAAAAGTTTTACACAAAATCAACATTTTAGTGTAGTTCTTTTAAGTTACCCAATATATTTTGTCCATTTTATTTACCAGTATATGTGTTAGTATCTAGATTTTCTTTCATGCCACTTCACAAGGAATTGTGTATGTTATACTTAATATATTAAAATAGCATCTTTATTTTCAAATTTTGTTTTAAGATATTTATATAAATGGCGTGTTTATATAAATAGAAAAAAGCTGCATAGCTTTCAGATACTCTCTTTGTTTATTTCTTCTTGCATTTTAAATATTTCTGAAAAACACTATAGACAGGTTTCATTGCTACATCTCAGCTTATTTCCACAGATTAGATCTCTGGAAGCAGAGTTTCTGAATCAGATGGCCCAGATAGCTTTATACTGCTGTCTAGAAATACATAACTCAGTTGCTTTCCAAAAATATCATTTTATAGTCACCAGCACATAGTTCCTATGTCTGCGTACCTGCACAACATTGTCACGAAACCTTTTTTCAGGATGACCTATGAAAATGGGGCAGTACTTTCCTTGACTCCTTCTCAGACTGTTCTGAAGCTTGAACAGTCCCTTCTATTCCTTACAAATGACAGGATAGTTAACCTGTTTAGCCTTCAAATTCTTCATTGGTATGAAAGATATATTAGTCTGAAAGTGATAACGTGATACAGGTGTTTTGAGGATTATATAATAAGGTAAATTACTGAACATAGTGCTTGACACAGAAAAGTACTCAATAAATGCTGAGGACACCTAATGATTCTTGAACTCTCTTTTCATCATCATCTTAATCTGTTATTGTGTCTTTAAACTGCAGCAGATAAATTTCACTTCGGTTACTTCATTAAATATGTATTAGTAAAAGCAGTAAATTAAACATCTAGTGGACAAGGACTACAAATGTGGAACCACTGGAAGAATTGCTACATAACTCATATTTGCTCTTATTTTACAATCAAAGAAATAATAAAATTAGGGTTTATACCCTGAAGACAACTTTCTTTGCTATAAATGTAACTTTGTTCAAATGAGTCAGAGACTCTAATGGGAAATCTGGCTCAAGGCCAGAGGAAATACGCTGATGTAATCCTGTCTGAATAGCAGAGACAGCAGTCAAACCAATTGTTTCTTCTGGTCCAGAAATCACACTGACCGCTTGTACAGGAGGAATTTCATTATTCTTGGGGGAAAAAGTCCTAGTGACCATCACCAAAAGTGGAGCCAAATGGTAGTAGAAGGGGTAGTGGCCATCAATGAGGCCCCATTCAGTTGAGGCCCCTTTCAGTAGTAAGTGAGATAAGAACTTTCCTCATTCAAGTGAAAATGAATAAGCAGCTATTGGATATTTTTCAAACCTTACTCCCTACAGTTCTTCAGTTCCCCATGCCATTATTTTCCATCTGAATTAGTCTTTGAAGCATCATCCAATTTTATTCCCTCCCGCCTATACCATCCACCCCACCCTTCATTGTGCATGCACTGATTTATTCTCCACAGTGCTTCCAGATAATGCTTTTGATAATAATCAAATTAAACATGTTATTTCCCTATTTAAAAATCCATTGCCCAAAAAGAAAAAGAATTCTCTAAGTCTAACATAATTTAGCATAGTGCTTTTTAAACTCTTGTGTGATCAGAAGCACCTGTAGGGCTAGTTAAATCAGTTTCTGAATAACTAGGTTTCGGGTGTAACCTGAGAATTTGCATTTATAATAAACTTCCAGGTAACGTTAATGCTACTAGTTGGGGAAACAAACTGAGAACCAATGAGCTAGCAATTCATGTCTACCACGGTGCCTCCTTGCTCGACATGGTGTCCTTCAAATCCTAAACTGCTATAGTTCTCAAAATTCATCATGCTCTTTCTTGTCTGTGTGTTTCTGCACATGCTGCTAATCTCTAGTTCTGGCATGCTTCTCCCCTCTGCCTGCAGGTTAACTACCACTGCACACTCTTCTGTGTTCCTGTGGTAGCACGCATCTCCTTCTCTACAGTGGTGCCCTGATCACATTGAGCGTAACTGTGGTGTTATTTCTACTCTGTGGTGAGGTCCTTGGAAGCTAGTTGTCTCAACTTTTGTACTCAGTGCCTAGCAAAATGCCTGGTAGGAAGGACTTCAAATGTTTCTTCAGTGAATATTGGTAACTCTCTATCAGGTATGATGACTCTAATACCTTGACAACTTGCCAATGACAGTCACTTTTTAAATTCTATTTCCTATAAGTGATCAGTGGGAACACCCAAAAGAAAAAGGCTCATGTGCTAGTTGTCCAGGATAGACATAAAAAGATGCAAAGACCACATTCTTCCTGAAATGTCAGAGAGAGAACCTGAAAGGGATGAGTGAGCAGCAAAGCAGCCTGAAGCTCTGGGTAAGAAAAGGAAAGGTGAACACGGAGAGCCAGTTGAGGACTAAGGTACAGAGAACACTGTATGGGGACCCCAGGCAAATATTTTTATTTTCTAGTTTATCGAGATGATATGTGTGTATGTGTTTATATTTTGATGCCACAGCTTTCATCACATCACACTCTTGATATTGGATAGAAAATTCAAAGATTAGAATCCTCACTAAGCACATCAAGGCATGATTATATTTCAACTCAAAGTGGAAGTCTGCACAAACAGCATCTAGCAATAAAAAAAGATGTCAAAGTCTACTGCTTAGCTGGCTTATTATAGTGCTGTCATCAACCAAATAAAATAAAACAAAATACTTCAACTCCAATTATATTCAGAAAGAAAATCTAATTCCTGAAATGTAATGAGTTCTTCATACTGCCAATGTTAAGAACTTATTATTAAAATGTCTTTCTACTGTTATATCAATTTAGCATGTACCTAAAACTTCTTAAAGGGCAATAGTTAGAAATAAAACCTTGTAGTCCACTTAAAAAATCTGTGGTGACCAAAATACACCTAGAGAACCGTCATGTTGAAATGTGATATGTAAAGCTCAAACTCCATATATTAAAGAAAGAGCACCACTATAAGAATCCATTTTTAGCTCTTGCTGGTGTGGCTCAGTGGATTGAGCACCAGACTGAGAACTAAAGGGTGGCCAGTTTGATTCCTAGTCAGGACACATGCCTGGGTTATGGGCCAGGTCCCCAGTAGGGGGCACTCAAGAGGCAACCACACACTGATGTTTCTCTCCTTCTCCTTCTCCCTCCCTTCCCCTCTCTAAAAATAAATAAATATTTTTTTAAAAAATCAATTTTTAGAAAACCAGGCATACTGCTGTCAATATTTTATATATTTAGGCTAGGCTTCAGGTCACTGAAGTCAACCAGAGCTGATTGGTGTTTATCCTTAGTGAAGGATGCAAATTAGACTGAGAAGTTTCCCAGTGACTCCATTGATTACAATGTAGTTTTATTTTAATCACAGAACAATGTACTATTCATTACTGGTAGAAAGGTGCTCAGCAAGTGGAACCTGGACTAAAAGAAAACTGTCAGTTTTTACAATTATATTAATATCATAGGGGTAGCTATTCAGCTTTATCTGATTCATTTTCTTTCTGAAGCCCCCAAATATTAGAAATGGAAACAAACCAAATCACTCAAGTAATTTTTTAATGATAGGATATTCACAATAATTGTCATAATGTGATTTCTAATTTGTTTCCAATTACACAGCTTTTATTTGGCAGTAAAGTGCTCTCAGAAATTATATAATAAGTCATGAAGTCTGTTCTCCAGGTAGTTTTTGGCTTAGCTTTTCCCATTGGTGAGCCAAGCTCCTTAAGATCACTCTAGCATTAATTTAAACCATGTACAGTTAAGTCCAGTTCTTCCTTCAGTTTTTCTGTATTCTGTTTATTAGCAGCCAGTCACTAAGTCCAGCCTATACTCAAGGGGAGGGACTTACACCAAGGGTAAACATGGGGAGACAGGATCGCTGGGAGCCACACAAACCTTGGCCCCCACAAGTCTCTATTAATCTCCCATACCTTGTCTCTGATGCTCACTAACTCCTACTTTATGTTAATATTTATTTTCTTTGGCTCTGGGGTTCATACTTATAAAGTATAAATCTGTATTTCAGGACGCTTATGTATTAATAAATATAAAATACTGAAAAATTCCTCTCTCCCTGCAAAAAAGAAAAAAAAACTGCCAAACTTCAAATCTCCTGAGAAATTATAATTTCCTATAACAGAAAAATGTCATTTTTAAAATTATAATTTATAAATGTACTCTCATTTTAAAAATTACAGGGTACAATGTTTTATAATTTTTAAGTTAGAGTTCAAATTTTACATATTCTAAGATTTTTAAAAGCTGATTTGAACAGGTATTACTCACTTGGCATATTTGTAAACTTTGCTTACTTTTAACTTCATATTTTGCTTTTTCCTTCTCCACCTACTAATCCAAGCTACTGATGCATGTACTCCTGGAATCTTGAAAATGCTCTTTAATGCCCTCTCAAGATATAATTATGCACTTTAACAAAGGCAGGGAAGAGTTAAAAGCCTTGTGGTGATCTGAATACTAATTGGAATGTAAATACAGATCACCCCTTAAGAAACAATATTTTGCAGGAAAAATAACCACCTCATTATAGAATTTATAAGTTACAGAGTGGTAAAATGGTGGGCACTGGAGAAATGAGTGAAAGGATTTAGAAAGTAAAATCATTTTGGTAAAGGAGCAGGACACTGTTTGAAGACAGTGCACCTTAAATTATTGTTTATGTCAAAATATATTAAGTAAGCTTAATATCTCCTTCATCAGTAGTGAACACTTAAAATTTAGCTAGTTCTTAAAGGGAAGGCTCAAACAATAGAGGATGATGAGTTCTCTCAAAAAAAAAAATTCAATTTTGAGATTACTCAAAAAGCCAGGAGTGCTTTTCATCGGTGGTCATCTTAAGGCCAAAAAGAATGAAAATGCCATCCTCCAATCAAACCCCTGACAAAACTTAGTGTATTTTTAAATGATGGATTTGAGAATTAAAAACCGAAGAAGGCATTCTGGCAAGGGACTCAAAATATCAGAGAGGCTGATAAGGAGGGCAACTGGCGAGTATATAAAATGAAGAGATGAAAAGAGACTTCTGGTTCTCAGGAGGACTGTTCATAAGGAAGCCTGGCTGGGGAGAGCCCATCGTGCAGAACCTTACTAACAGGTGTGAATACCTGCCACCAACAGTTGTCCCTGTTAGCAGGCTGCTATACTACACCATAGTACATTTGAGATATGATGTGACACTAAAATGTCTTATTTTTTCCTTAAGGCCTAAAAAAGTGTGAACATAGTTTGAATCAGTCTTGAAAGGAAGAAAAAAGTACCTCTATGCCCGCTTTGTTTCCAAACAAGCCTTTCTCCCACTCACATAATGCACAAAAAGCAATAGCAAAAACAACGTTCTTTAGCATGCCCTGGTATTTAGCGACCATACAACATTTTAATAAAATCTTGAAGGTAGATGCTTAGGAATCTTGCCTCTCTTGAACAACAACAACTTTAATCAGTTTTTATTATAATAGGAGGTTTGCATGTGGGCTGTCATTCTTTGTAATATCATTTTCTTATTGTTTATTTAAGAATCCATACACCGAGAAAGGCTTGTGAAACTAAGCTATGAAGCAATCTAATTACTTCCAAGATTTGGTACACAGGCGCTTACTGCAAATGAGTTCTGTCTAGCCATCTTCAGGGAAAGATCTGTTATTCAAAACAAAACAAAAAAACCCTCAAGGCAGGAATCTCATTGTCCACTAATCATGTGAAAAATTCCAAGTAGTTTATTCCCAATAATTGGAACCCCAAGGGAAATATTCCAGATATTTATCAATGCAACTGTGGGCAACCAAGAATATAGAGGATAACCAAGACACTACTTATTTTCCCTTTACTGGACATAAATATCTATTAAAGCGGCTAATAATATGGCTAAAAGGCACCTCAGTGTTAAGAGAGTCTATTTCACTAGAAATGTTGATTGAAAGGCACATATTAGATTCTCTATTTGTCTAAGAAAACTGTTGGCTCCGTTTCTTAATTATATGGAACAGCATTAAGCTTAATGTCTCTAATATCCAAAAAAACTGACTGTAATTTCTGTACAAAGTAAAAAATATAGGCATTGCAATTCTTATTGGAAAACATTCTTTTGTTCAGTGGATTGAGGAGACATCGTGCACGTTCTGAAATTCCCAGGATTCACTTAGGGAGGAACACAATATTAAGCAATGAGTCTCACACGGGGGTTTATAGCTAGCAGGTCCTCAAAAATTCAAATAAAACAGAATACACATTAAAAAGCTTATCAATTAAAATAAGTATGTGATTTCTCTTGGAGAACCTAGAGAAGGAGACGGCCTTTAGATAAAGACAATGATTTGAATGCAGAGACTGCCTGCTTGTAGCACTCAGGTGGAAGGGTGCTGGCTTGGCAATCTGTTATTCCCTATAAAAGAGCATCACCAAGGCAAATCCAGGTTGAATATTACTGAATTTAGCTTCATGCCATGGCCTACTTCAAATAAGGGGTTTATATCATTAGCAAGTTCAGTCAGCTCATCCATCAGAATTACTCTGACCTGATTTCATGCATCAGCAATATTTTCAGTCACAAGTAGAGTAAAATAAAAATGAGCCTTAAGAATGTAATTATTTTGCAGTTACTCCTCTTTTATTTTCAGGGATCAAATCTTGCTGATAAAAATGCTTAGTTTATTAGTTTTCCAGAATAACTCAATACCAAGATGAGGGAGTGAACCCTTTAAAGCAGGGGTGTCAAACTCATTTTCACCGGGGACCACATCAGCCTTGTGGTTGCCTTCAAAGGACTGAATGTAAGTGCAAGTACTTAACAGCTAAGGAGTAGTTACATTTATACAGTCCTAAAATTATTTCAGCCCTTTGAAGGCAACCACGAGGCTGATGTGGCCCCCAGTGAAAATGAATTTGACACCCCTGCTTTAAAGATACTACTAAAACTTGTGTATAAATGAAAACATTATTATGACTGGGTGACTGGGTACAAGAAGTGAAGAGACTAAGCAGTACAAATGGGTGGTTACAGAACAGTCGTGGGGATGGCAGTTACAGCACAGGGAATGTAGTCAATAATATCGTAATAACTAGGTATGGTGCCAAGTGGGACACTTTCCAGCAGGGGGGACACTTTGTAATAATCGATGGGGGGGACACTTTGTAAAGTATATGAGTGTCTACTCTAACCCCTATGCTATATATCTGAAACCAATGAAAATGGTACCAAATGTAAACTGTAATTGAAAAAGAAATTCTTTAAAGAAGAAATCTTCATGGTGTAGTTGCAGCAGTGCCTGCCTCTGTGGCAGTATTTCTGCTTCGAAGAAGCCAGTGTCTTTGAAGGCTGCCACAAATCGAATTCTCCATTCTACGAGTGCCTTCTCCACCCCTCGGGCAGTTCAGCACAAGCTTCCCAAGAAATGTAGAAAAAGTAAATTAAGTCACAGTCTAGACTTATAAAGACCTGACAACTTTGTGAAGGAGACATTACCATAATCAGAATGAGATACAAACAAGGAAGGGATTAGAAAAAAAGCAGAAAGGAATTCAGTGGGACCTACAAACACAGACATGTGTTTAATAGGCAGAAACTAGAAAGAAAGATATTTTTAAATGGAAGATTTTCAAGATGCCAAGAATACCCTGCACAAAAATACCCAAACAAAAGTGTTTCAGGGAACCTTAGGAATCTATTGCTCAAGTTATAGAATAATTAAGATGGTTATCCTGGCACAAGAAGCCATCATAACAAACCATGTACTGATTTCATATTTTTGCCTGTCAAAAAAAATCTATGACATATATTATCCTGTTTAAGCCTTACCACAACTCATAAAATATACCTTATTGTCCCTATTTCACAAATGATGAAACTGAAGCTTAGAGAAGTTAAGCAACTTGCTAAAACCCAAAGCAAAGTCAGCATGCAACCCACTGGGGTGACTCAAAGGCCTTACTCCCACCACGGGGCTGCCTTGACTAGGGAAGACACGGGAGGTAGCAGCCACGCCTTGGGGAGCTCAGTAGGTTATACAGGGGAGTTACACAAGCAGGTGCTTCTTTCAGAAAAATTAACTGGTATCATGTCCAGAGTAGATGTAAGTGAAAAGAGACAAGGTATCCACTGTGACCCCACAAGGGAGAGAAAAAGTATTAATGCAGATGAGCCAGGTTGGTGGAAGCCTAGATAAGGAGGAGGTGATGGAGCCGATGGACACAAAACTCCCCTCTCCATTTAGATGCTTTTTGATTCTCTTCTGTTTCTTTTATCTCCCTAGTACTCTGTAAAAAGGCAAAGTGCAAATATTTATTGAGAATCAATTCAATACTGCACATTGCTTATTTAATTCCATAGTTTTCACTTTAGAAATTTAAATGCACATGAGTTAAATAACTTGCTTAGGGTAAATACCCAAGCAACAGAGCTGTCTTTCAAACATGGCTCTAAAGTCCACACCTTTTGCCACTGTGCCACAGTCTGTGGAGATGAGTAAAGTTTGTACTAGAAGAAATGGGGTGGGGGGTGTTGAAAGGGAAGGTAGGAAATAATTCCAATTTTCTGTGTGTGTGTGTGTGTGTGTGTGTGTGTGTGCGCGCATAATGCCTGCAGCTAAATTTTCCAAGATATTTCCAAGAATTCTTTAAAGTAGTATTTTTAAAGTATTGTCATAATAAAAAAAGCTAATTTCTCCTCCAAGTGATCTGACAAGTTTATTTCAGATGAACTCAAAATGTTTCCTTTTCCCCCACGATATATAACCTTTATTTTTTCTAAAAAAGACCCTTAAGTGCTGGGAACCTTCTCTGATTAAAATGAACGTGATATTATACTCACAATTTGCTATGATATTTGAAAATCATTTCAAGGTTTCATTCAAAATACTAAGCAGAAAATATTAGCACCAACAGGAAAAACAGCCCTTCTTTAATTATTAATGAATTCTGCAGTTACTATGATTTCTCTTAAGAGGAATGAAAATAGACACTGGTGGGATTATGCCAATAATGAGTTACTTGGAATTTAAAATGTCAAGTAAACCCATAATTCATAAGGAATTTTCTAATAAATGTACACTTAAAATATTCTATTGAACCAAAAATATGAATAGTAAAACAGTATTATGCTATACAAATATTCAAGTTTCCTTCATTTTTATTTTTCTCTATACCATCCCTTTACATCGAACTAATTTTCTTCAGAAAGAATATTAATTCTAATCTATATGAGTTTTACTAAATTCCTTATTCATTACACATTACATATGTGGTTTTTATTTGATTGGTTTTCTTTATTTGTAAATACATCCACATACTTTGACACTAGGTGGGGTTTCCCCTTCTTCTTCCAACCCCTCATGTACCTACCCAAGCATTGGGGAGAAAATGTTCAGAATATTTTGCTTATTTTTTAGGGCTTTTTTCAACATTTAGATATACCCAAGTTTGGCCTCTCTACAAAAATATTTTTTTTAAATTAAAAAAGTGTTCATTTTCTTAATAAAAGTTGCTTTTATGTATAGATTTCTTAATAAAACTTTTGAAGTTTGTCTTTTCTGTATTTTTTTGGACTATCCATTGGGCCCTAAAATACATAGTAGCCACTTACTTAGGAAATTTTAAGGCCTAAAATGCTGTTCATGAATCTTTTTATATCATCAATATCCCCTATCAATACCTTTCTGTCAGTATTCTCTATGCTCTAAACACTCTGTTGTGAAAATGAAATGTATTTTATAAACTTCTAAATACCATAGGACCAAAAGTGTGCAGCTACTGCACTGCAGTCAAATCCAGAGGACTCTTAGCCACTGGCCTTCAACATTTCGTTTGAGGTCCCAAGGAGGTGGCCTTAGCTGTCATACCATCATTCTGCTTCAAAAGATGATGCTTAAAGAACTACAAAAACATGATGAACAATATATTAAGGATAAATTTTTAACCATAAGCCCAAATTACAAGCCTGATATGAATGTCATACTTTTGGGCCAAAATTGATGGAATCTTCCTGCTGATGAAAGCAGACATAGGATTACTCTATCAGGGGTGTCAGACGCATTTTCACTGGGGGCCACATCAGCCTCGAGGTTGCCTTCAAAGGGCCAAATGTAATTTTAGGGCTGTATAAATGTAACTGCTCCTTAACAGTTAAGCAAGAGCTCGAGCTGCTGGGTAGAAACAAGGTGCCGGGGAGGATAAAACAAAGTGGAGGGTGGGATTTGGCCCTTTGGCCTTGTGTTTGCCACCTGTGCTCTAAATGGTTATGGAATGACTTGCTTAAGGACACCTTTTGAGAAGGAAGTATATCAGAAGGCAGCTTGTCTGTACTGTGACTATCAGTTTATAAAGTTCATCCTGAAAATCTGAAAACTATCCTGGATAGTTTACCACACAGATAATACGTTTTCCAAAATATTAACAATTGAGTGAAACAAGTTTGTTTGCCCAAATGCTGTAAATTTATATAACTAAATAACTTACTTGGAGGATAAATCTAATGCCTACCTAACTAATGCTTCGAGTAGGCACTAGAGCATTAATGTCATTGTTGTATATGAGTCAAGCTTGCCAATATTTAATTTTTTAAAGTGATTCTTCTGAGCAATTTAAATCAACCGACTTAATTACTCCATAAATTTTAAGCTGCCAGTGACTCAACTATGTAAAACAGGATACCAGAATGTCATGGCAAACACTGGGAAAAACTTTATATTCAAATGCTGTGAATCTGTGCCAAGTCAAGCACCAGATAAGCGTTACTGCTGAACATATCTGTAGAAGGACAGCAATTCTCTCATCACTACTGGCAATTCCAAATTAATCAGCTCTGTTAACGAAGGGCATGCACAATAGTCTTTAATTCAGAGTATTCATGAAACATGAATACCAAGTATTAATATTCTAGTTCAGGTTCAAGGAGAATATGCACATCAAGAACAGAAAAGAAACAAATTTTTAATAAGCAAAAATTGAACAGAAAAAAATCAGAACACAAGGAGACAAAAAAGCATAATAATATCACCATTCAAGTGAAAAGCTCAAATTGAAAATGAAAATAAAATCCACCGACCTTGATCCAAAATAAAACCTTAGGAAAAACTGAAGCACATAGCAACTATAAACAAATGATTAACGTTCAGACTTGAGTGCAGGCATTAAAAGGAGGAGCAGTGTGATCTTACCTTTGAAAATACTCAGAGAGGGAGAAAGAAAGAACAAAATGTTCAAGGTATTGTCTCTGGGTAGTGGGATATAAGTTATTTAAAAATGTTTATGTGCACACACTTTCTAAACACTGTTTTTATGATCAAAAATAAGAAAAAATTAAAAAGGCATGTTAAATTATTTCAAGTAAGTATTAGAAAAAAGTCAATACTAAGATTAAGATATATTTCTGCTGCTTTTATATTTATCTACTATTGTTTATGGCCTAAGACACTCACATTGAAAAACACTAAGCACAACCAGCAGATTCAGAGAATGAGTAAAAAAAAAATGATTACATCTTTCATTTAGCTCTTTCTCTTTTTTTAAATCTAAGACACATAAAGTATATTTTGATTAATTTTAAAAGGCCCCACACATCTACAGCTCATTTCCATTTTTATGAGTCCTAAAACTAATTAATAGACAAAGACACTTCATTCTCAATGTCTATGGTCTCTTCCAACTCAAATTTAAGTTTCAGTTGTTTAGCATTTCAGAAGCTCTACTTTGAATATCTTGATAATCTTAAAACTCCATTTACTACATTTTGTGCTGCACATAATTTGGGCCATTTCACAGTGATGAGAACCTCATTTCCTATTTTTCTCAGCAGCCCACTCCAATTCATGTTATGGTCAAGCTTCATGGATAACTTTTATTGGCTGTATGTCAGTGGCAAACTCCATTTAAATTGCTAGATTTCTGCCTATAAGTGTTAAATGACAGTGAAAGTCAATGAATACAAATTCAACCACATCAGGTAACTCTAATTTGCCACAGAAATTGCTAACTTCAAACTACAGATGAATGGCCAATATTTGGCCAGAGCATACGGAACTTGAATCTGTTGTGGGGGGTGGTCGGGGGCAGCATTTTGATTATTCTTATGAGAATTGTGGCCACCACCAATGTCTTTATCCAGGGAGAATGTGGTAAGTACAGAAGAGATTAATGTTCCTTCCTAAGACAGTCAAAGGAGAAAGAAATTTGACACCAGAAGTCTCGAGTTCCCAAGCTGTACCTTAGAATAAAAACTATAGGTGTCCTTAGTCTAAAATATTACTTTTGAAAATAACTGACATTTTAAAGCCATGCCCAGTAGCTATTTATTCGTAATTTGTCCAACACCTTCATGCTCCAGGCACCTACTTGGAACTGTTCACACAGCCCACAAACACAAAAAGCCTCTCTCATGGAAGTCCTGAGAATGCTGCGCAAGAGAGATGTGATGACCACAGGACTTCAGCCAACACAGGTAAATTCTCTTTACTTTTTCACAGTCCAAAGCAAGGCCTCTAAGCAGAAATACTGCAGTGGAATGCCCAGCCTGGGTGATCTAATCACTGTTCTTTATATCCTTATGGGTAGTTTGGTTTTGATGTTAGTGTTTCTTGTACCAGTTCATTCTAAGTAGACATCTGAAGTGACTTTGCTGGGTAATGACTGTGGTGGAAGGACAAGTATCTCAGGGTCTGGGACCCTTCCAAGGACCTCAGCCCCTGGGACGTGGCCAGTTCCCTTTCCTGCACTTCTCTACCTGTGAATTTCAAATTGCACTCCAGGTTCCTCTGTGTCACTTTTCAAGCAAGTAATGAAAGTCCCAACTACCCCCAGGATGCTTTCATGCTTCTGTCATTTTAGATATGATGATAACAACAGCTGTCCGGAAGAGGAAGGGTTCACTGAACGTATCACATGCCAATTTCTGCACTAAGCCTTTCACAGACATTTCCTTATTTAATCTTTGTCACAGTCATAAGGCAAGTCCTTACCATTTTAAAGGTAAAAAATCTGAGGCCCAGGAATATTAGATTATTTAACCAAAGGCACACATCTAGGAAGACAATCCGAACCCAGGAGATATAATTCCAGACCCCACACTTGGACCTCCTCTGCTCTTTAATTTTGGCACAAGCCAATTTCTATCTCCACCACAAAGGTTGGCCATGCCAGTCCAGAGTGATTTCTTTCTCTCCCCAAATTCCTCTATTTCTCTAAGTCTCTTATATGCCATCTATTCCTTATTCTTTCTATTTTGATCTTGTATCTTGGACTAGGTTATCAATATCTTAATTGCAGGGATATGCCCTCTCTCTTGGTGATGCTTTCCAGGATGTTTAGCAGTGTATCACGAGAACTGGGTATGAGTCTAAGAAATTCTTGATGAAAAAGTACAGATCTGAAGGTGGATCTCCAACTATCAACTGCCTGAAATAAATACTGAGATGATATAGTTCATTGTTTTATTGGGGACTGTTAAGGAGAGAGGTACAGTTTAGCAATCCCGATGTGTGGACTGAAGGAAGTTTTTTAAGCTCCCTAAAGTTCAGTTGCCTCACCTGTGTTACTGTTGTTATTAATTCCTATGGTGCAGGACCACTGTGAAGATCAGAGGCACTACACACAGCCCAGTGTACATACATAAATGTAGTTTATCAAGAATCGCCAGTACTTAGATACTCAAAGTAACCTTGTATTCAACTAGAGCAGGAGTTTTCAAACTGTGTTCCATTAGCTGAACCAAAAACCAAAAATGCCATAGAAAAACTTTATCCAGCAGTAGGAATGAGAAGGAATGAATGGTAAGAAAATTCAGGGTCACTAGTTGGGGCTCCTGGAGACTGCTCCCCCACTCTGTAACCAGAAAAGTCTGTTCTTACAAATTTTAAACACAGAAGCATGCAACAAAATATTTTTGGAAATAAAACAAGAAAAATCAGTTATAAATATAGTTTGAAAAATGCTGTTTGAGCTCAGTCAAAAATCTACAGACAACAATGCTTTCAAGTCAATAAGGTGGTTCTATTGGTAAGGCAGACAGCTCTTCAGAGAAAACAAGCAGTAAAGAACACTTGAATGGAGAAGACACTGTTCAGCCTCCTGAGCGCATGTCATTTCTTGACCCTTTTCTCCGTCTTTCTGGAAAGTTGTTACTGATGTTCTGTGATCTGCTATCACATTTGCAGTGAAAATTAAATTCAAGACCCCTGCAGAAATTATGTGGCTCAGTTCCTTACCTACATCCTTCGACACTCCAGGCCTCAGATGTCTACGTCTCAGTTCCAAGGAACTCCCCATTTTTTCTTAATGCATACAATTTATCAGCATCTTTCATTCCTCTAATCATCAGATGCTAAGATATATACACTCCATCTATAACTCCCTGAATGAATTAAATCAGTGACTATCTATTCTGAATTTAAGGACCTTTCACATTATTGGTCCAATAGATTGGATTGAACCCAACAATGAGAAACATTCCATGTAATCAGACATCACCAATTCAGCTGTTCTCTTAAAAATGTCCATCCATGTTTGTTTTAATTTCATCCAAACTACACGTATTACCATGAAAAAGAACAACAAAAACCTTTGCTCTATTTCCCTGCCAATATTTTAGTCATCACCTTCAGTAAACCTAAAAGCTATTCTTTTTAACAAGGCCCCAAAACCCATGATTTCTTATTTTTTTTCCTTCCCCCTCAACCTGTGTTCCTAATTTTACTTCTCACTAATCTTCAAAAGATTATGTTAATGGTTGACACAGTGCCGGTGCTCTTCCACTAGTGCTGTGTCTCACTACCTCAAAGAAAAATGCAACTTTTCTTAAATATTAGTATCTCTGCTCAACAGCTCCAAAGTAACTAGGGAAAAAACTACGACACCAAGAGTAACACTTATTATTTTAGTGCCTGTAATTTTTTTTAAATGCTTCAGTATAGATGATTCAGCATGTGGGGGAGTGTGCTGTGTGAAGGCTTACACACACTGAGTGCACTTGCGGTATGGATCAGTGGTTCTCAAACCAAAGATGCATCAGAATCACCTGGAAAGCTTCTTTGCTTTTTCTTCACAGATTGCTGTGACCCACACCCAAAAATTTCTAAATTAATCGAGGATGCCAGAAAGTTTTCACTTTGAACAAGTACCTAGTGGAGGCTGATGCTGTTCCAGGGACTGAATTGTAGAAAACATTTGAAATTCCCTAATCCACACTTTAGGTGTGAGTAGTAGGCATATGTGGACCTTACTGAGGAGTCTAAACACCTGGAGAGGGAAGGAGGTACTCTTACGACAAGAGCTTAAAATCCTGCTACCTAAATTTGTACCAGAAAGTTTGGAAATGAACTAGCTTTAACATACTTCATAACCTTGGCCTCCATTTTGTCATGTGGAGAATCAGGGACAACACCTCTCTTAGCTACTGGATTGGGATATTTAAGGATCACTGTAGATGATGCATGGATGACAGACTGTAGAGTATAAAGCATTCCTGCTATGATTACTTCAAACCTTATCCAGTCAACAAAGGACATCCCATAAAAAGAGTGAGCTGCTCAGATTCACCAATGAATCTGTTGAGTGTATGTTTCCTCTAGTCAGAGAAAAGCTCAAGGGAGAAACAAAGGCAAATATATTTGCCATGACTCAGTTTTTTTCTTGTCTTTAATGTAGTTGCTATACAGCAAAATAAAAATATTTTAAATTTTTTCTTCCTTACCCTTTAATGTTTTTGAATTGTTATTTAAATTTCCTTAATTCCCACTTAGAGAAATTCATTGACTAATAGATTTTGTAAAAGAAATATGTAGCAACTTAGCAATGGCTCACACGTTGCACCGTAAAATTTCATCGCATGAAACACTCACGTGTGTTTCAATGCATTGGGAAATTAGATCCTACAATTGGTTCTGCTTGCTTGTGCCTCTAAGTTTTAAGCTTAGGACCCTCTCTTCACTGTCTTACAGGAGTCATCCTTTTATGACAGAGGTACTCAATGTGGGTACACGTGTCACAATTTAAATTAAAAAAATTAACATGTTGTATATTTTTTTGTGTAAACAAAGTCTTTTCTCCAATAAATAGCCCTATACATGCATGTGTGTTTAAAGCAAAATGAACCACAATGGACAAAAGTTCATGAACCACAAGATGACACTTGTGATGGCAGCAACACAGCACAATAGTTCCAAACTCATGGCCCTCCCTCTTACTGGCTATGCAACATGGGACCAGTCACTTAACCACTCTAGGTCTCTGTTGCTTCAGCAATAAAATAGGGGTAACATCACTAACCTATCCCAAAAGCTTGAGTCTAGTGCACTTCTAACAGCCCTCAAAGTTACTTTTTCTTATTTTTCACTGTTACTTTTGAAGATGCATTAGGAATCCATCAAAATCCACAGACAGGAATGTTTCCTTACAAAAAAGATACAGATTACACAGTATTAACCTATGTTACTGCTTTGTTTTTTTATTCTTTCAAACAGCTCAATAAATATGAAATTATCTCTTGGCAAATTATTAAATGAATGAGTGAAAATTTAGTGTATCAAAGCTGACACAAGATTGACCTTGTGTGGACGTTTTCTATAATGCAGGTCTTCGTGGAAAAATGACTAATTCTGCAGGATTAAAAAAACTGCTAAAAAATCTGCCTTCCTTACCTGTTGTTTAGATTCACTATTAAGTTATCCCTGATCCTTTAAAAATAATAACACTCAATCAGTTAAAGCCTGACTATATTCTCTAGGTATAGGAACACTCCAGGTGCTCAATGACTGTGTGATTAAAGGAGGGAGGGAGGGAGTGAGTCCTGTAGTTGATCTGACCTGAAGAAGGAATTAAGTGCTACTGCCCTCCCTTGACTGTGAGAAACCCTCTCACCCCCAGACACATCCCAGCACCAGGAAGCACTACTAACCATGCCTGTTGACCAGGCCTAGTCAATACTGGACTCAAGTCATTTTGGAAGTGGTTAAATAAAAAGTCATAAAAAAATTCTGACTGTAACAGTTCCCATTAAGACTAGGGGGAAAAAAACCTATAAAAGAAATTTGTTGCTGAATAATTGTTTTCCTCTTCTCTGAAATTCACTTTTAATCCACTTAAACAATAAAGGGAAGAGATTAAAGTATAGCTTCTGTATATCCCTTTGTTCATGTTAATCTCTTACATGGCAACATTAGTATCTAGTGAATCGATTCCTTTATTAAAGAAACTTATTTCTCAGGGATTACATAATTGGACTTATGTTACCAATTTCACAGTATTTTTAATAGACAATTGTGATTTTAAAATTATTAAGAAGAATGTTGTCTAATTAACTCAATAATTGCACATACTTCCTGAAGATACTACAGTAATGCACTGCTTGCTTCATTGCCCAGGGTGATGACAATTCCTGGGAAGTCACTGGATTTTTCCTTCTGTAATCAGGGTCATGTTTCTAGTCCTCATCGGTCTAAATTTATTTTGTGACTTCTCTCCTTTCAGGATTCTTGGGAGAAAGCACGCATTAGACTGGGAGAAAGCAAAGCATGCACTGTTTTCATTCTCCTCTGCAAGGCAGAAAGGAGACTGCTCATCAGCACAGTTGCCTCCTCTGCTTTTGTGCTGTGATGCAGGGAGCGGGACCGCACACTCGCTCCTGCTCATTGACACCCCAGGTAATAACTGCATACATGACAATTGTTTGTATTGCAGACAATGTTTCTTTATTTTCACATGTGGAAATATCTTGATCATAAATATGAAGCTTTGTGGAACTCTAGGATGATATTTCCTAAAAAGTGTCTAATTGCATCCTTATTGATTCAGTCCTCTTGCGGAATGTTCAAGGTTCCCAAACACTCTAAGGGCTTCATCTATTATTTCTTTTTATTAACAATAAAATTGGAATTCATTTCTTTTGTTTCTTTACCAAAGAAAAGCACTGTATGTTGACCTTGTAGGCATAGCAAGGCCCAGCAGAAGTAACGCCTGCTTGACTATGTTTGGTAGGGTAATAATTTATAGTTTTAATCTGAACATTTCATCTACAATATCATATGGTGTGCTTGAGTGTGACATTGTTATGTTACAGGATTACATGCTTATGATTTTATAATAAAAGATTTTGTAATTAAAAAGGGGTGTTATTTGTGCCAGACCCTGTATTTATAGCTCCTCGAGTTGTCTGAGGAAAACATTTTAGTCAAACCCCTCTCCCCCATTTATATTTTTTAGGTTTCTGACAGCAGCATGTTCTGAGTCCGGCTGAATAATGTGATGTTTGAAACAGAGCTACAAGGGAATGAACAAGCCATCTCACCACACAGACTCAAATTTACTCTAAAAATAAACAGAAAAAATCCAAGCCTTTTTAACTTTGTTCTTAAAATGTCTATGACACAGTGAAATATCTTAGTCAACTTCCCCCTATGCAAATATCCCAGAAGAAGTCTAAATATGGAAACTTGAGAGTATTCAAAGTAAGGCAGAACGATATTTTTCCCAGATGTTATTAAAGTCATCAATTTGTCACATTTCTTGCAGAATATTTAGATTTGTTCATGTTAGTACTGAAGTATTTTAATGCTGAGGAGTTTTTAAATACTTGCTATAAATAACTTAAAGAGAAATAATTATTCAGATGTTTTGTCCAAGTCAACTCACACCCATCATAGACATACTTTGCAGATAACTCTCTATGGTGATCATCTTAAACTGGTATCCAGATGTTTCCCTACAAAGAGAGAGACCTTTTATTCTTGGGCTTTTAATGAGGACTATTTGAATGAGACTGTTAGAATAATTCACTGCCTAAAGTTTGGGGTATTGTGGGCTGGAAACTCACAGTAAGAGCAGCAGGCTTCAATTTAACATCCTCAGGCACAAATACCCATTCATGTACAACTGAAGTTGGAGCTCAGAGCCATATGATTCAGACCTCAAAAAAAAAAAAAATCCCTGTGTAGTTGTGATAACCAGTTATGGAAAATCCAGGTAAGACACGATAACATAAATGTCCTTGCAAACTCACACATAGGGTATGTCACTGAATCCCTTTTTCACTGAAAACTAAGTGCTGTTTCCTTTCTATTTTCAGGTTTCCAGGAACTTGAACTTTTCCACTATTGTGATTGTAAAGAACCTGGGATCCAGCAGCAAGGTAAGAGGCCTAGGGTGGGTGTTAATTGATCAGGTGTTAGCTGTGAGGGTGTGAAAGTTAAGTCACAACCAGGAGAGACCCCTTAGGGAAACATGATAATGACCTGCTTCCAGGTATGGGAATGGAATCATAAGGGGTCTGCAAGGGGCACATTGGAAATTCTTGTCCTCGTGGGGTTTGAAAATGGATGGTAGAACTCTTCTGTGTGTGCAGGACCTTTGAATATTTAGACAGAGTGTGAAAGCCAAACAGCATTGGAGACATCATTTGGTGCTGTGGAAATCTAATAAAACAAATGATTTTTTCCTCCCTGTGGCATCTGGCACGCTTGTGATTCTACAGACACCAAGTGGCCATTTTCACACCACAGTTAATAAAGAAAACATGAGCTTATTTCAGCTGTGAATGACCTCAAGATGTTTGTTAGATTTTTCTTTCTAATATCATGTTAATTATATGTATACATTTGTATAGACAATATATATAATTATATATGAATACATATTTGTATATAGATAAAAATGTATATATTTGTATATATACACAAATATAATTGTGTGTGCGTGTGTTTATATATTTGTATCCAAATTCCTCAGGGGAAAATCAGTGGTGTTGTTTTATAAGATAATAGAATGTGAATATAGATCTTCATCAAATCATGCATGTTTTCTTTCCATATTACTATAAATACTATTTGGCCATAAAAAAAAGGAAAGAAACCTTGCTATTTTTGACAACATAGATGGATCTTGAGTGCATTATGATACATAAAACAAGTCAGAGAGAAAAATACAGGTACTATACAATCTCACTTATATGTAGAATCAAAAGAAAGAAAGAAAGGAAGAAGGAAAGAGAGAGAGAGAGAGAGAGAGAGAGAGAGAAAGGAAGAAAGAAAAGTGTCCTCAATGTCATAGAGAGAACAGGTTGTTTACCAAGGTGGGCAGGGGGTGAAACTGGTAAAGGGGTCAAAAGGTACAAATTTCCAGCTGTAAGATGAATAAGTCCTGGGAATGTAATAACGTACAGCATGACAACTATAGTTACTAATACTGTATTGCATATTTGAAAGTTGCTAAGGGAGTAGATCTTAAAAGTTCATATTATAAGAAAATTGTAACTATGTATGGTGACAGATGTTAACTAGACATTGTGGTGATCATTTTGTAACATACACATAAATCATTATGACTAAACTATAATAATATAATGTTATATGTCAATAATGCCTAAAAAAATAAAGCTATTTTCTATATTCTAAATTAAAGAAAGCCTACAGGTGTTAGGATCACATTCATTGGCACAGGAAGTCACTGGAATTTATTCGTGGCCTAATATAATTTCAAAAAGTGCTGTGTTAAACAAGAAACTACTCATTTACATTAAAGAGCCCTTCAATGCCACCTAGAATTTAGTTAAGACTGTGAGATTAAAAGTGCATTAAAATTTCAGATGGGAAGGGGGTTGAGGGACTGGATGAAAGAAGGTGAAGGAATTAGCCAAAAAAAAAATATATATATATATATATATATATTTTCCCACAAAGATGACAGTATATGATAGCCAGAGAAAAGGTGGTGGCATTAGGTGGAGGTGGGAAAGGGTGGGGGGATATGCGGGTGGAAAGAGACTCTGCTTGGGGCAAGGGGCACACGATGCAGTGTGCAGATAATGTTTTACTGAGTTGTACACTATATGATTTTGTGAACCATGCCACTGCAATAACCTCAATTTAAAAAAAAACATTAACATTTCAGGCTGAACTAGGGAGAAACAAAGTAGAAAGGAATCATTGACCTTTTTGATTATATACGAAAATGGGCAGTGTTCGGGGAAAGGGAGTTGCCAGCCCAGGTAAGCGAGGAAAAAACAAAAACAAGCATGAAGGGAGGAGCCGCTGAGTGGGAACGGCAGTGCCCTCAGGATTAGACTGTCACACTCAAGCAGGTGAATCCATTCTGAACGTCACTGCACACAGTCACCACTGGGGAAACCATCACTAAGAAGAAATGGACACGAATCAGCACAATCTTGAATCCTGAGAAATGACCAGATCTAAAAAGCCATGTAAGGATACTTTAAAACATCACATGTAACGAGTATGATAGCATAGATTGTAATAATTTGGCAAAAGCAGCACCCACAGTGGATTTAGAATTTATAAAGCTAATCAGATTTATAAAGTCATCAGCCTGGGGTACAGTTTGAACATAAGCTTAATATGTAGGGACTACAGTCATGAGTACAGTATAAAATAAGGATGGTATAGGAGATAGGACAAAATGGTCCTGGGCTGCAAGTAATGTTGTATAAGTTCTCATACAACATTCAGAAGGAAGTGTCGCCAGTAGATATTTTTCTTTGCTCACACACAAAACCTTTTCACCTATAAATTTTATTTGTACACCATCAGCTCTAGGCTTTTTTCTCAAGTACATCGTCCACATCATAGGTAAGCGCTATAAAGAAACACACACGTATTTGACACATATCCGACTCTGTATTAAAGAATATACTCCATCACTAATTTCCATTAATAAATGATATTTTGACCCCCAAATGTTGGGATTATAGTTTTCATTTAACACCCAGTTCCTTCTTGTTGAATTAGATGCATATTGTCCATTTACATTTATCAAACACGAGTACAATAGAGGCTATCCAGATTAACACCATTTGTAGGATCCTAATAAGACAGTTGATTTTTACAAGGCAAAGCATTTACTTATGAAAAATATTTTGCTGTAAAATTTATTAAATGTTATTGAGTCTATTTAAAATATTGCTTTCATTATAATTCAGTATTGAATTTTGAATTATTCATAAGTTAAGTGACATGCTGACCTTTATAACTAACCAACTGACCTTTGGAAATTCTGTAGTTTTAATTAGGTTAAATGAGCAATATACAGGCTGAAATATTTTTAAATTTTTAATATTTTTAAATGGAGAAAATTACTATTAACAATTCTGAGAAAGCCTGTTTAATCAAAATACTCTGGGGTGTTTTTTTTTTTGCCCTAAAAGGAATGTATTTCTCATGAAAATGCAGTATGATAGTAAAATCTGTTCATATGATGGAGTCATGACTATTCTCTTTCCTAGTTAAGGCACTTTTTCAGTGAGCTATGGTTCTGGCAGAATCTGTCATGGCTCATTGCTCTTCGTTATTCCTTGAGTTATGTCATTAAATAATCACGTGACATAAAAACTCAGTGGTGCCCATCCATCAAAAGCATTCTATGCATTTAGAGATCAAGAATCAAGTGCCAAGAAGGGCTCACCTTCTAAGGGCCTCAACTATAATGAAAATAACAGGTGAATTCACTAAGAAGGCATGTAGGATAATTTCTAGAACTCTAGCTGGCCATGCATTCTTAAGTTCTTTACAACCTGAGTGTCAATGTCATATTGTCAATCACTGCCATACTTCTGAGAGAAAAAAAGAATACACAAAATCGCCCATGCTATCCAAATAACACTAGTTGATATTATCAACGTCATTTTTCCAGTAGAGTTTTTTAATGGCACAACCGAATCAAAGCAACTTGTGATTGCTATCCTCCACAAAACAAGGTAGCAGAAGAACTTTTTGAGCATGAAATATGCATGTCTGTCTAAAGGTCAAATGGGTCCTCCACTGCTGGCATCAGCAGGCAACTCTGTTCCTCCTGCACATGTTACCTCCTGCAGCCAGGAAGGAGTGTCTGAAACATTTTTGCCTCTCGAACTATTGCAGCTGCCACTGAGAAATAAAAGTTGCTAGAGAAATCATATATACACATATATGTAAAATTAGGGAAACAAGCTGCTTTATTGCCCTGATTTAAAATAAGCTTAATCAGTAGAAAAGAAAATGGCTATAATAGAGAGCTTGATGAGCAGCTGAAGACAAGAATATACTCAAAAGCAGTTTTAGAATTCAGGATATATCTCACTCGATGTTTGAATACGATGAACATTTCTCCTCTTAATTTTTCTAAACTACTGAATGAACAAGTAGCATTTATGTGGTGAATGTAAACCAAAATAGCAGATATATAAAAATTATTTAAATATGATTCTGAGGCTTTAAAGGTAGGAAAAGAAAAAGGTTTTGCCCCTGTTCAATTTTAATTTATGAAATTATATCATTTTGTAACTTGTAATTTTATAAAAATTCCAAATTAAAAAATACTTTTCATAAGTCAGCAATGAAATTTAAGTTATATTAGCAAACTGATTAACAATCATCCTTTAGTAGGAAAACAAACATATTGACTATATTTCAAAGCAAAAATTAGAATATGGATTTTAATAAACTCACAAAGATTCAATCAAGAAGCACCTTAATGACCATCTCACAGGTCTAGGGAAGGAAGGCACTGGGAGTATATGAAAAATTAAAGTCTTACTCTTGACGGTCGCTGTCCGGGTACAGTTGTAAAGAATAGCCAACTCCCCGAACACTTTGCCTGGGCCCATGGTGCACAGCTTCACACCTTCTTTTGTAACTTCAACTTTACCATCTGAAAAGAAGGAAAAACATATTATTTTAATTTTCCTTTATGTTTCATTTTATTTGTTAATTTTTCAATATGCAATGAGGAGTACTAGGCTCATTTTTAAAAACGCAAAGCAGTTACCAATTAAAACAAAATCATCATCAAGATGTAATGCAAGAAATGAAATAAAATAGATATATTCCTCCTTAAATTAATCACAGATAAGGTTTGAGATGAGACCAAAAGGAAACTCCAGAAAGAGATGCAAGCAAAAAATGTAAATATATCGAATCATTCCAAATGTGATATTAGAAAACTATGTTAACTTCCATTTTAATGTCATTTTGAATCTGAAAGAAAAATGCAATAAGTGGGTACATTTCCTACAGCACACTTCATACTTGAAAATTCTCATTTGAATAAGGCCACTATTATGGAATGAGAGATTACTTTGACCCTTGGGCATTCCTTAATTGTAGCTTATGGTATCTTTTATTTTTAAACATCTTATCTGACTTGAGCAAGGCTGTTTTATCTGCTTCCCAGCCCTGCCACGTTGGCTGTAAAGGAAGAACAAACAGCAAGGGTTGAGGGAAGGAAAGAGACACTAGGAATGTTTATGTTCCACAAAGGCCCTGGAGAATGAAATGGTACAGGAGGGAAAAGCTGAAGAAGCGCTCTACACTGGATATACATTGTTACCTGAAGGAAGGAAAATGCTATTCATGAGGGAAATAAACAAAGTTTTTTAAAAAAAAAAAGTCATAGCAAAGTACACAAGAAATTCTATCACCTAACACAAAGAGAGAAATAAAAAGTAACAATCTAGACTAGACTTAATCTTCTTGTTCTTTTATTTCTCCAAGTTATTTGCCCACACTCTACACAAGAAAAGGCTAATGCTTGTCAGGAGTTCGTGACTGAAAGGCGCCAAAGCTACCAAGTTTATTTTGCAGACTCCAGGCCTTCATGCATCAGCTTCACAAGTGTCCCTTTATCTGTGTGCTTTCCGTAATATTTAAATCATTAGAGCTTGGGCTTTAAAATCACTCCCTTCTTTTAAAAATCAATCTAGTTTTATCTAAGCAATAATATCTACAAAAGCACAAGGTTGATGTGCTAATTTATTTTTTCAAACACCTATTGAAGTAAAATCTTAAATATTAAAAAAATCTTTTCAAAAAAGTTCATCCATGTCAGACGACTGTGTTCTATCTGAAAATCCAGTTCATTTAAATGTTATCAGTGGAGAGAAAATTCTGCAGTAGTCAGGATAAAATTCCGCACAAAATCTATTCAACTACCCTTGAACTGTGTGCATGTCCCTTCTGTGTGCAAACAAGCATTCAAGCATGAATATATTCAACAACTCAAAAGGTTTGGAAATACTTATATAGACCTGGCTATTCACATAGTCTTTTTTCCCCATGCCTTACTCCTTGACTGCTGCAGGAAAAAGCACTCTTTTCTTGATAGGTAAATCAAAATCATCCCAGTAAATTCATATTTTCATAAGTTTGAGATTCTTCCATAACATTCCTGCCTTTATTCCAATGACAAGCCTTTTCCCTTAGAAATTTCATCTGCCACTCAAAAATGAAAGATAGGCTCAAAATATAACATGGTTAAGAAATTTATTTGTTGTTTGAAGTCAGACCAGGTGTTGAATTCTGGTTCTCTTATTGATTCCTCACTAGCCTTGGGCAAGTTGTTAATTTCTGTATGTCTCAATTTCTCAATTAACGATGTGGATAAAAGAAAAGCACCTATCTCAATGAGATAAAATGAAATGAGATAAAGCAGGTACAATGCTTAGCACAGTTCCTGGCATATAGCAATTGATCAATGAATACTAGCTCTTATGATTGGTATTACTTTCACTATATTTGTTTCTTATCATTTAAAAGGAGGTAGGGCTTATTAGATTACACCAAAACATAATATCACAGGAACCAAACAAAGTTCATGTAGAGTAACAGGTTTTTGTTTTTTAAATGGAGAAAGTATCCTTTCGGATTCTTTCTCCACTGGGTGGGGGAGGGGGGAGTTGAGCACTTTTAGGTTCAAATCTCTTATCACACCCAAAAAAGGAGCTAGAATCTTAAGAAACCACACTGATCTACTTGTACAATAAAATAGCTTTGTACTCTTCCATAGCTGGCTATGTCTAAGCAATCAAGTTAGCCATACTTGGAGCACAAATGTTTAACCAACATTTGATACACAGGCTGGGACAGAAGTAGGTTTACAGCTGTATTATTGCCCTGTATTATTGCTTTAGCAACTATAACAAAAATTTTTTGACTTGAAGCTCTAGCTTCACTTATATTAATAAAACTAAAAGCAAAATAAAGAAAGCCTAAGGAACTTCCATACATAACTTGTACAAGTCTGCTTCCCTCTTTGGCTTCCATAGTTAAAAGTCTTTAGGGGAAAGGGACCCACAGGAATAGGACCACCACTCAGAATCTTGCAGCACTGTTTGAGGGCCACACCTTCTCAACCAATAGCCAGCATAAATAAATGACAAGAAGAAACATCAGCACTTGTACTTGAGGTCTAAAAGGAAGCCTGTGGACCTGCCCTATCAATACTAATTAATGAAACTCAGAAACTTCCTCTTTCTGGGAAGTTGTTAATGTTCCCCCACCACAATGACCCTCTGCTAGGTGCTGCTGCCTCTTACTTCCCTGAAAAACTGTGATCATACAACACTGATCTGTTTTAACTTATTAACTGATCATGTTTCCATTTCTCATGTGACCTCTGGAGGGCTCACAGCCAGACTGTATGACCCTGGGGTCTGAAATTTATGCATAAGCTTACTTCTGGTTCCAACTCATTTTCCTGACCTATATTTGCCTAATTTTTTCATGTCTAACTCATTTTTTAAAAAGATAGAAATAATTATATATGTAATTAGTGTTGGTAACAGAAGGTTGTATTCAATAGTAATTAGAACAGTAAAAAATCAAGACTTGCTCAAACAAATTGCATTTGGAAATCGAAACTTAGATGTAAAACATATTTTCCAGGTTAAGTTAAACACTAAAGATTCAATACATTCACAATAGCCAAGGAAGTAAGGGATCTGATAAGAATTGTTCAAAGGTGCTGTATTTTTTTTAAACAACAGAAAGATTTCAATGATAAATGGAAGCATAGTGTTTGCAAATATTTCCCTGCATGGTAATTTGATCATGTACCCTTCCTCACACCCATTGCGGGAATCCGGAGTCATCTGGACAGGCAGCATGGCTCGCTGCTACAGAGGAAGTTATGTGTGCACACGGCCGTGATGAGAGCTCTCTCAGAGACATTTAGAAACATTCTGATTCCCAAGAGCCCAGTAAGTTATTGATGTGAAATGTGAATTTGGTTAAGCTCATTTACTATGCCAGAAACTAACCTTGAAGCAAAATTAGAAGTGATTGTACATTTATAAATGATTTCCAAATATGGTCTGTGTGATCCACTAAAGAAAACTAAGAGTAAGACAGTTAAAACTTGACTCATACACTCAGTGACCCTTATTGTCACCTAATTAACTTGATTTAGAGTATTAGGGCCATCTTAAAGCCACTGCCCTCACCTTAGACTCTTTCTACTCTGTGGTTACCTCCAAGGTTTGTTTTGAATGGACTCTATTTGCATAGAAAGTAGTAGGTAGGGCCGTGTGTGGTTATTTTGGCTGGGATGGGAGGAATGCAGGTAAAACATATGTAGCATGCTTTCCTCAGAGGCTTACATCAGTGTAGAAACAGGTCATACTTGGAGGTTTCTATGTAATGACAATTTATTATTCACTTTAGGGGTGCATTTTGATGAGCTTACTTCAGGTCAACACTGATTAATTAACTTATATTTCTTTAAAGAAGAAGAAGAGATTGATCATCATGTATTCATGGCTGTTTTAATACTTCAGTTTAATTTTCAAATATGTTAGATTTCAAATCAAGTTTTTTAAGAGTGGCTGAAAGATATTTTTAGAACATCCTACTAAAATTCCAGATGTTTTCCATGATTTTCCCTGACCAAACGCTGACTAGAGGTTACTAGAATTGTTATTTGGAGAACTAATAATATTTCAAAGTAAGGTTAATCTATATATTCTGCTTCTTCTCTTCTTATTCACTTTTGCTTTTTTTTCAATGTGATAGTATCTTGGTGTTATTTTTACTATGCACAATCTCCACCAGGGAAGAAAAGCAAAGAAGCATTCAAATCATTCTTATTTAGATTTCGCTAAATTGTGAAAGTTGTTTGCATGAGAACTGTTGGAACAGTTGGTTGAAATAAGGTTCATTTATAGTTTCATTTAGCTCTTTTGTCACTCCTACCGTTGGCATGACTAACTAAAAGCTGTATCACAGTAACTTGAATGTATTTTTTTAATTCTATTTCACTTACCATATGCCCATTTATGATCTGGAATGAGCTGAGTCATAAGTCCTAAATCTTGCCACTTTGAGCAACAATTAGCCTACCCCCTGCTGTTTGGCACCACAGTCACATACCACATTTAGATATTCTGTATTAGAATCAGTAGACCTTATAAATAAAAGAAGAGATTGTGTTTACAAGGAGACCCAGAATCTCCTGGCTTAATTTTTATGGGTTTTTCATTAACCTGTGGATTTGTGCCATAAGAACTTTCATAATAAGGCCAATCAGCTTAGAGATTTATTACTGGCAGGCTGAAATAGAATGACTGGCAATAATCTCATTATAAACACTGTGCACACTTCCAATAGTCTTGGTTGGAATACTCAGGACAACTCAACTGAACATCAAAGGCAGACAAGTGTTATATCAAAGATCCCATCCAGATAAGGCCTCCCGTGCCTTTTCCAATCAAATCTGTTTGATGACTATACTTTCAGGATTTCGTAGGTCTGAGACCACATCCTTTACATTATGTATTCTCACTCAAGGGTTACTCTAGTTGTTAGATTGAATCAAATTTAAAATCATGTATTTGAGCTCCATTGGCATCAGTATGGATGTATTAATTACAAGAGGTGGGTTCATTTACAGGTCTGCTTTCTTTCTTATTCGTCATCTTTCATTTTTATTCCCACCTGAGGATATGCTTACTGATTTTAGAGAGAGAGGAAGGGAGAGAGAAAAACATCAGTGTAAGCAAGAAACAATTAGTCATCGCCCATATGTGCCCAACTGGGGACTGAACACACAACCTAGGTATGTGCCCTCATCAAAGATCAAATTCTTAACCTTTTGGTGTGTGGGATGATGCTCCAACCAACTGAGCCACCTGGCCAGGACCACTTTTCAGTTTTATTTAGATATAATTGACATACAACACTGTACATGTTTTAAGGTGTAAGGCTTCACTTATATATTTTGATAAATGATTACCACAATGAATTTAGTTAATATGAATCATATAGATACAAAAAAGAAGTATATTATTTTTTGTCTTGTGCTGAGAATTTTTAGGACCTACGCTTTGATATCTTCACAGATTTGGAATACTTTTATATCAGACTTGCCTTGCAAGGTCATTTTATATTGGGGTGCAGTCATCTGGGGAAGAAAGAAGAAACTGATGAGACAGCTATGGGCTAACTAGAGGGAAAAGCCAATCAATGACCAGGAACAGATTATATTCTTAAATCTGCCCTACAAACCTTCTTGTCAGTCACTTATATATGTCTTCCTTAAGCCTATATAAGAAAGAAAAGGATGGCTTAACTGTAAGATGCAAGTCTGTTTCTTTTAATCATTGTTTATTATTATTCTGTCACAGTTGTCCTAATTTTTCCCCCTTTGCCAATCCTACCCACTGCCCCACAGTCAATTCCCTCACTGTGGTCCATGTCCGTGGGTCATTCATACATGTTCTTTGGTCCCTTTCCCTTCTTTCCACCATTATCCTCCTCCCTGCTCCCCTCTGGTCACTGTCAGTCTGTTCCATGTGTTCCATGTTCCCATGCCTGTGGTTCTATTTTGTTCATTCATTTACTTTGTTCATCAGATTCTTCTTGTAGCTGAGATCATATGGAATTTATCTTTCACTGACTGGCTTATTTCACTTAGCATAATGCTCTCCAGTTCCATCCGTGCTGTAGGAAAACGTACTTCTTTCTTTCTGCTGTGTAGTATTCCACTGTAAAATGTATCACATTTTTTTGATCCACGGATCTACTGATGGTCACTCAGAACTTGGCTATTGTATATAGCACAGCTATGAACATAGGGGTGCATAAGTTCATTTGAATTGGTGATTCAGGATTCTTAGATTTAAGAACTGCAGTGTGTCAGCACCTTATCAATTTGCTGTTTAAAAGTGCTTTCAGATCCAAATGAATATGGACTTTCTAGATCTAAATTCCCATTCCTTAGATAAAGTGTTAATCTTGATGATTGAAAATCATTCTATGGGCATTGAATAAAAGCATGTGAAAAATTGCTCTGTTTTAGTGTTAAGTATTCCTTCAAAAGTTTGCTTTACCCAATTCCAGCTGCGTATGCAATTTGCTTATTATTTTCTCATTAGACATAAACATTTGCAGTAGGTACTTTTTCCTAAATTATTCATGTTATCATTATATTTTCTTTAACTATCAGATTCTTATATTACTTTAATGAACACCAAGCTTCCTATTCAAAAAAGTCATATTTCTTTGATTTCATCATAACAATAATTATTAAAAAGCATGAAAGTACTGTTTTCCAAATGAAATGAAGCAGAATCTGAGGTGTAAGAGGTTAGTTGAGGTTGAAGCTGCATGAGTGAAGATCTTTGTTATTTTTTCCATCAATAAACCAAATCTAATTTCCCTTCTGTTCATGACTGCTCTGAACGTGTTTGACACAATTTTTTATTGCATTAATTATAATATATATTAAATATAAAATGAAACCTTGGTTATAGTGGTAATAAGAGAATAAAAACTGTATGAGGTATCCTGAATTGAAAAGAGAGAAGAGAGAGGACAGAGGAGAGACAGAGAGAGAGAGAGAGAGAGGGAGAGATTAACATACACGTCAAGATACTTGAAATCCACTCCCCTTTTATTTTTGGTTTCTAACTCTAAGGTCGTAGGGCATATAAATATGTCCACAAAGGAAACCTATAATAGGAAACTCACTAAGATCTAAGCATTCGGGATATACAGAATCATCTGAACCATCAGAATGAAAGTCTAGAAAGAGGAATATACATAGCAGCCCTCTGTCCTTGGAGATATTTAAGGAGTAGAGAATGTGCTGAACCTCCTGTAGATGCTCAACCATTTAACATGAACAGGATTCTGGAAGGACTTGACAAACATCATGATTGTACTCCTGATACATGTCATGTTTTGAAATCCTAGCACTTAGAAGTCTACAAACGCACTGGACAAATATCTGTGGACTTTATTCAATTTTTAGTGGTGAGGAAAGTTAAAGACCAGGCAGAGAGGAGATGCACACAGAGGAAAGGAATGGGAAATAGACTAATCATTCCCTGAATAAATGGTCATTTAATCATCTCAATTAAGTTTTTTAAGCTTAATTTCAGCAATGTGCAATGTACTGTTGCTCTATTGTTTCTACAGCACATGAGCACCTTCATTTAGCCTAACCCATGAATGGCTATTTCTGTTTTTCCTTCATGACAGGTGAATAACAAGACTTGCGGGCATTTATTATGTTAATTTTGTTTTTGCTATGTTTTAATATTAAGTACTGGAGAATTTATGATGTGACACAATGGTTCTCAACTGGGGACAATTTTAATCCAATGGGATAATTAAGCCTGTCTGTAGACATTTCTGCATTGTCAGAACTAGGAAGGTTCTACTGGCATCTAGAGGGCAGAGGCCAGGAATGCTGCTCAATGTCCCACAGTGCACAGGGCAGCCCCCACAGCACAGAAAGCATTACGTACCCCAAAGTGTAAGTAGTGCCAGAATTGAGGAACCCTGGTGTAAAGTAAACCTATGCACATAAAAAATACATTTAAAGAGAAAATGTTGCCTTCCACTGTGTTATTTTAACCTCCACCAGATGTAAATAGCTACCTAAAAAAAAGTTAACACCAGGTTGTTATACTTAAGGAAACAATGTTGTTATCAGATTGAATGAAGGTACAAAGCTACTTTACTGAATTTTCCCCAGCAGATGTCACCAGAAATAGAAGTGATTACAGAAATTTTTGAAGCAAAACTTGCAAGGATATCCTACTGATGTTAGAATGGCAGTCTTTTTTTTCCAGACATCCTTGAGAATATGAAGTCCTGCTTCTAGCACCAACTGTGGGATCTTGTACAAGTTATTTAACTCTCTTTGCCTCAATGACCTCACTACACACTTGAGATAATCATATTTTATTGCATGGGGTCATGATGATTTAGTTAGATAATGCATGTAGCAAGATAAAGATTATGTAGGTTAAAAGTAATTCTTGAAGAAATTTCATTTTTTTTTTAGAAAAAAATACTTTGATAAGTAGTTTTAAGGAGGGTGAGGGAGGCCTCCAGGTCTTGGTTCATAAAATTTAGGAGTGGGAAGGAGTAGAGTAAAAAATGGGCAAAGGGAGTGGAGGGGAAAGGAGATGAGCAAGAAGGTGTAAGTTGCAGAGGAAGAGGCCAGTGGGAAAGCCAGGACTTTAGTAAAAAGGGATGTTTAATATAGGATATTCAGTTATGTGTTACCAGAATTAATGTGCTATCTTTCTCTCCAAATTGGTATGCCTCCCACTCATTTCTCATGTGATGGGTTTGGGGGAAGATGAAAGCATGAGGATGATTCACTGCTTGGGTATATCGAAGAACAGGGAGGCAAGGAAGTGAAGGAGTGATAATAGGGAGTTGAAAAGCAGGAGATCTGGAAATAATTATGTAATTACAAGAAACTAAAGACTCAAGAACTTGCAGATATTTTAGGGGAGGACACCAGTCTTTTCACAGGAAGGAACTTACTGGGAACTCACTACAGGTTTAGCTAAGTCTGCAAAGGTTAGGACAAGAGATGTTGCTTCAATCAAAGATGAGGTCACCTTTGTTTAGGTTCATAATGGGATTCTTGGGGGGCAGAAGAAGTTTTGAAATGAGAAGTTCTAAGCTGGTATATTGGTGCTCACCGCTTTGACAGATCAGAACTTTGGGCACACAGGTTCTGCATCAGTGTGAGAGGGACAACATAGGATTCATATCTGAATATTAACAGGATTCATAGGGGAGAGAGTTTGGTGGGTGATGACTCTCTACAAATATTAGTATTCACTAAACTAACTGAAGAGGCAATCATTTAATTCCTGCAGTGTCTGGTTGTAAACAGTAGGAGGTTAGTACATACTCACTGGTGAATAATTGGGATGTTAGTGAAAATGATGGCTACAGTGATCACATTTGTGGGAAAAGCTCAGAATTTCATTTTAATAACATTGCCCATGTAGTCCAGAAGAAGAAAAATAAAATGATTAAAATAAATTTCTCACTCCATTTATTAAAAGTATTTTGGTATTCTTATAGTGCAATAATATCTCACACCCAGGATTTTTCTCTGACAGTTTAAACTATCTGTGCTTGAGGTGACACATATTGTTTTGCCTCTACAAGTGGTTAGGATTCTCCAGAATGTACAGTAATCACTCATCTGCCTTCATGGTATTAAAAACAAGCAGAGAAAGAATAAAGACAGAAACAAAGGATAACTACACACCTTGCAAAATAGCCTGCACAGGTATAAAAAGATGAAACAGAATGCTTTTGAACTTACACTCTCAAAAGCAGTTGTACCAATGGTCTGTGGCAGGTTAGAAGTGAGAGGATTTGGTTTGACATTTACCCCCTATACAGAGACGATGACCATTGTTTTCTTGTACCACCGAGAGCAAACATATTAATCGGATTCCACCTCATTTAACAAGAGAAACAGGGTGAAAAAATTTGCCATTCACCCCTCTAGTTGGAAAAAAGGGAAAATGGCAGAATAAAATAACGCATAAAGAGTTCACCAGTTGATAAGTGGATAAACAAAATGTAGAATATTATCCAGCCATAATAAGGAATGAAGTGATACATGCTACAATATGAATGAACATTGAAAACATGCTAAGTGAAAGAAGCCAGTCATAAGGACCACATACTGTATGATTCCATGTATATGCAATGTCCAGAACAGACAAATCTAGAAAGTAGATGAATGGTTGCCTATGGCCTGGAGGAATGATGGCATAGGGCACAGGGTTTCTTATGGGGGTAATGAAAACGTTCTAATTTTGACTGTGGTGTGAATGCACACTTTGTGAATATACCAAAAGCCACCGAACACCTTAAATAGGTAACTTGTTTGGGATGTCAATATTATGTGTGAGGAACAGAGTGAAGAAATAAATTGGGGTCACTATAGTCAAGCTGCTAAACTATCGTAGTCTGGTAAATTGAGGCTGAGGAAACAATTCTGTTCTTGTCCTAGCCCGGAAACTTAAACTATTGAACTTTGCAGTCCTGGGCCAATGCCTAGACACACATTACTTTAGTTCATTGTGGGTCAAGGCCTGGACATACATCAGACCCCCAGATAACTCCCTGCAGGACACATGTATCCAGACTGCCTCACATTCACCTGACATCTACCATCCAGAACACCGGACGTGAGCCGATGTCCTGACACCTGTCCTCCACACCACCTGGCATCTGACTACCTTGGACATACCTTGGACCTATTCTAGGGCAAAGAATGAAAGACTAATTATTCTCAAAAATGCTTTTTTTGGTATAAGAACTCTTAGCTTTTTTTTTCCTTCAGAACACTTCAGTGTTTTTTTTTTTTTCTGTTTGTTTGTTTTTGTTTTTTGCCTAGTATGTTTCTGGTTTGCAAACCCTAAGACCCTTGAATAAATCTTTATCATTTGTTTCTAGCCAAAGCCTCTTTTTGAGTTCCTTCAACATCTCAATTAAGTTGCTAAAATATCAAGGACCTAGCACAGGCACACAGTAATTGTTCAAATGAATGCTAAGAATCAAAAATGCTTTGGCATCTCATTCTCCAAATGATCTCTTTCCTACTCCCTTTAGGATATCCACATCAATACTTTTCACCACGTGTGACTGCATTTTCCTTCCAAAATTTCCACCAAACCCTTCTGAATTTCTCTACAACTACTGATACCACAACCATCTTTGAGTCATGCAGTCAATAACTACAAATACTTCTTACCATCAGCACACTTAACCCATCCAATTATTTTTATTTCTTAACTAAAACTACCTTAAGCCCTTGTTCACAACTGACCTAGTTTCTTCCCTGGATTCTCCGCCAACAAATTACACAGAAAGAGAATAGAATCCTCTCCCTTGAGTATTATCCAGACAAACTACTCCCTTGCTAAGAAATTCACACTAATTTCTTTGGTATCAAAAGTCAAATTCTTAGCATTGCATCCAGTCTTTCCAAACTGGGATCTTCCCTAAATTAAACTGACTCTGAATCTTCACATCTGTCATCCTCTTATTCAAACTTTATGATCTAGGTCAAACTTTATGATCTTAATGTAACAGGAATGGGAGGACCTGTGAATTTTTTTATATATCATTATTTTTACTAACTTCTAATTGAAATGTAGCATTTTGATAGTAACAAACCATATTAGTTTAATAATATCTGTGATGATGTTGCCATTAAAAATTACATTATATTATGACAGTTCAGCTGTTCAGGTATCTTTAAAAATAGTTCATGCTTGTCACTCCTTCGAATTTATGGTAGTTATTAGACTTAGTAGTTCAGTCTTATTATTTAATGTCTGAATGAAAAATACACATGTATTAGTGAACTAATTTTTTTAATTTAATTAGTATTGATGACTATCATTGATGGCCCAGAATTTGTGTAAGATGGAGAAGTCAAAGTAGGCTTAAAACAAAACAAGGTAATGTACCACAGCTTCTTTTATTCATTCATCTGCACTTGGCCTGGACTCTTGGGCTGCTTCCAAATCTTGGCTATTATAAACAATGCTGCAGTGAACACAGGGTTGCATATACTCTTTCGAATTAGTGTTTTAGGTTCCTTCAGATATATTCCCAGCAGTGAAATTGCTGGGTCATAAGGTAAATCTATTTTTAATTTTTTGAGGTAACTCTGTATGTTTTCCACGGTGGCTGCACCAGCCCACATTCCCAGCAACAGTGCACAAAGTTTCCCTTTTCTCCACGTCCTCACCAGCGCTTGTTGTTTGTTGATTTATTGATGATGGCCATTCTGACAGGTGTGAGATGATATCTCATTGAGGTTCTAATTTGCATCTCTCTGATGATTAGTGATGTTGAGCATTTTTTTCATATGTCTATTGGCCATCTGTACATTTACACAATGGAATACTCCTAAGCCACAAGAAAGGAGTAAATTTCACCCTTTGTGACAGAATGGATGGACCTGAAGAGCATTTTGATAAGTGAAGTAAGTTGGTCAGAGAAAGGCAAGCACCATATGACTTAATGCATATGTGGAATCTAGTGAACAAAATAAACTAACAAACAAAGTAGGAACAGACTTATAGAAACAGATTGAAAGCTATCTGAGGGGATCAGGGTTGTAGGGTTGGGTGAAAATGTGAAGGGATTAAGCAAAAAGAACAAAAACAAAAAACAAAACTCCTCATGGACACAGACCACAGTATGGTGATTATCACAGGGAAAAGGGTTTGGGGGGAGGTAGAAGAGGGTATAGGGGGAATAAATGGTGATGGAAGGAGACTTGACTTGGGGTAGTAAACACACCATACAATATACCGATGATGTATTATAGAATTGTATAGTGGAAACCTATATAATTTTAAAATGAACAAAGTAGATTTGTTCCTACTAATATGAGGTGATTGTTAAGATACATTGTTGAGTAAAAAGAATCAAGATAATAAACAAATAAACAAACACACAAACAAAACAAGTTATCCTAGTTGGTCTGAGTACTTGTTAGAGATTTAACATTGTGGTTCCCGTCTCATTGTTTGCCAACTAATGTCAATTGGCTTCCTGGCCATTTTGTCTGTCTCTCACTTTGGAAGTAATTTTATAGGAAGGACAGGGGAGACACCAAGAAAAAGAAAATATACTAGATATGCTGCTTAAATAAAAACTATAAATATATAGAGTTTTACTTGAGTATCAGAAAACACTCATCTCACTAAATTATTAAAAATAAAAGTATACTTTCATATTGAAAAAACACTTTTTCTCAACACATTTATGTTAATTACTCTTCTACTCTATTACTGAACTTTTATAGGCTTAAAATATTTAAAAGCATGTGAAGTTTTACCTAGTCTTGAGCATCAATGAATTAATTAAAGAAACTAATTTCTATAGAAAAACATTATTCTTAATGACAGTATTGTCTATGAATAATCTCTTCCTATCTAAAAATGTACAAACTTATTTGTGTTTTGAATTCAAGCAGCTCTAAATGATATGAAGGCTCACATTTCCTTTTCAGTTGTCCAGATTTTAGTTCATCCACCCACATCAAGCCCAGACAAACAATCTTCATTTGATTAACTAGTTCCTTTTTAAAAAGAATAAACCTTCTCCCACCATGCTCACACTCTATATAAATAATATGAATTTTTACTTCTGCTTCAAGACAGAGTAATGATTTCCATCAGATCCAAGAAAAAATACTGTATCTTATGTTGTAAAAATTTTGAAATGGATGTTAAACAAATGCTGTGCTTCTAACAGATAGTTTTTACATAAAAATTAGGATATAAAATACACCTAAATTTTTATTAGAAAAATCTGTTCTCTAACATATTAGGATTAAATATACATATAAATATAGAAGACTTCTGGTGCATTGTGGTTTTAAATTATGCTTCAATACTAAAAGACAACTGCCTTGAATATCACCAACACTTCAGGGGGAAAGATAATGTTCAAGTTCGGTAGGCCTGGGCTTTTATTTTTAATGTTTACCTAACAGACTTTGACATCCTTTGTTTCTACTGGGGAAGTGTAAAGTCATGAAAGATGGCATGGGGCCAGATGACATCTCCAGGATTATGAAGTAAGAATAAAATTGAAGTTCTTCAGTGGAGACCAAGACAAAAAGCTCATGTAAATTCCTCACACTTCCCACATATTTTATTCATTAAAAAGCACAGCAAAGGCAGGACACTTTTCCTACACTAACTCCATCCTGTAGAAATGAGAAAACACTAGAGGCATACAACTATTCAACTCAATTTTAGAATGTTATGCAAGTTTGCAGTAAATAAAATCCAGCTGCTACAATGAGCAAGATTTGGTGAGTGGAAAACTTAAATAAGTCCTAGGAAATATTGTCCCAAATTTAAAAAAAAACAACAATGTATTACAGCTATTTATATTAGAGAAAGTAGCTTATAAATAAAGATTTCTATTTTCTTAAAAATATCATTGGTATATATCAACCAAGGACATATGTCTTTAATACACTAGGAAAATAACATCTGAGTTTTTGTTGTTGCTTTTGTTCATTATCTGTGAAAAACATTATAAACCAGCACTCCATATATCTATTTGATGGATGAAAAAGGATCAGCTTCTCTAGCTCTATAGGCAAAAAAAAATATAGTCGCTTTCTAAAGAATGGACCTGGTTGAATTTCAGAAGAAAATAATACTTTCTCCTTTATGTGGGTAAGATAGTATCACAACTAATTAAAAGCAGGGACATGAAAAACTCCAAAGATCCTCACCTGCAGTGAGACAGATACATTTAGACCACTGAACGAACAGAAATCCTTAGCTGATGGGAAAGCAAGAATGAGCACTTGAAGAACGATTCCATGCTTTCAAATGGGCAAGAAACATATTTTCTAGTCCTTCTCTATGACCAGTATAAATATATGATACCCTTTAAGATATTAGAACCTGTGTTGAACAATGATTACTTAATCATATTAATGAACAGCCATTTGTAATCTCAGAATTTATGGTCCCGTGCAAGAAGATGATGAAATGTTCACTAGGATATCCTAAATAGACATATTACATGGCTTTTGGCAATTTCACAGGGACATGTCACAGGCAAGTCTTCCAAAAGTAATCATAGTTCAGTGTGTATTCCTGGAAAAGATTTAGACAAAATTCAAGCCCCATGCATTATACCTAGTTATGGGCCAGACAGAATATGAACATTTTATTATAGAGGGTATAGGTGAAGGAGGAGGAAGAGTTGGAGAAAAGGCTCAGAAAGAGAAAAATAGAAATGATGAGCCCTGGCTGGTGTGGCTCAGTGGACTGAGTGCTGGCTTGCAAACTAAAGGGCCTCCATTTTGATTCCCAGTCAGGGCACATGCCTGTGTAGCGGGCCAGGTCCCCACTGGGGGGCATGCAAGAGGCAACCACTCATGGATGTTTCTCTCCCTCTCCCTATCTTTCTCCCTCCATTTCCCTCTCTAAAAGTAATTAAATAAAATCTTTAAAAAAAAAAAGAAATGGTGGGTGGATGAGTGAAGTTTGGAATTATAGAAGAGAGACAAGGTTACGGGATTGGATCTAAGCAAAGAGAAAAGGTGGTAAGTTAAGGAATCAATAATAACATTGTCGTATTTCTGATTGCCTGTAGTTTTGTGTTGGCCATTAGGAAAACCCTTTCTTTCCTATAGTCCTCCTGAAAACCATTCAGAGCTAAACCTACAGAGATGCTAACTCCTGCTGACAGTTCTTCATAGAACACCTCATGTGCAGAGCCTGAATGACCTAGTTGTGTTAATCAACTGAACATTCATAGTCATTGGAAGAATGGCAGGGTTGGGAGTGATACTCATTACTATCAGGTTCACAATTCCTTATCTGTTCTCTAAATCCAAAAGTTTTTCTTATTTGGCGTTAAAACCAGATCTGAACTAATGTGAGGTTATTTATTATCTTCATTGGCCCTAAATGACCATTTATACATTTTGCTATAGAAATGGTCATGTGTCTGGTTATAGGTGTGGCCACAAACCCCTGTTATGTAACATGAAGTATATGAGCTATATTACTTTCGTAAAGTCTGGAAAATCTGGCCCCAAGTGTTCTTGGAGAAGCCCTGCAGACATGTACTATCGTACTCTGGACAGGGCTCCTCCCCTTCTTGGGAGTGGGTTCTTGTGAGACAAAGTTTGCCTCTCATATGAGAAACTACTGCTGAGCTGAGGAAATGCACATATATAAAAAATATATATTTTTTAGTCTCTTGTGCTTTACTGTAAGATTTTCAAGAAAGACCTAAGAATACGCCTATCACCATAGGTCATTCTTCCCAAAGAGTATGGCCCAGATGAAGAAAATATGTTAGACAAAACTCAAAAGAAAAACAGAACCTGAAAGACAAGATGAAGATCAAATATAGTGGATAAAGGACAGTTGCTTTCTTTTGATTTAAAATTCAAGGTAGCAAGTTTCCTCTATATAGTTTGGTTCACAGGAAAGATGCAAACTTTATATCCTTAAATCTTACAACTGTTTGTGGAAACACTAATGTGTTTTGTGGAAATTAATAAATTTTAGAAATTGAAAAAGAAGTTATGAGCTTATTTTAAAAAGATTTGGAATAAAATATAGTAAAAACCCACATACAGAGATATAGATAAGAACTAAGATATAAAGAAAGGAGGAAGAAGAAAGAGACCAAGAATTCACAGTAAGGGAAGACAGGATAATGAAGAATAAATTTTACTACAAGCCTCCTACCAATGAGGAAAATTAGGCAAATATGTAAATTTCCTCTCATTTTATGTATATAGAGTAGGATGAACCTCTCTGGAGAAAAAAAAATTCTCCTGGGAAGTCAGAAAAATCAGCATGAGCATCACTGCACAAAAAACGCACACCTTCTACAGCAGATTTACCCATAGACTTATTAACCATATGAATATTATGTCACAAATTATTAAATATGTACTTTCGTTGAACTACTTAAATGAAAAAAAATTGAGGATACTATTCAGTTGAAAGCAAATACAGCATATTTAAATCAATGAACATTTACATTGAGCTCAATTTCTTATGGGCACGATCTTTCAAATGTATATCCTAGTTACAAACGACCTGCACAAAAATGATGAACATTTGCTGATTAAATGCTTGGGGAGGGTTTATGGGTTAATGTGAAGATTCTTCTTCAGGGAGACCAGCATTTTTTTTTATGTGTTTTTAACGGACTTATTCAGTTAGCATGGCAGGCAGTTACAGACAGTGGAGAATTATGGTCCAGCCACATGAGGCATTTTAAGACCTATGAGTCTTCCCCAAACACAGCATTATAAAATGTCCTTTTGCTAAAAATACTGGAATCAAGTAATTATCTACTTTTGAATTTTAATGAATAGGCCATCTGTTCATTCAAATTGAAAAAATGAAATTTTTCTACAAATTAACTACTTGATGAGATGTCCCTTGTGACTAAATCTGCTTTACTGCTTTCTGTTATATTTAACCTAAAGGTGATACATGGCATATCACACCAAGTTTTGTAAACTAGAGTATGGAAAAATGTTCTTCCTGACCATAGAATAAGCCTAGTCTCTGTTTCTGTGACAGGCTGTATTTATCAATTATCAAAGGTTAATGATTATTGCCATATTTCCATACTATTAGAATGAATCACTAGGAAGAAAAATGTGTCCATTTTTGTCTGTGATGATTATGATAAAAATTGAACTCTACACATTTTGGGGGATTATCACTATAATGGTGAATAATTGTTTTCAATCTCCCTATCTTCCTATCCAAGAACATTTTGGTTTCTTCGTGTTGTGTTCTCCAACATGGCAGCCATTTACCACATGGGGCTATTTAAATGTAAATTATTGAAAATAAATAGAGTTTAAAATTCATTTCCTCAGTTGTACCAGCCATTCAGCAAATGTTGCATATGGCTACCATCTTGACTGTGCAGAATATTTGTACCTTTTTCAGAAAGTTCTACTGGACAGCACTCTAACACCTGTCTTACCCCGTTGAAAACAAGACAACAGGCCCAAAATGGAGTCACTTCTGCTATGACTCATATCACCAAACTGAGACTTCATTTCAGTTTCGGCTCTCACAGGAACAGAATCTTAAAGCAGTGAGCCGTGAGTCACCTGTTGAGCACAAGTGCAGTAATCGCCCCGGCAGGTCCCTACCACCTCCTGAGGAAAGTCACCTTGGAATCACCAGCCCAGTTCTTCCCCTGGCATGACTTTCCTTCTTCCCCCTTCTTCTGCCCACAAGCCTTTGCTTTTGTCCATCTCTCGGAGCTCCTTTTGTCTGTTAGATTGAATGCTGCCCTATTCAAATAGATTTTTTTCTCAAATAAACTCTTAAAATTTTTAATGTTTCAGTTATAGTTTGACATCTTTAATCATTATCCATCTGAAGAATCACTACCTCTTTCATCCATGAAGACCAACTTTTCACTTACACTCTCAGCTATATTTATTTATTTTTAACCATGTCAAAGATATACCCCTAACATTCACACATGGCTCTTCAAAAGATCATACTTTTCTACAATTTGTTGATTTATCTTTAAGTTTTAAAGTCCTGAGGAGAAAAAAAGTAAGTTTTACATATCATTTTATGGAACAAAAACAAAACTGGTGGCGCTTTATAAATAATGTATAACAGCAGCATGACTTTGGCAGAAAATATACTACATTCATACTAGCAGCTGCAGATTTCAGTCTAATTAAATATGAAAATACTATTACAGTTTGAAATTATACCTATGTTATCAAGTTAGTATGCCCACTATTACATTCACAGTAAATATTCAAGATGCTGCCTTTTAGAAATGAGCTTGTTGTGTGTTCTCTCATTATCTAAGATAAAGGCAGGTTCTCTACATGCTATGATTAAGTTAAACTAGGGCTGAACCACCTCATCTGAATTTATTTAATAGCAGCTTTAATTTTATTTTTTACTTTTATTAGCATTTATTTTATGCTGAATTTACTCCCAGGTCATACATTTTTGTTTTCGGTTTCTTCTGGGACAGAACTTTCTTCTGTGCAACCTCCTCTTCTGGTTCAGAAACAGTCTGCTCTTTTTGGTAAGATCATCTCAACATGGCAGGGAGAGCCCGCATATGGGTTAATCCACCCATGAACTGTGTTAAGTTTTTTGCTACATCTTGGGAGACTTTTTTCACCTGGATGTGCTCAATGACCAGAGGTCTACAACCAAGCCTTTAGTTCATCACTAGTCTCTGCATTTTTAAGCATGGGCGGCAAAAATTCAGTGCTTTTTGGGCCACCCACCCTGTGTCCAGCATCACTGTTTGGCCTGGGCACACCCACCAACTCTACTATTGAAATGTTGGAATGACACACACTACTTCTCTAAAGATATGTCCTTCTGATACTTGGTGGTTTTTCTGATGTGCCTGCTATTGATGGTCTGGGCAGTTTCATAAGTGCCTTTAAAGTAAACATCAAGATTTGAAACTCAAGATTTGCATAATTTTGTGGGGTTTTCTGGGTTAAATGAATGGGGAACAATTTTCAGAGGTCACCTCTGGCCACTTTTGGGAAGAGTTAGTAGCAGCTTTAAATTTGTGTGCCGCAGCCATGTCGGATTTCACCTACAAAAAGGGACCAGTTTGGGAGGTAGCAGAATTCATTTTTCTTCTTCTTCAAATCTGACCTTCTGTGGTTCCCCTTTCACTCTCCATACCCCCATCTCTAACACATAATGCCCCCAGAGTAGCCTGCCAAAGCAAGATAATGAGGTTCACTTTTCTGTCCTTGGCTTTTCTCCCCCCAGTCCTCCAAACAAGACACCCACTATTTCCCAGACCTCACCACTTCAAAGTAATTTCTCATACTTGATTTGTAGTAGCCACACTATGCAACTGGTATAATAATTAAACCCCCCCCCATGTTCATCACCATTTACTTCTTCCATTTCTTTTCCTCCTCTGCTTATAATTCGTTACATAAGCGAGATCCGCCCTACCCCCAAAAGGGCAGGTTGTCTTCTCTTAAGAAAACTTAGCAATTTCACTAACTGTATTTCCTTTATTTTTATTACTTATGCTATTACAGTTGTCCTCACTTTTCCCCCCTTTTCCCACTTCTACCCAGGCCCTGATGCCTCAATTTAACTAGTTTTTAAAATGCACTTTCTACAATAGGACATTTTAAGGACCAGTTAAGTCAACAATAAAGCGATTCATCTTCTGTATAGAAAATTATATATTATGTCTTAATAAAAATGTATCCATCTGTACCCATCTGTTGCAAAGAAGTGACTCCAATTTGATATGAAAATAGGCTTGGTGTGCTAATTAATTGCTAGAAAAAGACTAACTTCTTCGTTAGCATAATATGTACAAATTTTTAAGTCCTGTTGCCTATTTCCCAGCCCAGGTCAAGTAAGCCAGGCTGTCTAGACTCTATAGTAGTTCCCTGCGCTCCCCAGGCAGTTTCCACATACTGGCAGTTTGGGCTTATCCTGTAACTGAGACAATACCTGATCAAACACACAAGTAATCCTATAAGCAAAACAACAGAAGTCCACATTTGGAGAGGGCAGGCAATGACAGAAGAGAGGGCTTCTATTTCAAAAATAGAAACAAGTTAACTTTTGTGGAAACTCTGAGTATCAGAGAGCCATGACCGAATCAGGGCATCTATTTGCTCAGAGAAAAAAAGCAATAGGACACTTTGACAGACAATAGAAATTTAAAATCAAGTACATGTAATTATTAGCAAATGTCTTCCGTGAATAACATTTCTTTAGAAAATGATGACATTAAGGCAGTGGTTGGCAAAATTTTTCTGTGAAGGAACAGACTATAAATATTTTAAGCTTTGTAGGTCATATGGTTTTGGTCCCAGATACTTACCTGTGCTGTCATAGCCTGGAAGCAGCCCTAGACAACATGCAACATGAGCGTGGCTGTATTCAAATAAATCTTTGCTTGAAAAAAACAGGCAGAGGGATGGATTTGGTCTTTCGACTACTTTGCCACCCACAGCATTAAAGGATATTGAAAGGACATTTCTTTAAAACTCTTACGGCAAATTGTATTTTTTCAAAGTCCCATAAGAGTATCTCCCATCTCAGTGCTTTTCTACAATGTGCCCCCCACCATTCCCTCCCATCAAGAGCTACTTTGTATTTTTCTTTTTTTTTTATTTCAATCATTGTTCAAGTACAGTTTTCTCCCCCCTACTCCCGTTCCAGCCCCCCCCCCCCACCCCCCCCCCCCCCCCCCCATTACCCCCCACCCTTAGTTTTTGTCCATGTGTCCTCCAAATTTGTTCCTGTAATCCCTACCCATTCCCCCCTGAAATTCCCTCTTCTCTCCCCTCTGGCCACTGTCAGACTATCCCCTATTTCAGTGTCTTTGGTTATATTTTGCTAGTTTTTTGTTTTGTTTTGTTTTGTTGTTTAGATTCCTGTTAAAGGTGATATCATGTGGTATTTGTCTTTTACTGCCTGGCTTGTTTCACTTAGCATAATGCTTTCCAGCTCCATCCATGCTGTTGCAAAGGGTAGGAGCTCCTTCTTTCTTTCTGCTGTATAGAATTCCATTGTGTAAATGTACCATAGTTTTTTGATCCATTCATTTACTGATGGGCATCTAGGTTGCTTCCAGCACCTAGCTATTGTAAATTGTGCTGCTATGAACATCGGGGTGCAAAGGTTCTTTTGTATTGGTGTTTTAGTGTTCTTAGGATAGAGTCCCAGCAATGGAATTGCTGGGTCAAAAGGCAGATCCATTTTTACTTTGTATTTTTCAACCTCCTTAAATCTGGCTGGGCCCTAAAACTGCTTTGGCCAATAGAACACAGTGGAGATGCTGGCCTGGCAGCTTCTGCTTCCTATCTCTTGGCATGCTGCCCATAGATCCTGGCCACCATGCTGTGAGATACCTCAGCTTCACAGAGGGTTGATGTTTAGGTGCTCTATTCAAACTCAGGTGAACAGTCAGCACTGACTGCCAAGCATCTGATTCAATTATCTTGAACAGCCAGCCTGGCCAAATATCCAGGTAACTCTATCCCCAGTGGCCACCTGACTACAATTATATGAGGGACCCCACACAAGAAACACCTGCTGAATCCGGGCAACCCATGGAAATGGGTAAGATAAATTGTGTTAAACCACTAAGTAGTTTGGCATGCTACAATATAGGTAAGAACAACTTTTGGGGGATGCTTTTGAGGTCGATGACACTTTTCTGCTAATGAAGAGGCTTTCGTTTATATAGAAATTTATCAATAAGCAGACACTTTTCATTTCCTGAGTTAAAGAAATGTATTTCTTTTTTAAAATTTTATTTATTTATTTTTAGAGAGGGAAGGGAGGGAGAAAGAGAGAGAGAGAGAGAAACATCAATGTGCAGTTGCTGGGGGCCATGGCTTGCAACCCAGGCATGTGTCCTGACCGGGAATCAAACCTGTGATGCTTTGGTTCACAGCCTGCGCTCAATCCACTGAATTATGCCAGCCAGGGCTAAAGAAATGTATTTCTTTTAAAATTCATGGATAATTCTCATTTATTTTAAGCCACATGTCTAAGTCACCTATAAGTCCAATAGCTATATTAAGCAAATCTATTTAAAAATTTTACACTAAGATTAACAGTTCTCCAGCTGTTACAAATGAGGAAGACAGGTGGGGTGGAGTCATTAAACACTACAGTAGCACTGTGATTCTAAATTAGAATTGCCATCAAAACTCAGCTACGTGGTTAAATTAGCTTAATCCCAAATAAAACTCATTATTATTTAAAACATTTAGAACAAAGTTTTTTGTAACTTAGTACTAAATATATAGTGTTTCAGAATTGACAAAGACACAGCACTTAAACAAGAATTGTTTAAAAAACAAACTTTCAGCACAAAGCTTGGTTTAGAGTGGATTCTCAAAATTTTGAGTAGTTGATTAGCTCACTGTCCAGTCTCACAATAATCGCAATATTGAACAATGAACTTTAGTGAGCAAATTAATGTGCCAACTCTTTTCTGGCAAAAATAATGAAAAGAGTAAAATATCCCACATTTGACTAGGAATCACTCTAGATAGCTTCAACTGGGAAGTTTATTAAAGTTAGAAAACTCAGTTCTATTGTGCTCCTATGAATTTAGTAGAAAGACAGACACTGAGATTGGAAAGGCATAGCCTGAAGGTAAGAATCAGGATTCTAAGTACGTAAAGCTGAAAAGGACAGAATATAAGAGACAAAATTTTAAATTGTGGATTAAGAGGGATGAGAACGAGAAAATAGGAGAGCAATTTCCTTAGAGTCAACAAATGTCAGAGTTGAAATAGACATTCAAGGTCATGGTGTTCAACCCTTGATTTTACAAATGAGACAAATTATGTCCCAAGAGTCTCAACAACTTTGGGGAAAGAACGAGAAAAAATATATCTTGGTAGGACAGAATCGGAACTACTGTATTTTGCTGTGTATAATGCACAATTTTTTGCCCAAATTTTTGAAGGAAAAATAAGGATGCGCATTATACATCCTTCTGTAGTACTAATTCTGTATCTATATAAATGTTTTTAATTCTTTTATTTGTGCTTATGCATTAAAAGTGTAACTCTAGAAACAAATAACGATATCTGTAGGCAAAATAATACCCTGGAATAAGATAATTGGTTTTGTTTCTAAATATAAATAAATAAAAAATTGAATTAAAAATTAAAATGAAAGATTTTTTCCCCAGAAAGTTTGTACCAAAAGCATGGGTGCGCACTATACACAGCAAAATTCTGTAGAACTCAGCTCCTTTAGAAAAGTGAAAACCAATGAATGGAGGGACAGAGCCACTTTTGGTCACCTCTCCATTGCAGAATAAGTCTGCCCCTTATCACCAAAGCAGCCAGTGCAGAATAAGAGTATAACTGTTCTGGACTTTATGCTAGCAAAGTTATGTTAATAGAATTTTGAAACACCATAAAAATGTAGCTAAAAATAAAGGTCTAAGCTTATGGAGAGAAAGACAATTGACAAATGAAGAAGTCTTAGATTACCTAACTGTGGTGTTCACTTTTCTCATACTTCAGCTTCTCATTCATAAATTCACAATACATCAGGGAGAGCAAGAGCTAAGCTGACAAAAAGGAAAATTGAGGCCATCTGCCTAAGAACAAAAGACTGGCTCTTCGGCTGCCCTCGGTGTTTGCTTTCTCCTCAGGAAACCACCCACTGTGGTCGCCATCCAAATCAGAACAGAACGCAGAGATAAAACAGCACTTACAGAGGTTAGGAAGGGCCACAGACTTAAGAAAAAAGCTTAAAAGAAATATTTACTCTGGGAGCCAGGGGTTCTTTTCAATTGCCCCACAGTTATCTCCCAAAATTTAAAGGATAAATATGTCAAATCCATGTTTATTATACCCATTATTTTCCTGATTTTATAGGCTTCAACCTTATCTTCTTTCTAGTCTCATTTACTTAGGTAGGGTGCCAAAAATGGTTTCCCTGGACTTTTCACCTTTTTGACTATTTTAGTGGCACTCTTGCAACTTCCTTATGCGCCACCTACATTTCCCAGAAAGTGTCTGTAGAAAGAAAGCAGGGAAATGCCACAGCACTTCACCACAGTGGAAGAAGCATTGGAAGAACAAACAGGATGATTTGGACTTTTGGCTTACAGCAACGCGTTAGGCCAGTGTTATTAGGAGATGATTTGTGATGATCAGAAACTCTAATTCCAATACTGAAGTTGGTTGCTTTGTGTTTATACTCATAATTGAGTTTGGATACATTTCCCTCAAAATGTTTTGCTTTATGCATGTTAATATTGGCACAGTTCTGGTGCTTTATCCACTCATGTAATCTCCGGAAAGCTTGCTGTTTTCCCTCAACCTTAATATTTCCAAGGCAGAAGAATTATGATATTTACTTCTCATATAAAAAATACTAAAGTAAATATACCCTCAAAGATATCATTACCAACAATTTACCCAGAGAAATATATATTTTGTACAGAATTTTACTTTAAAAAAATCAGGCCGTAGTAATACTATTTGAAGAAAAGATGCAACTTGAAAAATTGAATATAACAGTTGGTGTCAGAACAGCTTTATATTTGTCCTGGCTCAGGAAGGATGAAGCTGATTGTACCAGTCCTTTCATTTTCCATGGTTTCAGCATTCATCTGCAAAGTGATCCTACATAGCTTTATATTTAAGTCCAATTTTATGATCACATGAATCTTAAATGTTTACTTAAAAAGAAAATAAAATGGCTTGTGGAAGTTACATCTACTTTCCAGTATTTCACTTTAAAAGCAGCCAACTTAATGAATCTTCTAAGTACAGCAATCACTTTTCTGTAAAAATGTACAGGGCCATTGTTTACCTTAGAGACCTACTTCCTGAAATTCAGCTTGAGTCCCTTGATGTGTCACTTGTATGGATTAAAAAAAAAAGCTATTTTCCAAGGCCAGTGGTCCAGAATGGCTCCTGGGTTCTTCACATTCCACTTGGAAATCTCTGAGAAGCTGTAGTGGATATTTATATTTGCAAAGCTAAAATTTTAGATTATCTTGGCTGGGGAGGATTTACATGTCTAGAACATAAGTAAAGCTACTTTTATAGACCTGACTGTATTTGGAGACCCACTGACATTTTAATTTTTGTAAGTAGAACACTGAACTGAGGTCTGCAGGCAGGACAGCAGTTCCCCAGTCCAGAGCAGAGAACTGTGCTAAGATGACAGCACCATCAGCGCAAAGGTGGAGATGCTAGAGGTGGGGAGGAGCTCAGCTTTGTGCTGTAGTGGTTAAGTAGTGCTAAGAATGAAAGGTTGGAATTTAGATTGAGGTGGATTTTAAGAGATAGAAGTACTTTCTAACATGGTTTAATCTCATTCTCTCTTAGCACAATTAAAATGCATATATTAGGCATAATTGTCCAAATCCAATGAAGAGACTGAGGCATGGTAAAGTCGTATCTAATACGTGACTGCTTATGGCATGGGTGTCGGTGTGGGAACTATGGCCCTCTCTCCAAGCTCCTAGCATATGGAGCTATCAGGAGGTGAAAGTCCTAAGATATTTTATGAGGGGAGCAAAATTGCCTCTGAAACTAGTCATTTGACTATGGACATTAATTTCCTATCTAATATATTTCAGAATGCAGATCTGAAACTGCCCATTTGATTGGTTTCTTATTTTTGGAAAAAAGAAATTTCCCAGTGTGTTGTTGGTGCCAGCTGGTTTTTAGCTGTTTTGACTAATTAGATTTACCTTTACTATAATCTGCATATTTCCCTAGAGAAAATCAAGTCATCTATTTAATCTGTGAAACTGTTCATTTGTAAATTTACAACACGAAGTTCCACCTGTATGATAAATCTGGCCGTTGTAATGACCTAGGTCTTCAGAATTGCAAAACAGAAAGAAGACAGTTGTTGTCGGACAGAGTGTTGAGTAGCCAGTCAAACAGATCTGAATCAGGCAAAGGTAAGCTGCAGACATAAGCCATCAAAATAAGTAGAATATAAGAACTTTGTAAGAAATGTATAAGGAATAAGTATAAGCTATAAAAATAAGCATTATCCAAGAATAACCTCAGCCAAGGGAATATCACCAGTGATATGTCTTGCTGACAGTATGTACCCTTGATATGATGTGGTAAAAATGATAATTTACCTCCATGGTCTTCCTCCAAAAATAATATAACCCTGGTGTAATCACAACAAAAACAGACAAATCTCAAATGAGGAACATTCTACAGAATATCTGACTGGTATTCTCAGAAGTGTTCAAGTCATCAAAAGACAAGAATAGTCTGAGAAACTGTCACCGCTGAGAGGAGCCTACCAAGACATGAAGAATAAATGTGAACTGATATCTTCAATAGGATCCGGGAACAGAAGAAGAACAGTAGGAAAAAGTCTAACAAAGTAGGAATAAAGTGTTGGTTTTAGCTGCTGATAGTGTATCGGTGTTGGCTCATTAACTGTGACACATTTACCACATTACCATGAGATGTTTGTCATAGGGAAAACTGGGCGCCGAGTATATGGGAAATCTATACTATCTTCACAGCTTTTTTTCCAAGTCTAAAACTATTATTAAAGAAAGTTTATTTTGAAAAAAATAGTATTACTTTCAACCAGTGCTTTCCAAACACTAATGTACATACAAATAGCCGGGGGATCTCCCTAAGTGAAGACTCTCGAGTAGGTCTGGGGCAGGGCCTGAGGGACTCATTCAAGTAAGCTCCCAGGTGAGGCCAGTACCATTGGTCCAAGGACCAGTTTGAGTAGCAAGGTTCTTACCTAGTCCCGGATTGCTCAACCTCTGTACCATGAACATTTTTGGCCAGATGATTCTCTGTTGTGACGACTGACCTGCCATACAATATTTAGCAGCCCCTCTGGCCTCTACCCAGTAGACAACAGTAGCATTCCTTTCACTCAGTCGTAACAACCAAAAATGTCATCAGACACCGCCAAAAGCTTCCAGTGGGGGCAGGGGTGTGTCACCCCCATTTGAGAACAACAGACTTAAAGCATTTACTAAAATACAACTGTTAGGGGGCTACTTAGTAGAAATGAAACACAACCTCTTCATTTATCACATAGTTGAATGCTTAGTATGTTCCAGGCTTTTAGGAACTTAACTGTAATCACTTTATCAAGTTTAGCTGCTAGGAATCATCTGTTCACTGTCACAGTAAAAGATGACTTAAAATATATGGTGTCCGCCTTTCAGAAACATATTAAACAAAAGTTGTGTGATGTAAATAAAATGTACAGAGGGGTAGGGAGCTTTAAGATAAATATTAGCCACTGGATAAAGCATTTACAATTAAAGCTGAAGGTAAGTTTGGTTGCTACAAACATAATAAATTTGTATGGCTTTGGACAATTTAGACATTGTCGGCCTATGTATCCTTATCACACCTGAACCTGTTAAGCACCCTTAGAAAGGGATGCTATCCTAATTCAGGAAAAAGGCTCATGGCAGTTACTTGTTCAGTATCTAAAGAAAATTAAAGCAGAACCAAAGTCAGATCCAGGTGTTCCAAACTTCTAGCTTCTAGAAGTTCAAACTTCTAATTCCATGCCTGGTAACATTTATTCAGGCAACCTCTGGCAAATCAGTTAACAATTCTGAACACTATATTCTTTACTCTTGTAACAGGATAAGAGAATTTAGCTTATAAGTTTCTAGTGATGACTGAATGGCTTATGTACAGGCAAATGAGTGTGCACGGTGTTTAGGAAATGCAGTTTACACGTGTTCTTTAATGTCACGTAAGTACAGTCTTAAATTGAGACTACAGAAAGCCAAATTAAACATGTCTGTTGGTTCTGAGGCCCATGCCCAGAATGTGGCAGCAGTATTATATCCAACTATGAAGACTGTCTGAAATTAACATGTCTTTAGTTTCTCGATCCCTTTTAAGAATGCATTAAGAACCACTGTTCAGTGTGACCGACAAAGTTAAAGTCAATTTGAAATGTCTTGTTTAAGCTCAATGGATGCCAGTCACACCCTTTACCAAGGCACCTCAGGAGGGAGGAGGGATCGATGAGCTGCGGTTAATTTCATTTACCCAGCACGTATCTTCAAAGGCATACTGATTTGAGAGAACTGCAGCTTCGGTAGGCAGACAACAGAATACAAAAGTGCAAATGGTGAAATTCCACAGCTGGTGTTTATATACTTAAACTCAGATGCACACACAAACCAAAGCCATGAAATCCTTCCCTTTCTTCTTAGGCTTGTCCCTCCATGTATAGTACATTGATCAACAGCACAGTAGCTGATAATTGCTTTGCACCTGCCATATGCCAGAGCCTGAGGTGCAAAAAAAACCAAAACAACAAAACACTTACAGACTCTCTCAGCCTTCCAAACACTCTGCAAAGGAGTTACTGTGTTTGTTTTACAGATGACTGATGATTAGAGAGGTTGAATTATTTGTTGAAAGTCACAGTTAGAGGGCAAACCAGTTTAAACCTTATTATACTGTATCACCTGTTTGGTTTCTTCCAGGAGTTAGTCATTGTATTTAAAGGCTCTCTCTATATCATTAACCAGAATCCTAAGATTCTTAAGAAAGTATCAGAGGAACATGAACAGTATCTGCACAACATACCTAGGGTCAAGAAGAAGACAGCAAGCCCAGGCACCCAAATAAGAACTCCCCAATCCCTTTGGGGTGCTAAGCAGAGATCATGCTGTGATAACGTTACCTGTTGACTTTTCTGGAATTTCCACCACACCCCAGGATTCACGAGTTTAACATGCTCACCACACCACCCCCACCTCCCAGCACAGCACTTGGTCGTGGTGGACACATGACAAAGTGGGTGAGCATCAACTCGGTTTCCAATGTACCCTGAACATTGCTACATTCCAGTGTATTCTGAACCAAAAAAGGACAGAAAGTTCAAATAGGAAAGACCAAGCACAGTAAGTCAAGAGAACATAAATGCACATGACCTCAATGGCAAGAGACCAGGGAAGAATACGAGCCAAGCGAATACTGTTCTCCAGCCTGTTGCCTTCCTTTCATGGTCAGTAATGCGCAGGGGACACTAGTCATCCTACCCTTGCAGGCTGAGCGCCCACACCTGTACTCTGCAGAGGCTCTATGGTGGCCCCATAGACAGAGCATTTCAAAGACCATTATACCAGTAGCACCTACAATCCTGCCTTTTAACGGTACAGTTATAGTCTCAATCATCCAGACAGCTGACTGGGGAAAAAAGAGGTGTTTTTAAAATAGGGATTAAAATGTCCTTCTTCTTTAGCCCTGGCTGCATAGCTCAGTGGATTGAGCGCGGGCTGTGAACCAAAGTGTCACAGGTTCGATTCCCCGTCAGGGTACATGCCTCGGTTGCAGGCCATGACCCCCAGCAATCGCACATTGATGTTTCTCTCTCTCTCTCTTTCTCCCTCCATCCCCTCTCTAAAAATAAATAAATAAAATCTTTAAAAAAATGTTCTTCTTCGCACAAAATTAGAAGTGATATAATTATATACTGAAATATCGTAGACTGACTGCTTTCTCTGGTATACATAACTTCAGTTTTATTACATGCATGGCAGAAAGATTAAAATACAAATAGTTCAGTGACCACCTGCTCAGCACATCTTTCTTGGTCTATTCACATAGGTTGGTGGTATTTTTCCTTCTGAGGGTTTTTTTTGTCGGATAAACAAACCTCAGAAAACTAGAAACTGTAAATGGTTTCCATTTTGACTTCACATACAGGGATACAATATATCTGATCATCCCTTAATTCCTACCATGAGATGAGGGAGATAAAGAGTGATGGAAACACCATATGTATGTGCTGAATGTATGTTTTAAACAGCTGATTGTCCTCAATCCTGTTAAGCACTTATTCTACAGAGACACTTTCACCTAAGTGCTAAATTGCAGTCCCATGAAAGAAAAGCCACAGATTAAAAATTGCCCATCTGAGCAGGTGTTTCAGTTACCGCTCAAACTTATCCCAAGGTAGCTGCTATATTCATTTAAAATGCATATTTTTGCCAAGTGATCCTTAACCTGGAACAATTTCCACTGTCTACTGACTGGCAGCTGATACCTTCATGAGTGCCAGAAAAATGCCAGTTTTCTTAAGAGGCACAGTTTGCCCTCTTTCAATCACTACTTTGTCTTTTGACTCTGCCGTGAGCACGATGAACCGGCAGGTGCACTGACGGATGGCAGCAGCCAGGACTGGACAGCATGGAGATTAAAAGGCTGCCTGCAGTCTCTGAGGTTAAGTCACCCAAAAACATACACTGCCATGGCTGTGAATTTCAGCAGCCAGCCACCAGCTGCAAAATTTGCTGGCCTTGCTTAAAGAGGTACACCTGCTCTGAGAATAAGAGCTGTAATGCACTGGGGAGAAGCGTGTTGGACTTGCTGCCAGAAAATTTGAGTCTGAATTACAGTTCTGTTAGGTACTAGCTATGAAAACTAGGAAAATCCACTAAACTCCAATTCAGTTTCCTTACCTATACCATAAAGTTCTCAATACCTCTCTCAAGTGCTTGAAGATGGAGAGATGGTAGATGAGGCTTCTAAATAGTAAAGCAATATATAGATTAAGCAGCATTAATCCAATCAGCATATGAAGATGTCTTTTATATTGCTAAGTAGCATGACTGAAAATTTTACTTCGTATTATACAGATGTTATTATCTTTAAACATGGTTTTTATCATGGATCTCACTCAGCTGTCACCAGAATTGGGGCCCCTTTCACGTCGTTCTGAGAGTCTAAGGGAATATACAATATTCTCACCATACATATGGGAACTGTAGGTCACTCATGGGTCCCACTGCTTTTGCCTGGTAATTTACCATGAGGAAGTCAGGCCTTCTGATTGAGGCATCAATTAAACACCAAATCTGTGGCAGGGGAACGCTGAATTTTATCATTCATTGATCTCTCTCATGGTTTATTTCTCAGGTTCTCATATTAATGCAAGTCATGTATTGGTTTTTCCATATGCCATCTTTAATCATTACACCCAAATCCTTTTACACAGAAGAATCTAGAGACTCCAAGGGGGAACTGAAAATGTTTGAGCTAGTAGATGGGGCAGCCAGAATTCAAACCCTGTTTCTTCATATTTCCAAGCTCACGTTCTTTCCTTGGATGTGAAGGAGTCTCCTTTCTTAACCTTTTCCCCAATCCCAGTGCCCATTAAGCAACACATTCTACACTTGCCCTTCTTAATCACTTCATATTTTTATAGCTTTTTCAGAAAATTTATCAAGAATCAATTACATGCCAGGTTCCCTTATCAGATTATATCCTAAAATCCACTTGGCCATTTTAACCTGCAGAAAATATACACACTGTAAGGAAGCTTTGTTTATCATTTTCTTTGTGCCTCGATGTCTGTCTCAAGGATTTCTGTGTACTATTCTGTGGGGTGATAGTTGCTCCATTTAACCAGATTTAGAGTGATGATGCAGTAAGATTTGTGTACCCCCTCTGATAAGTCTCATGAAAGAGACTTAGTTAAGTGACATAGTGGAAAAGAAAGACAGAGAAATAGAAGGAATGGGTCAGGAAGATTTGACAAGACAGGGCTATGAAACAAAAACCACCTGTGTGCTTGTTAGACACATCACTAATCGTAAGAACAGTCATGTTCAACTTAGAGTGTTAGAAATGCATATGTAAAATTGTAAGCAGACATCCTTGCGTACTTGAGCCCTGTCCACCACAGACTTTTTTGTAGAAATCATTTTCCAGTGGCTTGTGACACTGAATGATCTTTTCCATTTCTCAGTGTCAGGCAGTATCCTTTGAAATCTGTTAGGAATTCATGAGGCACATTTTGTTCATGTTTAAACATCTGCTGGACTATGCAGCTCAACTGGATTTTGTATTTTAACTTCAGAAGCTTTCTCTCTTCAATGTCTGAAGTTGTGTGGGTATTTTTTCATTTCTTGGTTTTACAAAATACCAAAAAGTTTAATTTATATCCTAATTTAGAATAAAGCATTAAAAACAGTACATCTGAAATCTTAAAACAATCATGGTCATTTTAATCATTTTATTAAAATGAGTTACATGTATAAGCTGTATACAAGCAAAGAGGGTAATTGATATATTCTGATCTCATTATTCTGAGCAATCAAAAATTACCAGTTCAAAGCACTTTCAATAAGAATAGAAAAGCTAATGAAAAGGAGCAGAACCTTTACTTTGCTCTCTTACAAAAAGCGAATCTTGACTATAGTATATTGCATTATTGATTATAGAATTTAAGAAGATACGCTTCCTGGTATATGCATGTAGTAAGCTCTACTAAATCCACAACTGTTAAAAGGTGGTTTGACCCAATTTTACTGCCAAAGCATTAGTAGTACTTGCTGTCAAAGTGAAAAAGTATATGTGCAAATGACTAATAGTTTCTTATATGTTTGTTTGAAAACATATAGGGGGGGCTTTTAATTTGTTTTAGTTCTCCCAGAGAAAAGAGAACTAACTTAGAAAATTAGTGATATAATGGTGCTAAGAATAGGAAAAAAAAGCGTTTCTACTTCATTGCTATTTATATTTTCTTTTCCTGCTGTCTTTTATCTTCTTATACTTGTGCTTGTCTGTTTGTCACCTATTTGTCATGAGGCCCATTGTATTAACTATAGTTTCTACATTTTGTATTCTTGATGCTCTGGCATTTGTGGCCTCACCGATGGGAGAGACTGCCCCACTCAGGGTTGGCCCATTCTTAAAGACAGCCAAGGGCCCGTCTGGACACATGCCTTTTCTGTCAACTGACCCATCTACACCCCATACCCCAACCATCTCCTTTTCAAACACACACAAAACCAATATTCCCCCTATCTTATATCAACACAGGGCCTGGTACCAAACAATTAGAGAGAGCCAGAATTACTAAAGTGAGCTGATTCCAAACTGTTTACTCTGCCCTGCTTTGTACTCCCCACCTCAAAAAAAAAAAAAAAAAACAATAGAGGCCCTGGCCTGGACTTTCTCTTACTTTTTCCTGCCTCCCAATAAACCTGGTGTTTTCTCCTTTGGTTCTTCATTATTTGGCTGCATCCTTCTCTTGGGAAATGGAGGTGATAAAGTCTTCCTTTACTGGCCTTGACCTCTCTGTGCTATCACACAGTCACCTCCACAAATTAAGATTCTGCAGGTACAATCATTGATACACCTTCTCTTCCCTTCCATAAACATCATTGTCATTGCCATCTGCTTCTGACAATAGCACCTACATACCCCCTGCCCTGTCTCCTTGAACAGCTTTACCAAGGTATAATTTACACAGCATAAAATTTACCAATTTGTTCCACTTACAATTTAGTAGGTTTATAGAGTTCTGTGACCATTGCTATAATTCAATTTATGAACATTTCTGTCACCACAAAGAAGAACCTCTCATGCCCACTGCAGTCAGTTCCTGCTTCCGTCCCCAGCTCCAGGCAACACCTGATCAGCTTTCTTGTCTACGGATTTCTTTTCCAGACATTGCACATAAGTGGAACTACACAGTCTGTGCTCTTTTACATCTGGCTTCTTTCTTGCAGTGTAATGTTCTGAGGTCCATCCATGCTGTAGTACATTTATTGTTAAATAGTATTTCATTGTATGGCTACACCACATTTATTTTTCCATTGATTAGATGATAGTTATTCAGATTGCTTGCAGTTTGGAGCTATTATGACTGATGCTGCTATGAACATTTATTTGTAACACTTTATATGGACATATGTTTTCATTTCTCTTGGACAGATACTTAGAGGTGGAATTGCTGGACTGTTTGGTAAGATTATTTAACTTCTAAAAAGCTATCAAACTGTTTACCAAACTGACTGTATCATTTTACATGTAAACTAGTAGTGCACAAGGATTCCAGTTTCTCCATCATCTGCAACACTTGATAGTGCTGATTTTATTAATTGTAGCCATTCTAGTGGCATAATGTGCTTTTTTTTCCCAAATTATAAGAAAAAGTATACTAAGTCAGTTACAGAGGTGGTAGAAGTGAATCAGCTGGGCCATGCTGGCTCAGAAACAAGTTACAGAAGCAAAAGAAGGGTCCTTGGAGCATAGGAGACAGAAAGGCAAAGGTTAAGACCCTGGGGGGGAGGACGAAGAGGGAGGGAAAGGCTAGAGCGTGCTCCCCAGAGGAAGAGAGCCCCACGAAGTGTTTTTTTAAATCATGGTTTTAATTTGTATTTCCCTAATGACTAATGATTTTGAGCATCTTTTATGCATTTATTAGCCATTCCTATATGGTCTTTTGTACAACTTTGGTGAGATGCCTATCTAGTCAAGTCTTTTCTCCATTTTTAATTGGGTTATCCATTTATTATTGTTGAGTTTTAGTGATATATATATATCATGGATACACCTTAGATATATGATTTGCACATATTTTATTCTAATCTGTGGCTTGCCTTTTCATTTGCTTAATGTTACTTATTCAATTGAAATTTTTTTAGTTTTGATGAAGCCCAATCTCTCAGTTTTTCTATTACAGATCATGCTTTGGGTACCATGAATGGGAACACTTTGTCCAATCTACCATCACAAATATTTTCTCCTGCTTTGTTGTAACAGTTATACATATAGGTTTTAAGGATAGCTCTATGATTCATTTTAGTTAGCTTTTTTTTTGTATGCTGTGAGGTAAGGGTCTAAATTTGTCTCTTAGTATGTGGATAGCCAATTGTTCTTGCATAATTTGCTGAAAAGACTATCCCTTTCCCATTGCCTTGGCATCTTTGTAGAAAATCAATGGAGTCTCGGTTCTGTTGCATTGATCTGTGCATCTGCTTTTGTGCCAGCCTCACACTGTCCTGATTTAGTAGGTTTTACATAGTTTTGAAATCCATGTTCCTGATTTTGTTCCCTCAACTTTGTTCTTTGTCAAAATTATTCTACTTTTTGCATATCCACATATATTTTAGGATCAGTTTGTCAATTTCTACCAAAAAAAGCCTGCTGAGATTTTATTAGAAATTATATCAAATCTATAGATTAATTTGGGGAGAGCTGATATCTTAACAATATTGAGTCTTTCCATCTATGAATGTCTGTTGACATAGTTAGAGCTTTAATTTCTCTCAACAATCTTTTCATTGTACAAGCCTTGCTCTTTGTTCTTGGTACATTTATTCCAAGTTATTTGATTATTTTTTTCATCTTAGTGAAAATGGAATTGCTTTCCTAATTCTCTTTTCAAATTGTTCATTACCAATGTATAAAATACAATTGACTCCATATATTGATTTTATATACTGTGACCTTGCTGAATTTAGTTATTTCTAATTGTGTGTATATTCCTTAGGATTTCATGCATACAGTATCATATCAGCTACTAATAAAGACAGTTTTAGTCTTTCTTATGCAGTCTGAATGCTATACTTTCTTACCTTTTTCCTACTATAATGTCTAGAATCTCTAATAGAATGCTGAAATGATAAAAGCAATATCTGGACCTTGTTCTAAATCTCAGGAAGAATTCTCCTTCACCAGTAAGTATGATGTTAATACTATGTTCTGCACAACTGCCTTTTATCAGGTTGAGGAAGTTTCCTCCTATTCTTACTTTATTGAGATTTTGTTTTCATGATCAGATGAGTTGTGTCAATTTCTTTTTCTGTGTCTATTAAGATAATCCTGTGGCATTTCTCATTCATTTATTAATAGAGTACATTACATTGATTTTCTGATATGAAAAATCCTCATGTTCCTGGATGTATCTCATTTTAGGGGATGATAGTGATGTCTGGTGCTTCATCCCTGGTTTAGGTATTGAGTCTTCCCCATTTCTGGTTGTTTGGTCTTGCCAAAAGTTTTTCAATTTTGTTGAATTATTTGTTAAAGACCCAAATTTTGGTTTCATCGATTTTTCCCTCTTACTTTAAAAATATTTTATTTACTTCTGGTCTAATCTTTGTTATTTCGTTTTATTTGCTTGCTTTGTGTTTCATTTGCTCTTCTTTCTGGTTTCTTAGATGGTAGCTTAGTTTATCAATGATTTTTTTTCTTTTAGTCATTTAATGGTACAAATTTTCTTCTAAGCACTGCTTTAGATGCTCCCCATAAATTTTAATGTGTTGTGTTTTCATTTATTTCCATTCATAATATTTGCTAATTTTGTTTGTTTGGGACTTTTTCTTTGACCCTTGGCTTCATATTAACCAACTGAAGATCTTAGTATAATGAAGAGTTTGACTCAGAAAGTCTGGGGTGAGGCTGGAGGTTCTCCCAGGTGATATTGGTGCTGTTTACACATGGACTACGCTATCACTTGAAGGGCTCCAGTCAGCACATAAACTAGGATTCAGATAATGGGTGGAGCTCTTGAAACGGGGAGCTTGTAGGCCACAGACCAGCATTTAGCTGGTGGCTTTTGCATCACAGGTTAATCTGGGTCACAGCATCATGTGGTACAAAACATAGTGATCTATGTATAAAGAATTCCATGGCTCTAAAGGTATCAGACATTTTACACAACCTGTCCATTAAAATAATTTTTTGGTATTTTTAGTGGTAGATTTTTCTTTTTAATCTTTGCTGATTTCAGTGAGTAGCTCACCCAGGAACTTGACTAGCCTGTAGAGGGCTCTAGGCCAGGTCTCCACAATCCCAAAATTTTCCAAGGAAAACTCAGTGTTAGCTTTTGCTCATATGGCACTATATTTGTGGGTTTTCTTGTCTCAGTCTCTTACCCTCTCTTTTCTTCTCTCTCTCTGTCTATCTCTGTCTCTCTCTGCTGTTTGTTTCACTTTGAAGCTAGACTTCTATTGAAAACAGTTATTTGTCCTTTAATTAATTTATTCTTGGAGATTATAGCTGTGGGAAAATAACTGAACAACAGTATTCTGCAATTCACAGGGCCTGGTTATGCAGGGAATAGGAATATAGAATAGGCATATATTCTAAAGGGGAGTTAACAACAATCAATCACCAAAAATACAGACAGACAGACAGACAGACAGACAGACCTTGAGATGAGGCAAGACAGGGAAAAATAAAGGCTAAAAATAGCAGAGGTAACAGAGAAATGTTGGGAAAAGGACTACCTGCTCACTCTCTGTACTCCCCAACCCATCGTCTGTAAGTCCACATATGTACAAATCATCTCATTTTACACATGGACAGAACAAGAACACATGAAAAGAAACAAATATCCCCCTAAAGAGAAGAAAACATGGATGGAAAACATGCAAGTGAATAATTCTTTTATGATATTTTCCTTTAGAAATGGAAATGAATTAAGAGTATTCCACATGTATTTTGCCTATTTAGTCAGTGAATAGGTCTCTATAATTTCAAGCTAATTATATCGAGTATCATGCATACTATTCAGTACCTACTCACTGTAATTATAGCTCTCTCTGTCTCCAACAATATATTTATCTATGATCTATGTACTTTCATCTCTTAATTAATGTAATTAGGGACAGCTAATGATGGGTCAAACATTGTACCACCACATACGGAAAGAACTCCTTCTTGTTCATTTCCATGTCCTTGGCACCTGGTATACTGCTTGGCTAAACACTTAACCCTAATCCAATGTGAATCCTTTTCTTTCCTATAAAACAAGAAGCATATACAACATGATTCCCAAGGTCCTTCTCCCATTATATTTAAAATGCAAATGTAGCTTGAAAATTTAGAATTACCTATTGAATTGCCATGAGCAAACACATGCAGCTGAAGTGTCTTTTTCTGCTCACATATGGCAACAGACAGAAAGAGTGTTTGCACCAGTGATGAGTATTTCCTCTGAAACCTCAAAGCCAGAAACATATATCCGGGCTATGTCCCATGATCAGCAAGCATAAGGCTGGCATGTTTTCTTTGGACTCCAGAAAGTATTTGGAGCCATGCTGGGCTTGGCAGAAGCTGAAGCTAGCCAAGGCCTGGTTCTGATCATTTACAGCTGCTTCCCAGTCTGCTCTCATCCTACCAGACTCTAATGAACCCTGAGCCAGGCCTGCCTGCTGTGGCTTCCGAAAAGGGTGGAGGCAGCAACTCCACTCTTAAATAAGCCATCTAGTTAGTAAATGAGAGCACTGAGGCTTGAGTATTCTTATCAACTAAAACCACTGAAGAATACCTCTCCCTCTACATTCCCTGGATTGGTTATAAGGCAGTATTAATCTCACTTGCACAAATGCAAAGATAAGAGATAACAGAGCTATATTTTTTCATGGATAATGATGGTTACATGGAAGAAAAATACACTGATCACAGAGTTGTATATGAATTTTCTTTGCAACTGAAACAACTTAATGAAGCACAATCTGTGAGGGTGATGACTAAATAATTGTTGTAGCCTGAATTTCAGAATATTCCCGAGGAAGTTATGATAAAGATCAAAGTAAAATAATATACAGACTTTCAGAATATGATCATGAATTTAATATGTAGTTCTGAAAGTTAAAAATGTAAGACAACCACATTTGCAATATAATCGTTCCTAAATTGCAAGCATTACAGCATCCCCAAAAATGGCCTTAGACATCATAGGTGCCGGGACAAATAAATGTTTGATAAATTTTGGAAGAAAGGAAGGAATGAAAAAAGGAAGCAATGAAGGTAAAAAGAGATGAAGGAAGGAAAAAATTAAGCAGACAGGAAGGAAAAAACTGAAAAAGAAATGAAGAAAGAAAAAAAGAAGGACAAAAGGAAGAAGAGAGTATATTCTTTTCACAATTTGAAAATATAACTAGATTATTAAAGAATCAACATAGAAAATCATTTTAAAAATTCACATTCACGTGCCTTACAGTAATCTCAGTTTGAACTGTCATAGAACCAAACAGCAGAAAAAAAATCTCTCTGAGGTATTTGGAGAAGGTATTAATCCTTGGTTTCGCTAGACACATTCATTTACCACTGTGACTAGTCTAATACGTATAAAAACAAAAAGCAACATGGCATCATTTTCAAGTACCCTTGAAATCTGAACATATTAAAATAGCTCTATTTGGAGAAAAACATGGATCTCTCACCACTTATTGATGGAAATAGAATCTCTTTTGGGTCTAGTTAAATGTTTCACAGTTATTCCTATTTAAAGACTTATAGGAGATGACAAACAGTGTCCACGTAGCAATATGTTGTGAATATAATTTCATGAATTAAATGAATGCTGCCCTCCAAAGCAGTCTTGATGGAGGACAGTTATTTTTAGGCATCAGTTGAGATTATTTTAATCTAGGTACCTATTAAAATTATAAAAGCATAATTGCCTATGCTTTTTTAAAAGCCAAGAAATCCTTAAAAGACTTTTTTTTTTAAATGAAGAGAAGCAAAGTTTTGCTACCCCAAAATATGCCCTTTGGAATATTGATTTTAAGCAGGTCAGTTTGAAGAAACAAAAGACTCAGGAAAAACTTTAGTTTTCCCGGAACTGCCTAAAAGGGTCTTAGACAGAGGAGTTGCTCCAGGAAGAAAGATATCAGCACAGCTAACTATAGTTTAATATAAAGTAGAATGGGATAGAGAAGAACCTAGCAACGCCAACTTGATAAAAAGCCCTCTTGGTGTCCCATTGTTAAAGATGGCCCAGCAAACACCTATTTACCAAACGTTTGCTTTTCTATCTCCATGTGTGTTGCCTTCCTGCCCTTTGAAGTTTTCAATAACGACCCTCCCCTGCCCCCAACATCATTAGCTCCAGAATGGCAGATGAGCCTTAACTGCTCTATGAGTCTTTAGATCCCAGTCTACGACACACCCACATGTACATTCACGAAATCAACTCTCAGTATTTTCTCCCGTCAATCTGTTACTCGTAAATTTGATTATTAGCCTAGCTAGAGAAATTTGGAAGGTAGGAAGAAAGTTAATTTTTGTGCCTTCGCATGTGCATGAATAAATAAAATGAATGACAATCTAGAAGGGTCAATGGAGAACTGGACTCAGTCCTAGTTTAGATCTAGTTATGTGACCTCTGGTTCTTACTCTGCTTCTCCAGGATTCGGACTCTTCAGTGATAAAATAGAGACCGAAGCTGGCTGTGTTTCATCTAAGCTTCTTTCCAACAGTAAAATGCCATGGACTCAAATACCTGCAATTTGATATTTCAAATCAGGTTCTATGTGGCGCCAAAAGCGGAATAAGAGTCTTTGTGATATTTTTGGAAAGCACAGGCAAGACAACTGCAGCATGAAAATATTGCAGATGACACAGCTCCAAATGTAGCAAACATAATATGGTAGCATAATTTAATATGATGACCATAGTTCAATTTATGCCCTATTTTTACCCTGAGTGAAACTCCTGTTAATTTATTTCTACATTCTGCTTTTGGCCAAAATATTGTAAATCAAAAATAATTGCAGAATATTAAATATTCCAATGACCTCTGTGAACTATTCCTAAAATATTCTTTGTATCCTTCTAGAGAAATCCCCAGGAGAGTAAGAATAACGGGGAGCTTATTACCGCTAAGGTCATTCATTGTTGTTGTTTGTATTCAGGGATACCAGTACACTGAGGCTGTTAAGAACATTTTCTCAAAAATTACAGAATAAATTCAGTCTGTTTGAATTACTTAAGTAGATGAGAACCACTGGGAATCTTCATGGTGAACAGAAGGTTTTGTGGGAAGAAATCTGGAGATAAAAATCATCAGAATGAACCAGAAATAGAGAAAAGAAGATGCCATAGATGTCTATCTGTAGACAAGAGTGAAACAAAGAAGACAAAAAGATAAGGGAAAAAAGCAAATATCTCGTGTTCAACATTATATGAAAGAGGGAACACTTAAAAAAAGACAGTCAAAAAAGGAGGAGTAAAATTTACATTCTCAATGTGAAACTCTGGAGTTCTCACTATGAGCCAGCAATTACAACACAGGTTAGAGACAAAAAATGCCAACCATGGAGAAGAGGTTCTGTGCAGACCAAACCAGTGTCACTTTGGAGAATCTATTCTTCATGTGGGAAGAAGCAACATGCCATACACTGTATTTGACAAGAGAACCGTAACTCTGCTTGTTAGGGGTGTGAACAGTTTATTCTTTCTTCCCTGTCACCCTTGGTTTACTCACTCTTCAAGCCCATGTCGTTCAGCTTCTATGAATAAGGAACTGGTGCACTGGCGTTTTTTAGAGTCTGCCTTTAAGCTCCTTTGGCAGAAAAAAAACTGTTGAAGTAGAGATTAAGCATTTGTATACTTTGGGAGACATCTTTATTTTCCAATTACTTTCCATCAAACCAGAAGCATTGCCCTGATCATTCCTGCAGGTAAATTATAGTCTCCTAGAGTTTTGGTCAGGTAAGGACAATCATTACATTATGATACCTCCACTAGGTGGCAGTATCAGGCATACATTGGTCCTCCAAAAGACCTGGTCACTAGGGGTTTTAAAAACAACTCCAGAGGAAGAGCTGGGGAATTTCAGCAGCAGAGTCTCAGACAGATGCCTGGAAACCAGCAAGATTTAAGGTGAAAAGGGACAGAAACAAGGGACAAGAAACAGGAAACAAACACTGTCACTGGAGCTGACAGAGCATATGAAGAGTCCCCCAAGTCCTGCCAAATTCATTCTCCTTCCTCTTTTTAGTGGAGCCGTCTCCAATCTGGAGCTGGCTCAGGAGGACCTTTCTGGAATGCTTGGGAGCACAGTAGATCGGCCAGCAGCTGGCCCATCAAAGCACAGGAGTATCAATGCTGGCACACTCCAGCTGTGGCATCCTACAGACTGCCCGTCCTGAGAGAAACCCCACGCTGCAATTTCTTTCTAACTGCAGAGACCTAATGATCTCTTATGCAAAGCAGAACCACGTTCAAGAGTGAAACTAGTGCCGTTACTGATCCCACCAGCACATCATATACAGCCCAGGCTGTTTGGGGCAGGTGGAGCTGTATGGTCACCCGATTCCTACTTCACTTCGTGAGAACTTCTGAAGCCCTCAGAGCCCTGGTAGGTATAGAAATTAAGCTTGACTTCGTGTTTCCTCTCCTCCCTTTAAGAGCACCTGGCACAGAGGAAACGGGCACTGAGTAAGAGTTTGCAGATTACATGAGTAATGGTGGCTGATGCTGTGGTAGTATACGCAAAGGTTATTTAACTCAATCTTCAAATTGTGTGACTTTACAATGAGGAAAACTCAGATTCAGAGAGGTTAAGTGTCAATATCAATATGGCAGTAAGTGGCAGAATCAGACCAGAACCAGCTCCTGACTCCTACACAAGTGTTTGTCCACATCAGTGTTTCAAACGGGGATCCTAAAACAAGCAGGTGATATGATTCACACCAACTGCCCAACACGTCTGCCGTGTGTCAGTCAAGGATTTAAAGGAAAAGGAAGAATAGCATCACAAACCATCCAAGCAAGAGGAGACATTACAGCATGCCTTTGTGAACAGGGGCATAAAAGCAAGTCCTTGCAGGAGTCAGGCAGATGAAAAATGTGGAAAAAAATGTGGAAAGTGGCTGGCCAGGCAGGGGGGACCTGGATGTTCTGTCCCCAGTCCAAAAGGCACAGAGCACATGCCTACAGCTGATGACAACCAGGTGGAAATGTAGTCCTAGTGTTGTTTATTCAACAAAGAGCTGGAAATGGATTTTAGGTGTGATCTTTCCATTTTTTCAAGTATAAGAAAAATTGTAAAACCCTGTGTAAGCAAAATCAACACATCTGTGATTTATCTTTGACCTAAGAGTAATTTTGTATATGCTGATTTCACTGTTTGGGGGAGGTAGCCTGGAAAATAAGATGTTTACAAACTCCCCAGGTGATTTATTCTGCAGCCAAAGCTGAACTTTATACTTTAAAGTATGGTCATCATCAATATGGGCATCAAAGGGGAGTTAGAAATACAGAATCTGTGTCCCACCAGATCCTGGTGAATCGACAAGACTCTACTGAGTCAAAGTCTGCATTGTATGTAGGCCCCTAGGTCATTCCTTTGAGCAATCCTGATCGAGATAAAGTGTTCTATTCAGGCAGTGCTAATAATTTTAACAGCTTTCCCTTGGCAAACCCTAAAGCCGAAGCCAGACTTCAAACTGTTACTTCATTCTTTTACTCCCATCCCAACCCACCTACCCAGCCCTCCCCTCCACCCTCCCATTTCCACCCGCCCCTAGTTTTTATCCATGTGTCCTTTATACTCGTTACTGTAAACTCTTCCCCCTTTCCCCTAAAATTCCCCTGAAATTCCCTCTCCTCTCCCCTCTGAACTCTGTCAGTCTGTTCTTTATTTCAGTGGGTGGGTGGGTTAGGATGGGAATAAAAGATAGAAAATCGTACTGCAACAACCATTTAAATAAAATTTAAAAAAAAGACTTTTAATGCCAAAAATTTATGGCTTTAAAAAAATTAAGCCAGTTGTTTTGCATCAAAATAACCATATTTAACTGACAGAATCATACCATATTATATAGCAAAAGAATAAACTAAGGTTATAGCCAATAAAAAAAACTGTTACTTCAATCTTCATCCTGCCCACCCTCTTAACAAGGTCCCCCACCATCCCTGGAAGGTAAAAGAGTCTTTAAGTTCCTTTTGTTCTGCTGTGTTTTTGTTTTGTAACACTTGTATGTGGGTATGAAGAAGGAATTAGTTTATCTCGGAAGTTGGTGTATCTAAACATTTATTTCCTTTGGTAGAGCAGAGCCTTAATTATGCCACTACTGTAAACTGATTTCACTCCAGGGACCCCGTGAGAAGATGTCTGACCAAAAGATATGATCAGTTGTCTCTCCAAACCAAAACCTGGTTAACTTTAAATCTAACCTTCGGCTTCTTTTATTCCACATCACTGGTTTTTCGTATATCTTTTGACCTGTCAGGTGTCTCTCAGGTAAATGTCACTGCACGGTTCCTTATGTCACACAGTGTCTAAGTTTTAAAAATTTCTCAACTGCAAAACTTAATGTTCCTTTGTTATCTGGCAGTCCCAGCTTCATTCAAAGCTCTTAGAATCCACTTTTTAGGGAAACCTCATCTCCATTTACCTGTTCCTCCTGAGAAAAAAATTGATTAGCCCCAATCCCATGAAGGCAGTCAGTCAATAAATGTTTAAATATAATAGTAATAATAATAACCAGAAAGCTTCATGTTCTTTCTTATGCATGAAGGTTGCCATGGTTACCACTAAAATCTTGTTTTGTTTCACTGGTCCTTCGATTTTTTTTACATAAGATTCCTCAGGGTTTACTTCTTACCCCCTCTCCTGCCATTTCCTGGCGGAACGGTCACTGGCACTGGTGACAGACCTGTGCCATATGCCTGCGACTATTTCAATTAAAAATGAAGTACATTATGTATCATGCAACTTGAAGGGTCAAATTATATGAATGAATTTAAAGAATGGAAATATAAGAGTACTGTGATAAAAATCACAACACTCTACTTTTCTAATTGAGTCAAATTTCACAAGTATTTTTTAAAATAGAATTTTTATAACTTAGTTGCTGTGGTTTCTTGTTAGAGTTTTAAAAAGCTGCTTTAATCAAAAATACTTATGTAGACATAGTTAAACACTGAAAATGCTACTTTCATCTCCAGAACAATCTAAAGCAGTTCCCGTCCTATGTGTAGTACCTCTGCCATCCCAAACAACTGTGTTTCCCATAATTTACACATGGCAATTTCCCCTTGGATTGTGAGCCTGGTGTTAATAAATCTTGAGCTCGGGCTTCTACCTCTCAGTCCCCCGAGATGACCCATTGGTGTTCCCTAAAGCATTAGTAATGATGCTGCCAGGTTCAAAAGCCCTCCACTCTAGTTTTGTGAGTCTGCAGCTTGGCAACACATTTGAAAGTTGCTCACCATGTGTTAAAATGTTTTCTGATTCTTCCAACAGCCTCAGTGAGTGTACAGCATTAGCCGTTAGTTATTGTCTCATTCATTTCCTGTGACAATTCATCCTAGAGATGTTGTTCACTGGCTCAGATCTCATCTTTGCTAATTTTGCCATTTAACATTTATCAGGTAATGTGGTTTCCAAGAACTAGACATGGCATCTAAGTTAGGTCCTTTGTTATAGGCAACTGATATCTACTTGTTGCCAGTCTGTGGAGAGATCTTAGCTGATGGTCTGTGATGAATGTTCTCTCCTCTTTCTATAGGTTAAATTATGTAAAATTGCTCATATTTGGCCATTTTGACCTATGAAAATATAGTATCATCTAATGTACCCAAAGAGTTGGGGAAAAGGAAGAAAGGATAATCCATGTAGGGTTTTGGCATGTTTACAACTTCTGAGTTCTGCCATTCTTTTCAACATTATAGCATCTCAAGCTTCATTTAAAAAAGAAGCTATCAGATTTTTGCCAGGGTACACTAATTTATTCAAATACAAGTGGATCAATGAATGAATGAATTGTGCCTCCTCCTGCTCTTCTAACTCAATCACAGTTGCTAGAAGGGAAGCATGAGGAAAGCATAAAGGAGTAAAACCATGACCACTGACTCATCTGGCCTGTGAAGGGTAAGAAAGAGAAAATGACAACTTTAATTGCTTTCTTTCTTTTGGGGGAGGGGGACCACTGTAGAAACATGTGTTTTTCACAGGCCTTTGCTATGTTCCTTATCCAAGGACCTGTGAGGGTTCCTCTGAAAGGAAGGAATTGATGGCAAATATTTTTCAAGTCTCATCCAAACAAGAGATATGGGATAGTAATTATATTTGAGGCCATGTGCTCTACTGCAGCTCTATTTTTTATGACCACCATGATAACACTAAATAGAGATATAATTTTATCAACTATGAGGAGAGGTGTCAGTTGAAGACAACCACACACCAGAAACAACAAAGGGGAAATGAAATGAGGAAACAATGAACTAAGAGGTAGCTCCATCTGCAGAGCTCGTATCTGATAATGGAGTATAGAGGGCTCAGTGCTGTCATGGTTTACAATCCTTCACTTTACTAACTCCTGTAGTTCTCTGGTTTGCTTTACCATTTTACAGTAGTAGTGATAGCAATGTATACATAAGTACCTGATAACTAATTTTCTCTTTCACCTCTCCACAGATGAGTTTCATCCATCATCTCTAACGAGTTGTGTCCTCATCATGTTCTTAACTCTCTATATTTCATGCTCAACTTTGGAACTAAGGACTGAATGACTAAATGACCTTCACATCTCTTGCAGTGGAAAGATGGCAGGAACGCTAGATTCAGGTGAGAAGCTTTTGTGATCACCTATAAGTGCCTGAAAATATTGGGGTAAAATACTATGGTAGGGCTTTTCCCAAATGTGGAATAAATGCCACTTGGAAATATGTGAAGTGTTTTTAGGTAGGACATTTTTTTAACTTCTATTATTATGGCAACTGATATCAGTTTTCTGTTTGAGAGAGAAATGTCTTTATTTAAACAAATAAGGATTAAAAGTAAAAATACATTCAGAAAATTTGTGAAATAAATAATAGTACATTATTTAAGCAGATAGTAACAGATTGAGGTCTGGGAAACAATGCTGATTCTCAATGAGAAAACTGGGGCCAAGTTTACTAGTTTCTTCCAAGCGGCATAATGATTGAATTTGGAAACAGAGACCTATCTTTTTAGAATTTTTTCACAGGATGTCCCAATGAAAAACATTGGAAGCCTGAATTCTGAAAGTTAGATCCTTCCTGAAAGCCTCTCTTTAAATTTTGAGGAGTTCTAACCTTCTTCAAAGCCATGACCCAAAATTTGGTAAAGACAGAGGCTTGTGGATCACGACTAAGAAGGCAACACATTGACGAGACCATTTTTAGCCCAGAGAAACCCTCTTTAAATTCGATTTCTTTTGCCATTACAGATTCCTGGAAGCCTGCTGTGCCTGGCATTGTGTTAGTTAAGCCCTAATTTACCAGTATTACCTCATGCTTCCTTTTAACAAGCCTGTAACATAGGTAGTCTACCCTCAGTTTATGTAGAATGAGATTAAGTATTATGCTCTGAGTCATATAGTTCCAAATTGGTTGAGACAGGGTTAAAGCCTAGATCCTTGAGTCTGCAAACCATGACACTACTTCGGACATTTTATAAAGGACGTTGTTGAGAGGAAGATAATTGTTTCTGATCAAGACCCAGAAGTTTCCATTTTGGCTGGTACTTCAAAACATGTAATTGTTAGATGCTAAATTTCACTCTAAAATAGGTGATAAAATAGTGCAATTACCAAAGAAAAAAGGGAATAATCCCTTAAATGATCATTCATTTTCACTCAAATTTTCACTGTGAAAATGGTTTCAATGACTGATTTTAAGGAATTTAGGTATAAATTTAATTACTTGATTAGAAAGTTAATTTTTTTCTAAAAATTGTTTCATTTTAGCCTTTAAATACACACCATGGGAAGCTGACTTATAAGTATAGAGCTTTTTAATAAAAAATTTAAGATTTAGCTCACCTTATGCATGATGTAATATTTTCTGATCTCACTTTGCAGCAATAATTTAGATTATGATTCTTAATAAACTCTGAGGGTAGTAAAACTGGCATGCACACATGTGTACATTTGCATGCACACACACAGAGAAAGCTCTGCCATGACAGTTCAGGCCACCAATGATCAAATGCCCCCAAATGCAAAAGACCTGCCGAGTAAAATATTAAAATACATATGCAGCCTGTACCACGAGGTCCTGAAACAGTGGAAGTGGGACTGCTTAACAAGGAGGAGGCCATTACCCTTCAGATAGTTTTGGTTTGACATTTTGTGTTGGGAAAGATTTCTTGTGTATCCTTGGCTAATGCCATTCATGCCCTCTGATGTAATTTTTTAGGGCCTTGTTTCAAACGTTTAGGAGCAGTGGCTGTTATCCTGGGAAATCTCATAAAAGAACTATAAATCCTGCCAGTAGAGAGTCCTCTCATCTCAAGTATCATATATATATATATATATACAATATACATATATATATTCATAACCATAAATTCATAAGTTATATATATGCAGAATCATATGTGTCTATATTATATATATATGATTATATATGCAAAGTTCTTAAAATTGACAATATTATGTATCTAACAAATAGATGCTACTATTGAGAGACAGAATAGTGACAAGGATACTGGCTCTGGGGTCAGGCTACCTAAACTGTCTGTTATGTGGTTATATGACACTGGGCAAGTCAGCTAGCCTCTCTGTGCCTCACCTATAAAATGAGAGTAGTTGTACACATTATTTCATAAGGTTATTGACTTAATCATATGAAACCTAAAAATAATGTCTACCATTTAGGGAGTACTCAAAGAAGGCTACCTATTGTTAATCATTGTCATTTAGAAGGTAATTAAATCCTTATATCACTTGAATAATTAGACTACTTTCACAGTTAACATTTCTCTGCCAAGGAATTAAAATTTTATATAGTTAAAAAGCCAAATAAAAATTGTTGAAAAAATTATGTAGTGTGACTATAAAACATAGTAGTGTGCCTGAAAGGATGTGTAAATGTCAAGAATAAAATAATTCAGTTTGATATATTTTATGGTAAATTTCTGAAATGTACACAGACATTAGAGGGGCATAAAGCTGATTTGTGCAATCACATAATTTATGTATTTGGCATATTATTGCCATGAACTATGAAACAGATACAGAGAAAGTCACACTGTTTATTCTAACATTCCCCCAAATCACTCCAATTCTGACCTTTTTATTTTCAGAGCTCATTACATACCTCTTTGAAACCATAATGTATGTCTCAGGTGACAAAAAAGAACTGTACCATTTACTCCACAGTATAGAAGAGTGAAGAATGAAGACCACCCGGGGAAGACTACAAATCCAGGGAGTTATTTTTTGCCTCTGTTCAGAACTCCTCCTTCCAACACCCTCCTCTCCATCCCTTTCGACTTACTCCCATTCTCAATTTCAGCACTTATGTTCATCATTCCCAATGTTCCTCCTGTTTGCTGGAGAAAGAAAGCAGAAAGGTAATGTGAGGCTGAGGCAAGAGCAGTTGATAACAGGGCATCGTGCTGTGGCGGCCTCTGTCTCAATGATGGGCATTTTGCACACTGTAGCTAGAATTGCCACCAAACCCTGAAAAATGGGTAACATCATCCCCTTTTTTGAATAAGGGAATGAAAATTTAGGAGCAAATAATTTACTCGTGGTCACACGGTGTCATGGTGAAGACTCACAAACAAGCCTGTGTGACTCTTACTATGCCTCTTTTATCACTGCTTATGCTGAAATTCCCTTTGTGGAAGGGTTTGGTTCTACCGCTTATCAAACCAACAAAAGAAACAAGTATTCAGCAGAGAAATACTAATGAAGGAAATACATCCAAGTTGACACTGAGTATCGTTAGCCTGTAGAACAACAAGCATATTTTCTTTATTCCTATTCCCCAGATATTCTATAATGAGCATTCACTCTCTTAATAATGTGAACAACACAACTTTAGAAGAATTAAACCTTAAAAAACAAGAAAGCATTTCCACTAGAAAGTATTTCCTAACAATTATTACTCTTCCCAGTGGTGTTTGTATTTAGTTTGGCAACTCAAATAATTTAAAAAGAAACAAACATAAACAAACAAATCCAATCAAACAAAACAGAATAACAACAACCAAAACCCTTGACTATCCAAAGAAACGCATCACTCATTACGGGACAGCAAATAACACTTTTATCATTTTGGATTAGAAACCATCTTAACACTTCTCATCCTATTCAGCCAACCATCTAGGTTTGCCCTGATCCGAATATCCTTTTCCAAGTTTTAACCCCTGTAGAGACTGAATTCTAAACCTTGCCTCATTGAGGAAGCCCCTACTCAGCAAGAGCTCTACCACACCTGCACAGGGCTGTGCCTCTGTCTCCTCTCAGCTTCTCCCTTCCCCTCCCTCCCCTTCCTTCCATCTACACACAACAAAGGGTCCTATTCAGCTGGGCAGGGTGGTCTGCATGCTATCTGAATCAGCACTGGAGACCTTGGACACCAGTCATTCCCTCTCACTCCCTACCTCAGCCATTTCTCAGAAGGGAAACTGGGCGCTAGTTCCCTTCCAGCCACTGCATTTCTTTCCCCCGTACATTAAATGTCTGCCCTAACATTCACGATCTTTTCATGTGGCTGTCTCAGAACAACGTTGCCTAAAATATTAATAGTTTTAAGGCCTGCACTTTATCGTCATTTTCTCCAGGGGCCTATAGACCTTTTTTCCTAATTAATTTCTCTCTATCTCCCTCTCTCCTATTTAATCAGCCTGGTCCCTTGAATACAAACTGTTTCATAGTAAACTTAATCTGGTAGAAGCCTTGTATGGAATTAGAATATTTCATAGCATAATGCAAGATTGAAGAAATACTGCTAATTTAAATACACATTATTCATAGCTACTGATATCATATAATAACATACTCTTTTTGTTTGTTAAGTATGGAGCAATAAGCTAATTTCAAATCAAAACTAAATATTACACCCATATATTTAATGATCTTTACTTCAGTGATGATGTTATCCCCTCCTCCCCCAGCCTTTGTTTTCTCTGGCAACAATGCAGTACTTGATTTTAAATCCATGTCCTTCATTTAGGAGCACAGTTATCTCCTGATCAATTTCTTTATACTGACCCATTACCATAAAATGCAGCATAAAATATTCAAGAGCAACATATGTCTAAGGGCAAAGGGCTTTGTTCTAGTATGGAAAATAGAAGTAACCTTGTTCCCGGCCAGAAGAAAAAGATGGTGGAAAAGGGATCGAAGTTACAATTTGGAGCCCATTGAGAAACTGCTCATTAGAAACTGTTGTTATTTAACGTACAGAGAATCAGCAGATACAAAAAGAAGTGATGTAGAAACCTTAGAGAAAACTTTCTCTCCTCTTTACCCCCTGTCCTCTCATTCCTAGGACACATGCACACACAGACACACACACATAATTTCAATTATGCAGCATTCAAAACCAACTTGTGAAATGACCACACTATACTTCCTAGAGTTGAAAATCAACAAGGAAATTTCTGTGCATGCTACTTACTAAGAAAGTTTAAAACTAAGCACATAGCAGTTAAATAAATGTTTGTAATAAAACAATGTTGACATCATTTTTAAACCCAAAACCTAATTTTCTTGCGTCCTTTATACAGATTCTCATACCTGTTTTACTATCCACCTCAAGGGTTAAGTGAACTAACCCATCTGGATATATCCAGTACTTTTATTTCTTGGCACATTTTATTGGATAGGTTTTAGCAGAGTGTGAATCTATTGTTGCATGTGGTAAATGAACCATTGCTACAGAAGTTTATATAAACAGTGGGGTCTCAGGTTAAAAAACAAGCCAGCATAGTGCTTAATTTTTGCTAAGAAGGAACAACAAGATCCTTTAACAATAAAACACATTTTTCCTCTATCTAGAGAATTGTGGGTTCTTAGTAAAACTAAATTGTTTTTTTTTTTTTCCTAAGGGAGTTCATTTAGAAGCCAGCTTCCAACTAAAACCATCTCCAGTGGGTTAAGGCTCATCGACTCTTCTCTGCCATTATGCTGCCTGGGCAGCATCTGCTAGTAAAAGGACTTTATGTGACAATGAAGAAGACCATGTACTATGGAGAAGAAGACTTAAAAATCTTGGTGGACCTGCACATTTCCCCTGCACCTGGGGCAGAATTTGCTTCCTCAAGAAAGAGGAGAGGAATGAAGTATAAGCCCTTGAATGAGCATGGAGAGGAACAGCTGTTGAGAACAAATTGATTTCATTGGTTGAGTTCAACAGCAGCAGGCGGGGGCCTGGAGTTGCTGCTGGCTGCTGCTGCAGAGACCCACCAGGGCAGTTAACATCATTAAGACAATTAGAGAGTGCCTAACTGGAGAAGTAGAGAGGCTTAAACAGAGAGAAGAACAAACTGCAGTATGGGCTGCAAAACACCACTTGCTCCCCTGCCTTTGAGACAGCCCTGTTGCCGGATGAGAAAACTAGATGGTCTTTCCAGGTTCCATAGTGCAGCTTCCTGTTAGTGCACAGGGCTCACTGTGGAATTTGTCACATCTCCCTACAGTTCATGCAGATGCTATAGGAGATGAAACCCAAGAGTTCCCACATCCATTCTCTGTGTATGAGAACTCCGAGGGAGAGTCAGCATCCTTCTGGATACCTTTTATGGGAACCAGGTTGCCTAATGTCAAAACACATGCCTAGTGAAGCAGAAAGACACCCGAGTGCTGGAAACTGCTGTCTACAACAGCCAAATATTTAGATTCTAGAAAAAGGTTGCCAAAGGCTTCATTTCCCGAATATATGTGCCAGATGTACATGTCCAGGGGTCAATTTACCAGTATGGTTTTAATCTAATTCTTAAGCCTTCATGGTTTACATATCTCGAGTAGCCTGTGTGTGTAAGAGAAGGAACTGAATTCATGGTGTGGAGCTCCTTTTATAGCCGGATATCAGTAGTAGCTATTTCTGCATTTTCTTGACCAGAAGTGTTTGCCTTGAGTTGTTCAAAACGCAAATGTAAAAACCTCTTTCAAATAGAAGTCACTCCTCTAAGAGCTAAAGGAAGAAAAGGCCTCCTATAACTCCACTGTCATTTTCTTTGGATGTAAATTTTAACAAAATGCCAGAAATTTGGCACCACTGTTTAGAATGATGGATGAATGTCACACAAAATTTTTTTTCCAAATGCCTTCTTTGAATGAAGGCAAATTTAGAGAACATTATAATTTCCCAAAACAGTGTAAGACTTATTACTATGCTTTACACTTTTAGAAGGCTTGATCATCAAAATCCAAGTATTTATTCATAACTATTATGAGAAGTCAGTGAGTGCTTTGTGATTTCTTTAATCACTTCTCAAAAAGAAAAAAAATGTAAAAAAGTCTGGTGCTTGTCATTTCCTATACCATAAAGCACGGCCCCCAGCTCTCCATTTATTCCCTACAACATTGGTTTAAGTTCCACAGATCTAGAGGTGAAGGGGCAAAGAGGCAAGAGAGACATCTCTCCCTGGACAAAAATGTGCATTTGGCATAAATGTGGCCTCATCCTCCCTGAGTCCTGCAGGTATTTGAAGTTGAAAGGAGGAGGGTACCATTTTTAGAGCCTCTACACTACGCCAGTACATGTATTGGGTTGGCCAAGAAGTCCTTTTAGTTTTTTCCATAAAATAAAAGGCACATTTTTAATTTTCACCAGTAACTTTATTGATTTGGATATTTTGAGTATGTTGGCTATCTCCCATGTGGTATAATGTTGATCATTCTCAATTAATGTCTTGATTTGATCACTATCAACTTCAGTGGGTCTGGCTGGCCATGAAGCATTATCCAGTGAGAAATCTTCAGCATGAAACTTCACAATAGTTTGTGAAGTTTCTGATATATTTAATCAGAAACTACTTCTGATATGTTTAATCAGCCACGGCACCTTCTCCACATACTGCACAAATCTGTGTGTGTGTGTGTGTGTGTGTGTGTGTTTCAGTTGTGTTTTTACCTCTCTGGAAATAATAAAGCATCATATGCCAGTTATTGGGCTGGCCAAAAAGTTGCACATTTTCTTCCATCTTCAATATGAAAATGGCTACACAAAAACTCACCAACTTTGATTTTTTAAATGCATGCTATTATGACAGGTGTCACAACACAATCTAACAAAATTCTTCCAAATGAAGTCAAAGACTAACTAAGTACCACTAAAGCCATCTTAGAGAACAAAGCGAAAGAACTTTTTGGCCAGCCCAATAACTGGCATGACCACACTAGGAGATGGGATTTACTCAAAGAGATGAAGCCACTTGTCCAAGCTCTCAAGACACCTATGTGTTGAAAATGAGCATGTAAACCAAAGCAAACATGTTTGGTTCCAAAGCTAAATATACTACCGTTACCATGCTGACATTTTAATTCACAGGACGACTTTTGTTCTTCATCCTGCACTTGGATAATTTCAGATTTCTACTTCCATCCTATATTAGGTTTGAAAAATTGACTCAACCCAGCTAGCTATGCTCTCTGACACTGGCAGCAAGAAACAGTTGATGACATACAACTTGTGGGTTCATGTATACCCCACCGATTGTTTCTTCATAAACCATTATGGATCTATAAAGTTTGAACATGAATGCTCATACCATTAGATAAAGTACTCTCATGTTTTTCAAATACTGAGTGAAAGGTAGATCTTTGTACCCTGGACATGTTCAGCATATGATCACTTAGTTTCAACACAATGACCACCTGCCTAAAATACACTCGGTGCAGATTTGAGAAAGTATTAGCTGTATTGTGTGTGCTTACAGGACTGTTTCTCATGGCACCAAACATTTGTTTGGTTTTCTTGACTGCAACAACATACGCATTAATGTTTTTTAGAAAATAGTCAATTATTTATACAATGCTGAAATTCAACAGAATGTTAGTTATCAGGGCAAAGAATATTCAAAGATTTGAAAAGGAGAGAGATGTTAACATGAAATAAAGAAAAATGGTTTCTTTAACAGTAACATTAATTTAAAATGTTAATTGCCTTAAAATATTTAAACCAAAAGAGATTCATATTTCCTTTTATAACTGCTATTTTATAATCATTAAGACTCTATTATATGAGATAAAACCATATAGATTATGAAAACTGAGGGTGGGAAAGAAATTCAATGGTTTATCTAGATCATCTAATTATCTATACTTGTACCTCCTTTCCTAGTTCTTTGCCCAGTGTTCTATTTAAGGATCTTGTTGGTGGGGAGCTCACTCTCTTGGGAAACAGTAAAACAGCTGGATAAACAAAGGGACTTATTTAAAAAGGAGACCTAAGTTCAAATTCTGGCTTTGTCACTTACTTAAATGGATCCTTGAGCAAGTTACAGGACCTCATTAAGCCTCATCCTTAAATAAGGAGTATGATAATTTACCTCTTTCATATAAATGTTGTGAAGCAGTCAATTATTTAACTGGTGTCAAACGCAGTGTCTTGCACAGATTAATAATAAATGTTAACTGTTATCTTTCAAGTCAGCTGTATATGTGGATGTTTTGACACCTATTAGGGACATCTTAGTTCCCTAGAACAGTATATTTTAGATTTCCTCTGGGTCTCCAAATTCAGCTTTAAACCTGGACAGTAAGTATTTCAGAATGAGAGCATTAAAATGCACATGTAGTTTTCATGCCATATTTCTCTTTGCCAAGTGTTTAACTTTGCAACTCATTCTGGTGGCTTAATTACAAAGTTGAGCCCTGAAAAACATCACTCAGGAGAGGGAAAAGTCTGTCCAGAAGAAGCTAGAAGTGGTTTCTTTCTGCATGAGTTATCAGTCAGGAAATCTGACTTCATTCCAAGCACATGTGTCAAATGCAGAGCTCTGAATGCACACTCTATTGCTTTACAGTGTTTTTCTCTGTTCTTGCATGAGTTCATGGCAAGCAGTTATTTCCTTTGTGTGTGGTAGTAGCATTGTCTTTTGATCATTCCAGAAAACCTACTATAAAATATTCTGGTAAACTTGTAAGACATGAGGCAGACAACAATTAGAGTCCCTTTTTCAAGCCTCTTGTCCATGGGGGTAAGCTAGGCATTCCTAACGTAGAGTGGCCCTTGCAATCTGCCATCAAGGAATCATTATTTGGAGCAACCTCCCAAAAGAGGAGTTTTGACCACTAATAGAGCATTTATTTTAGTATTTCTTTCAAGAGTAAAAATTACCTACACTTTCTAGGCCAAGGTTTCTAGACACTAAATTTCTGTGAATGGGTTACAGGTGTGCCGAGGTATTGATTCTCAGCCCTCGTCACCCCCAAAAGAGGCCTGGTGTGTAGCACCATCCTTTTCATTGATACAGTTGGAATATAAAAGATTTTCTGCTTGAGTCATGATGTGAAAATGTTGAGAAACACTGCAGGTCCTAATCAATTCTTTCTCAGAGAGCCAAAAGAAGTCCTGTATCCTGAGTGGTGTCTGGCTGTGGAATACTTCTATGGCAGACTAAAATTACAATATCCCTTTCCTACGATTATTCCACAGATATGTGGGAATATGTAATTTCTACATAATTGATAGGTTTTTATTCTGCACCAGGTAGTTGAAAATTTTATCCTGAAGAGGGTAGACTTTGTCTGTCTTCCAACATCAGGAAAGTGATTGGCTAATTAGTGATTTCTAAATAATAACATTATATGTGGATAAAGATAAGGAATATGTGGGTTCATGCACATATTAATTTGTTACCTGTTTTCTTTCAAATATTAGGAAGGAGGATAAAAATAAACATAAATTAATGAATATATCAGTGCTAAATATACTTTTATTGTTCTTATTCTATGATTACTAATATCTCTATTGCAGTTCACAGCTTACAAAAAGAGTGAACCCTTAAAATTAGGGGAACAGAGAAGGCATGATGGAATCACAGCAGTCTATTGTATAGGTAAACAGTACTTTTTGCATAATGAAACACTGCACAAAGCTCATTTTTGGAACACTGAGGTTAAGTACATGAGTAGAAATAATATTAATCTAAAATAAAAATCAGCCAGTGATTCAAGGGTAAGCTATGTTACCATATGAAAAGAAGACTGTCTGGTGTTTCTGTATTTGTGTTTAAAGCGTCAAGGAAGGACATTTCCCTTTTCCTTTTATAAACTCTTAATTGTGGAGGGAAGGAGATATGTGACAAAGGAGGGTGGTGAATGACTCAGATGGGTCCACAGTGCTTTTCAGTACAGCCTTAAATGAAGGATAAAGTGAAAATTAAATCACCAAGAAAGAGATCTGAAAAAGAGGAACAAAGGAAGGAAATGGGAAGGTTTTTAAAAAAGGAAGCTTGCAAATGCTTACCAACCATGTGATAGAGGAGTGTTTTTTAGGAGGGACAGAAAGCAGCAGTGATAAGGGAGAGGTGGGGAAATACGCAGGAGATAAAAAGAGGCCAATGGACATGGAAAAGGAAGAAAGAAATTAGAAGAGTATGTACCCGAGGGATTGCAAGGATTCATGCAAAGTGATTTATTTTCTTGTCTCCAAGACCACTTAGGTCTGCCTGGCTCTAAGCCTGCTCTTAGAATGGCAGCTCCTGACTCCACGCAGCTCTCCAGCACCTGGTACGGGGCCGGTGTGAATGGAGATGTGCTCTCTGTGGATAACACCCATTCTGAATACTAAGGATGAAAGGATTATAAAATAACTAACCAATAACTCTTGAAATAACTTTTGTATATATTGAGTAAAATGAAATACATTGTTAAAATTAACTTCACCTGATTTTTTGATATTTTTATTTACTTTTTAATATGACTACTAGAAAATTTAAAATTACATACATGACTTGCATTTATACTTAGATTTGATAGTACTGCTCCAAGGATATTTTAAAAATTATTTGAACCTATTTATTCATAAACATTTTTCCATTTGAGAAAAATTCTAGTGGCCTGTTCCAAACTTAGAAAACCTCTCATCCAGTCTATCAACCATCTTGGTTTTTCTTTGGTGACTCTTACACTTGGACCATGTGAAGAAATTCGTGCCCACTCCTATCCTCACACCTGAAGAAAACCACCAGGAGGAAATGGTGGCTACTCATTCATAGTTCCTGTCCTTACGTAGTGTTGAGAAAGAGGAATAGGAGATGGGCAAGAAAAAGGAGAGAACTGGTCTGAGAAAATGTGAATTGGAAAAAAAAAACAAAATCAAAGAACAACCAAAGGAAAAAAAACTTGGGTTCACAATTTAAATCTAAACTGAAGAACACTCACCTCCACCTTGCACTTTGCTCTTAATTTTCACCACAGTTCTGATTGGTTCACTGATTCATTCAAGGCTTCAAACATTTTTGCACTTGTTTCTTTAATGACACATCTGGGAGTTTGGATTAGATGAGTCTTTAAAAATCCTTTCATGTTTGAACTTGTGTTGACTGCTTCTGTTTTATGGCTTTTGAACTAACCATTCTACCCAATGTGCACTCCCTTCTCTCCATCATCTGTGCACTCGCTCTTTTTTTCTCCGCTCTTTCTGACCGCACTATCTGGGCTTCCTGTCACTTTCTATCTGGTCACCCTATTTTATTTTTTTCTATAACACTTATATAAAACTGACTTTTCTTAGATTTGATTCTCCTTCCTTCCTTCCTTCCTTCCTTCCTTCCTTCCTTCCTTCCTTCCTTCCTTCCTTCTTCCCTTCCTCCCTTCCTTCCCCATACAAGAATGTAGACTGCATGAGAGAAAGAACCTTGTCTGTCTTATTCCCTGTTTTACCTATACCACATAGAAAAGTTCCTGGTATATATAGTGAATGCTCAAAAAATATTAGGGAAAGAATAAGTGAACCAGACATTATTCTTAGATATTGACTCTCTTAACAGAAACAGAATTTATTAAGATAATTGCCAACAAAGTTTGTAGAAAGAAATATGGAAATGAGGGAGAACAAAGGGAAGCCACACAGAATCCCTACAGCCCCAGTCACACCATGGACCCCAACCAGTGAGGACACCTCTGGCCCGGGCAGCTAACACTCAATGCTCTGGCTCTTGACCACTAAGTAACCCCACTGGATTTAGACATTGATTGTGCCTGCAGTTGCCATTTTTACAGCTGCCCCTGGACACTGTATGAGGCTATCATTTGAGCCATTACCAGAAAGAATCCTGATCTGATCTGACTTCTTTGTTCCAAAGCTCTGTGCATAGAATTCTCCGTGTGTGTATCTGATTGTTCATGGCTCATGCCCTACCTACTACCTACTAGGGAAAATGGTAATTAGAATCTTGAATATTTTTCCTTCTGTGTAAGGAAAAAGGCTCTGCCTCTCATTAAGATATATAAGGCAGGGACTTCCCAAAACATAGAGAAGGGGCTCAGATGCTGAACAGATTCCCCAAATGTCAAATGTTCCCTGTAAACTTGTATGCGATTGAGGATGCATTCATTTCTTTTTCTTTGATCGGATATATTCCCTACTGTTATATGTCATAGTGCTAGGCTTCTTAGGCTGAGGTAAAATGTTTAATAATAAATAGCATGCTGTATCAGTCAGAATTCTCCAGAGAATACATAAGATGGATTTTTCTATTTATTATAAGTGTATATGCTATTATAATTATTATTATATATGTACTTATTATAAGGAATTGGCTCATACAATTCTGGAGGCTAAGAAGTCCCAAGAAGACCTGTGGCTGGTAAGCTGGAGACTCAGGAGAACCAGCAGCACAGTTCCAGTCTGAGTCTGACAGCCTGAAAATCAGGGGAGCAGATGGTATAATCTCCAAAGAGATGACCACAGTCTCAAGACCCAAGAAGAGCTGATATTTCAGGTGGAGTGCAAGGGCAGGAAAAGACCAATTTCTCAGCTGAAGGTTGTCAGGGAGTAGACATTCCTCTTAACCCCTGGTAGGGTCAGCCTCTTTGGTCCATACAGGCCTTCAACTTACTAGGTAAAGGCCACTCACAGCAGTGTGGTCAATCTGCTTTCCTTGGTCTGCTAACTCAGATGTTTGCCTCATCCAAAACCACTCTCACAGGTACACCCCGAATAATGTTTGAGCAAATAGTTGAGCACCTCATGGCCCAGTCAAACTGACACAAAATTAACCACCACACATGCCCTTCCTGAGACAAAGCCTGATGTTTTGCCTGCTCATTCTTTAGCCCGCTGTCTGACCACAACTTACAATTGTGTTCTTCAGTTCCATAAGGGGATTTTTCTCCCTCTGACCCCTGAGTGACTGTTTTACCTTAAAGATACAGAAACAGAACTGGATAGACCATAGATTTGAGATGGGGAACCCTGAAAAGCTGAAGTAATTACACATTCAAGTGCTATCAATCTGGTTGGTGCTGAAGGAATAAAACAGAAACCACATGCTCATTTGCAAGATGCAATGTGAGGTGAACCAGAGTGAAAGACACAGTCTGCCTTCTAGGAGAAAAAGAACATCTGATTCCTGGCAAGCCCCGCCAAGACACAGCTAGCTGGCCAGCCACAGGGCTCCCTGCCATTTAATCCCGAGGAACAAGGAAAGGCGGGTTAGGTAAAGGGATAAAAGGCTTATTATAAAAAGGTGCTTGGTAACCGCTGTGAATTTAATTATACTCCCACTGCCAGAATTCCATCAATATTGAAAATAACAAAGAAAACAATTTCCTGAGATACTCCTTATATCAGGATGGTCAAAATTTGCCCTCAAAAAATAGTCAGAGGAAGTCAGGAAAAACAAAGTACAAAAGAAATGAACACAAATGGAAGCACAAATGTACCCTTTAAACCAGTGATCTCCATCCCTTTTGGCGGCAGAGACTGGTTTCGTGGAAGGCGGATTTTTCCAAGGATGGCATAAGGAGGCTGTTTTCAGGATGATGGAGTGCTTTACATTCAAGTTCACCTCCTGCTGTGCGGCCAGATTCCTAACAGGCCAGGATTAGTAGCCTTCAGTGGCTGGTGGGTAGGGGGCCCCTGCTTTAAACCACCACCAAGTCATAGGCCACTATGCAAGATGAAATCTTACTTGTTTAACGCAGTGTCCTAGACAGTTAAGGTTTGGTATTACTGTAAAAGGTCAACAATTCCGTAATGTGCATGTGTGATTTTTCAGCCATAGACTATTAAAGGCAAAGTGACAATTTTGACATTTAAAAGGGGGTTCTTAGAAAGCATTTGTAGCCACATAAAGGGCTGACATGATGATCCCAAAGGTCTTGTTTATATTTAGGATTTGAATTCTAGAATTCTGAATTTTGAGGTTAAAATTAAAAAGTTTTACACCAGAACTGGGACTAGGATTAAATAAGTGAGATGCTCCCATAGACACAAAAGTTAAGGAGACACCAAAACACTTGGTAATCAGGATTAATAATATTTAGTGCAATGTTTTAAAAAATAATCAAATCAGCAAATCTGGCTCATGAGCTGACTGCCTGGGTTATGCATAAAGTTTTGTTAGAACCAGGTGAGTGAGACAGAGTTAGAGCTGTATTTAAAACTCTGACATTATCTATATGTTATGTACCATGAATTTCTTTTGCATTGATTTAAAATATTCTATTAAAATATTATTTATCTTGAATATTACATTTTTGCATTCTCAAATTTTACACCCTGAGCGTTTCACTTGGAAAACCCCAGCACTGGCCGTGCTGCACACCCGTTTGAATCAGACTACTCCTAATGTCTGGTGCAAAATACTACAGTTAGCCACACTTGTGGAGATATCAAAATTTGCTAGGAGAATTACATGGATAATCTATTTTACCCTGACAGCATCTCCATGTGAATATCATGTTCCCATGTTACAGGTGAGGACCTGAAGCTCCTGGGCCAAGAGCACAAAGCAAAGGCAGAACGCGGTCAAGTCAGGATTCAGTTCTCTGCGGTTTGAAGCAGTGGCCCATGTCACTAACCACCACGTAAGCTTTGACAAGTTTCTTCTGGAGAAAACTGCCTTTCACTGTTCATGGCACCATGGCATCATGGCAACCTGGGGGAAGTCTTTTCCTTCTAAGTGTATTTATTTGTTTACTAAACTAATAAAATAATCAAACCCAACTTGTATCCATTTTTTAAAGAATCACCCATGAATGAATATTATTATCAAATATACTTGTACAGTGTAGAAGGAATTATGTTTTATATATAAAATATAACAAAATATCTTATGCTATTAAAATGAAAAATTTTTAACACATATGTTTGCTAGGGCCTGGTCACCTGGAATTATCCCAACTTGAGAAACACAGAGTAATTTGATAGTTTAGACAAAAAAAATACTTGGAGAAGACTTTGCAACTATAGTTAGATCTGCATAGTCATGGGGACCCTCTCCTCTTATAGGGCAGAAGAGACTTCTCTTCTGCTGCAGCCCCCCTACTCAAAAGGTTATCTGGCTTGGGCTTCAACCACAGCAATGTTCTGTCAGTCACAGCAGTACCCAGAGGACATAGTCACACATCAACACTCACTGAATACGGGAGCACAGCACCGCTGGTGGGGATAGCATGCCTCAGAGATCTCTTTCAACGATGAAGAATTACTTCTACTCAGCCACTCACTTCCCTCCCTTTTCTGCTTACTTGATTGATTTTATCTTATTCTAATCATACCTCAATTACGGTTTTTCAGTTACTGTCATCCTACTCACAGCTCCTTTGAAGAAAAGTTGCATAGCCAAGCATTCCTGGGAGAGAGGCCGCTCTCTTTGGTTCAGGCAACCCAGCCTTTACGTGTGATTCTTTGAACCAGGACAAACACAAGAACTTTGGACAGTGAACCCCTAGAATAAACAGCGATCTATAAAGTGGCCTGGCTCAAAATCATGGCCAAACCAACTAGATTTTGCCTCCCCCACCCCGGAATCAGATCTAAGTAATAACCCAAAGAGCAAGGCACTGCACAATGAGAAGTTAAGTCTAAAGGAAGAGCTATGGGTGTTTGAGAGCAGAGGCTGTGGCAACCTCAATGGGCCATACATGAACCTAAGTCATGCAGAAATAGACTTGCAGAGAGCAGGAGGATGCTTAGTGAGAAGCCATGTAGGGCCTGCGGGAGAAATGGAGAGGGGATAAAGTCTCTGCCTTTCCCTTTGTTCCTGGCTGTCCTCTCACCCCAGATGCAAAGCACACACGTGTTTAAAATACAGACTTCATTCCTAAATGAAATAATTACCAGCATTTGGAGCATTATAAACCATGTTTCCCAAATGTCTAATACTAATATAAAGAAGCTAACATTCTTTTAAAAAGTGATTTTCAAATGGATGAACAACTTTTAAAGAGAAGAAACTGTTTAATAATTCAGGGTATAAATAAAAATTCCGCAGAGAATCACTGTCAGGAGAGGCAACAGGACAATGGCTAAGGGAAGGATCCTGGAACGAGGCCTCCCGATTCAAACTCTGGATCGTCACTACCAGATGCTTCACTTGGGCAATTTGCTCCACGTCTCAGTGCCTCAGTTCTTTCATTTGTGGCAAAAGGTTGTTGTGAGGATTAAATAAATGAATAGATATAGAGCATAAGCAATGAAGCTTTACTGAGACCTACAATGTGTAAATAGGAAAGTCTTAGAGACTCATGTCATACCTTACATGAACTTGAGACCTACATTACAGAATTCCATGGCCTAAGATAGAGTACGATAACAATGACCCAGCATTTTCCTGCCCTTTGTGTAAATTAAAGGCAGTTACAAATTCTTTGTCAGTTTTCACACTGGGAATTGATTTCCCCTGCTCTGTTCCTGTTGCTGGTTAACAAACAGAATATGAAAGATGCGATGCTATAGCACTTTCCAGCCTGCCTTTAAGAGACCAGGCATCTTCTGTTAACTCCCTTGTGAAATTTCTGTTTCTGAGGCACTCCTTAGCACCCAGCCAGCCACCGTGCTATGGGAAGCCCACATCACTGGAGGCCAGGTACTGTTGCTTCAGTCTGTGGTCCCAGCTGAGCTCCCAGCTGACCGGTAGGGTCAATAATCCCCCACATGGTGACTCATGCTGGATGCTCCAATACTAGAGGATTTCACTCTGAGTCATGCCCAGGGTGAAGGCTTTCACCTGGGCCCCACAGAGGTCAAAAAAGACAATGTCATATCTGTTACTTAAAGTTCTTCATCTATTAGTTTATGAAGAAACACCAAGATAGAATTTTAAAATGTTTGCTTCCAGCCAACATTGAAAATGTAATACTATTTACCAAACAGACAAAAATATAAGCATTAAAATTGTGTTATTCTCAAGATCATTACAAGATGAAGTAGTAATTCACAGTGCACTAGGTAGGCAGTATGGTTCAATGATGAGACACAAGTTTAAAGTTAAATGACAAATGTGTCCTTCCCTTAGTCCTGCTACTGTGTCTGCATGACAGCAGGTCTACCCTCACGTGGAGTTTCTGACAAGAGTCACTGTTTGAAGTTAACCCCACCTGCCCGCACTTGACCCGTTACTTTCACCCCTTCTACTTTGTGTGAGTGATCTTCACCGTTTTGTAGAGGAGGTAATGAGCTTGGTCTTCTTCACTTCTTAATAACTTTATCAAGATGCCACAGTTTAATGGTCCTCTTTCCTGTCCATTTAGATAAGAATTTATTGCATTAAAATTCTACTGTTCACAGAGCCCAAGGATTGACTTAACTGATGGGCTGTTAGATTTGGAAGGGTAGAGACAGAGCACACTTTCTTTTATTTCTGTGGGATTTTTCCTTATTTATAATATTTCTTACATTTTGTTTAAATATTTATCAGGGGTTCATATATAGTGGGTTTGGGGAAAGATCAAAGCCAATTATAACTTTCCTGGGCAAAAGCAAACATCCATGGGAGAAAATGAGAGCACTTATTTTTATCCAGGCTGAGCTCAGAGTGATTCAGAACACTCTGTAGTGGTTGTTGAAAACACCACCTCATATAAAATAAATTATCCACCATGGCAAAATGTGGTCAATGCTTATGTCAATAAGAGACCAAAATATTCAGGGAAGGTAAATAGTTTTGCAAATAGCAACTGATGAGTTTCTATTATCCCCTATTTCTTTTTGACTGGCAAAAAAAACAAAACAAAACAAAAAAAACAGTGGGACAAAGTCAGTCCTGTTAGCTCTGACAGGCCTAATCCCTTCCCTGCCTAGGGCAAGCCACCTAACAGGGAAGATGATAAAATCTTCCCTGGCACCAGATGAAAAATGATAATGTACTGTAGTGATAATGTGTATAAGCCACAAAAGGCAAAACTGGAGTGTTAATATTCTCTCCTAAAAGGAAAGAACTATAAATCTCTCTTAACAGATTCATTAGCCCTGAATAGCACTGGTGCAAGAGGAACTTAAAAATAAACAGAGAGAACTATAACGAAGGATTCCCCCCGTCCGACACCAGCAAGGTTAGCAAAGCTTGCCAAATAGCACACCTCTAATGGAAACAATTGCAGTGGTACCTTGGTTTCACAGTTGCTAATATGGATTCTTTCTGTTTGCCTTGTTTCTTTTTTAAGATTTTATTTATTTAATTATTGATTTTTAGAGGCAGGGGAAAGGAGGGAGAAAGAGAGGGACAGAAACATAAATTGGTTGCCTCTCGCAGGCCCCCAAACAGAGACCCGGTGTGCAACACAAGCATGTGCCCTGACCAGGAACCAAACCAGCAACCTTTCAGTCTACAGGCTGGTATCCAATCCACTGAGTTACACCAGCCAGGCCTCTCTTTATTTGCTTTTTAAAAAACTTTAAAAACTCATTCTTCATAAAGCAAGTTTCATCGTCATTCAACTTTTAATAACAACCTAGTCAAGAGGCAGCAATATGTGATGGAAGCAGAGGAAAGGGTTCTAATCCTGATTCTGACCTTGAGGTTAGCAGGAGAGTTTGCCATTCCAAAATATGCCTTTCTGGGATATTATTTTAAGCTGGTTATTTTTAAGAAATAAAGGCTTAGAAACAATTTCTTCTTCCTCCTAAGTCCCTAAAAAGAATTAGGGTAGGGAACCTGCCCCAGGAAGCAAGATTTCGTCATGGATATCTACAGTTTTATGTGAGCTAAGTGTGATAGACCAAGAGGCACCTACCAAGTCCCATTTGATAAATGTCCTCTCAACGTCTCATTGTCAAAGATGGTCCAGCAAACATTTAGTTACCAAACATGTGCTTTTCTATCTCCATGTGAATTGCCTTCCTGCTCTTTGAAGTCCCAAACCACAAACCCTTCTCCTTAGCTCAAGATGGCAAATAAGCCTTAATTTCCTGAACCATAGTCAAGCCTCATATTCTTATGGAGCCCCTGTGTGTACATTTGGTTCTCTCCCATCAATTCATCTCATGTTAATCCAGCCAGAAGAACCTGGAGAGATAGAAGGAAAAATAGTTTTTACTCTCCCCTACAGAGGCATGAGCAAAGAGCCTGTGTCCCAGATTAAGCTAACCTATGTCCCCCCACTAGTTCTGGCATCTTGGACAACCATTTGACATCTCATTGCTACAATTCTGCTTCTTTAAAATGAGGTTAACAATAGAATCCACGTCATATGGTCAATTAAAATCAATTACTTGTACAGGGTTTCTTAACCATAGCACTATTGGCATTTGGGGTTGGATAATTTTTTGCCCTGGAAAACTGTCCTCTGCATTTATCAGCATCCTTGGCTTCTACCCACTAGATACAATAATGATTTTAAAACACCTCTAGATGTTGTCAGATGTTCCCTGGGGCAGGGCAAAATCACCTTCAGTTGATAATCAGTGCTTTAGGGCCTAGCAAGTATCAGTTCCTGAATAAATGCACACTCATCTTCTCTATAGTTGGTCTTATCTGTTGTTCAAATGAAGAAACCCTCACCTAGCCTTAAGAAAGTAAATACCATTGTAGGCTTTAGGCAAACTAATGTAAAATGTAGGACGAAAGTAACTGTCGATTGCCTAAGTATCAATTTCTTGATACTTATATGTACACATTAATTCATATAATTTTCACTAGTGCCTTAGGAAGTCAGTATTAGGGTTTCTGTCAAGTTCTTTCCCATGAAGAGACTGATGAATCGAAGATACTTGTAACATGAAAGTTGAGTTGCATGTGAACGTGTTTGCTATCACCTTAAAACAAGTTTCAAAATTCCCACAAATATGCACACGTCTTAAATGAACAAATCAACATATTTAGGCAACATGCAGTTTCCAGGACTGTGAACCAGTCTGTGAAGCTGGGATCAAGTTGTGGTCTACAGAGGGACACAGCCGACAGTCTCACCCACTGGTGCCATTGAATCCCTTCAGGTGTGAAGCCACAATGTGTGGTTTGGTGGAAGACTCTTGGAGTTTTGCACTTAGAATGTATCCTACGTGATTCTGCCTTGAATGCTTCATGAACAACTCAAGTGTGTGTGTGGAGTTTTGAAACATTTTAATTCAGCTTAATCAACTAAATGCCTTTACCACAAACATCCCTGCTCACTAAACACACCTGGCCCAGGTTAAAATCAATAGTCAGTAGGGATAAAGTTCTTCCAGGTTTTGCATATGGCCGGTGGCCTGCAGTCCGTTCGGGTCCATGGGTATACTTTTACGTAGATGGCAATTCCAAATATTTGACTGAGTTATAGCAACCTCTTGTGAATACTCCATTGCAGCAAGAATACAGCTGTCAGATTGGACTTCTGACAGAAAGGTCATTAAAAAGCCATGAATCTTAGTTTTAGAATTACCCCATCCCCTTGTCATTTCATGTTTCACCCAATAACACATCTCTATATGGGAAAAAGCACACAAGTTAATGTGTTATTATTACATCCATTTTAAAGAAGTCACCAAGGCTCAATAAGGCTAAGTAACTCAGTCCAGGTTTCGGTGGGACACCAAGCAAGCAGTGGAGTGGAAGTTCATGCCTAGACCCGTCTCCCTGCCTGGGCTCCCTCCTACTGGCTGACTACTGACACCGAAGGAACTGTCCCACTGCGGTGGCTTTGGTAATGGTGGTCAACAGAAATTAGACTTAATTAGGAACGATTTTGTTCTCTGTGGAATAGAAAGGATGGCCTGTATTTACATCTGCTTTAAAGACTGATCATTACCAGAGAGGAGGGGAGAGGTAACCATGTGAAAAAGGTGAAGGGATTACAAAGTACAAATTGGCAGTTACAAAGTAATCACAGGGATGTAAAGCATCACAACAAAGGGAACAGAGTCAATAATATAATAATATGTATTGTGCCAGGCAAACATTGGAAATATCAAGAAACACTTTCTAAAGTATATGACTGTCAAATTACTATGCTATACATGTGAAACTAATACATAATAATATTGAATGTAAACTAATTAAAATAAATTAAAAAACAAGTGAATTTATAAATGTTAGGCAAATTAGTCACAAAGAAATAGGGAAAAACTGTATATTTTTAAAAGATTCTCTATTGCTTCTTTCTTCAAGAATACTTCATCAAAATTCTCTCCAAGCCACATCAGAGATACCTTATCCTATAAAAGTCTTATAATTAATTGTCTATCATAACTTACCCATCCTGGTCAGTAGAATTATATCCCATCCCTGGAACATAATCTAGGTGAATAGATTTAAGAAGAAAAATATTTTGATATCAACAATTTAGCAATTTGGAGTCAATTTTATGCCTCTAAGGACTCTCAGACCAGATGTCAGTTACACAGAACTGACGATTTGTCTTTGTTACAAATGTACTTTGCTCTCCCCTCAGCAGCCCAAAACCCTGCACCCTGGTGAGAAAAGGCATTCCTTTCTCAGGGCCACCTGGCTGCCATTCCTTATTACAGCACCCGATTCTACTGTGTCATGTTCACAGTGTGCGTAATTGGGCATGAGTTTACTGGCACCTTTTGCTAGGCAATTTGCTTTTATAAAATAAGTTACAGGGTTATAAATTTACCAAAATAATCCAAAGGCATTATTGCTTTCTTGGAGAATTTAATTGGTAAAGGGGAAGTTTTTTTTTCTGACACAACATTGAACATTTCAAAAACACAGTTGCCCTTTTACTGAAAGGCTAACATTTTCCTCTAGATTCCTGATTTTCATACTCATAGAGCCTTGGTAAGCTAAACTTTAACTTTAGGTTTAAGACTATAAATATTTGCCATGGACAGAAAATTTAAAAAAGGAACAGTAGTGGTTTTAGGTGTCAAAAAGATTTGTGTGGTGGAAGAAAGGCTACTCGGCTGAAACTCAGGGGAAGTTGTGTGGTTGTTTGATTTATCACTGTGTGGCTATGAAACCTCCAACAAGTCCCCTATGCCTTCTGGACACTAATCTCTTCACCTGTGAAGCAAAGGGATTAGATTAGGCGATTTTAATATTCTCCCAAAGTATGACAATGTGTGATGGTAGTCGAGGCAATTTTAAAATAAAAGGGAGTGTAGTTATTTTTAGTGAAGGAGACTGTCACAATGTAAAACACTAACTAATGGCCACTGCTGTAAATACGGCTTGAAACAAAAGTTTATTTTAGGGTTTTGATAAAACACAAATCTCAAAATGTACTACACTATTTCTTTAACTCTTAAAGTAGAAAATTAAGTGTTGAATGCTTCAAGATAAACAAGAAAATGAGAAAAAAAGTCATTATGTCAATCAGCCAATGTCAAAGCCATCATTCTTAATTTAGATTGTGAAGATTTTAATTTATTAAAAAATGGCTTCAAACTACTTGCTCAACACTAAGTAAATGTCCGTTGTTAATAATAAAATATCTTAATAGTAGCCCTTTGAGAAAAGCAATGCATTTCAGGTAAATCCAAATTTGAATAAAACATTAGAATATGATGGAGGAGAAGAAAAATGCCTCTGTGTAAAAATAAAAACAATTAATATGTCTGGAAGAAATGAACCCGAGGGGGGTAGTGAAATACATTACATAAGTTTGTTTCCTGCTATCTGTCACTTCAGTAGACAAAAATTTGAAGGCTGGCCTCTCAGAGATTTGCCGCGTCCAAGGTTCAATCTGGCGATCAATTCAGATATCAAATTTAGCTGAGTGGGACAAGCAGACTACATCAAGGTGGTGTCACCCAGTGGGAAGAGAACAGGTAGTCACTATTCCTGCTGGAATTGTTTTTGCAAGACAGCATTCATCTCTGGGAGAGGTGGAGTGGAGTGGAAGGAGCTTTGCAGCCAGGGAGACGTGTCAGGCTACAGAATTTGCAAGGCCTAGAGCAACATGAAAATGCAGGGCCTTCTGTTAAAAAAAATGATTATAAAATTTAGGATGCTTACAGAAGAGCATTAAGCCCTTCTGAGCCCGGGGCTCTGTGTGACAACACAGGCCGAACACCCATGAAGCTGATCCCCACAGACATTTTGAACTCCTGCTCAGTTACTTATTAGCTCTGCATGAGACCTCGTGCCAGTCAACTGGCTGCTCTTAGGCTCTTCGTTTGTAAAGTAGAACCATAAACATGCCCTTATAGGCCTATTGCAAAAATTATTTTAGCCAGTATGTACTATTTCACAGATAAATAGTAGATCCTCAAAACAATAATTGCCATTATCATTTGTTTGAAGGGTGGGTGATTCCCAATATCAAATGTCTTGATAAACCATGCCTTTTTCTTCTTTTTCTATAGGTCTTAGAAAAGGGATGGACAAGGTGAGAGATGACAGCAGGGACATTGCCTAGAGGTATCGTCACAGCACTGCACTCCCCAGGTACCACTAACCGAGCTTTGATCTCTGACACAAAGACTTCAATCGTTTTCTTCTAGGTTTATTACTGTATTTTCTTCTAATGCTTTATTGTAAGAATATAAGACTGCTATAGAAAGCCACACTCATACTAATGTGGGTCTCCAATATTCAAAAGTGGTAAGTGGCTTTTTCCTAGAAGATTATTGTAAACAATATTTTGTTGTTCTCAGTTCACCATGGGATCTGAAGGACTGGAACACCTGAATAATGAAACAACAGGAAACATTCTCTAGGAAAAGTAGGTCTAATTTGCATGCAACCTGTACCATATAATTTTCAAGAACACATGGTGTCTATACTTCACTGTAGTAGTAAATTTAACTCCTGTTACCATGGGAATACTCATTTATGCTCTGACTTAAACCAATGAGAAAATGAACTTGCGACCTGTCCCACTCCTGAAAGCAAAGATTTCTGAACGTGTTAAAATTCAATGCAAACTCTATTGTTTATAGCATTTTTAAAGGCATTTATTAGTAGAATAAGAGGAAGAAATGTAAGGGCAAACAAAGAGAAAAGGAAAAGCCCTGAAGGTTTCTTTTTACTCTCCATACCTTTTACAACTTAGAATATACTAGCTAGAAAGGAAGCATGGTTGAAGAAAGGAAGAGAATTTCTAAGCTTAAGCAATCAGGTAACTATTTCAAGGTCTGAGTGGCTGAAACAATCATGGTGACAGATTGATGTACTGTTTTAAGTATTGGTTTGTTTGGGGCCAATTCCATTAACTTCATAGACTGAAGAATCCAAGACCAATATAAGGGTCTATTAAGAGGCTCAATTCTGAGGATGATCAAGATTTAAGATAATGAGCTTATTCACATTTCTCCTCTCTTCAAAAATAAGCTAGTCACACAATATCTTGTCCTTACTAAATGCACTATCAACCATTTTTAACAGTGGCTCTATTGTCTACTTTCTCCTCATCTTTATTATTACAAGGATTGCAAATATTAAACAGGAAGAAATACACTGTGTGGATGTTTTACCAGTCATCTTCAGATAGGCTGTTGAAATCTAGTGCATTTACTCTTCTTTGCGAGCACCGTTGCCTTTTCTCCTGATAACATATAATGCATTGCATCATCCAGTCAAAGTCATTTTGTAAGGCTTCAGGCATTCATTTTAAGCAAAATGCCTATTTTAAGTAACTAGTATATCCACAAAAAATAATAGCTAGTATCATTAGTTTGAAGGGTGGGTGACTCCCTATAGCAATTCCATTTATAAAGCAACAATGCTATTTTCTTTCCTTATAGGTCTTAGAAAAGGAATGAATGAGATAAGCAATGACAGCAAGAACAGCCGAGAGCAGGAAGGAGCATTTCAGCACTATTCTCCCCAACTGACTAGCCACGCTTTTCTCTCCAACACACAGACTGCGGTATTTTCCTTCTGTGTTTCTCACTGTATTTACTTACTCTAAGCCAGGCATTCATTCCTGTGTTCTTATTAATAACTTTAATATGTACTAATGAAAACATCCATTGGAACAATTCCATAAAAAATCTTTTCCAACATCAACAATAGGTTTAAAAGATAACCTGCTACTCATGACATTTATTTTTAAAGAGAATTGTGTTCTTTTGGTTCATTTGTTTATTTTGTTTTTGTTTTCAGAAAAGTAAATCACACAGAATTTGTTAGAATAGCAATAAATGTCTTAATTGACTATTTTATCATCTTCAGTGTCATTCAACAGTTGATTCATATGTAACTGGCATTATTTTAAGAGCTGTGGTGGATTCCAGAGAAAGAGGAGTTACAACCACTGCCCTCAAAGTAAGTCTAAGTGGGGAAGTAGAAGCTGCAAAGGCAGCGCTGCTGAGAAGGGCAGTTGTTAGGACAAGAAGTGATGTCAAGAAAGGACCCATAGCAGACTGAAAGGAGAAGACCCAGCGAAGCATGCAGGGTTAACAACGTCAGAGCACAGTTGGGTGAGAGTGAGGGAGGTTGTATCAGTAAAGACTGGGGAGGTGGAACAACTTGGAATAATAACCAAACTTAGAATGTAGCCTTACCAAAACATTTTACAAACAGCAAACTGAAGTGCCAAGAGTTCACAGAGATGGAGCCAGGACTGAAACAGAGACCTCTTAAATGTCTCTCACACCACACATGATGCCTGCATCCCTCAGCCTTTGGCATGTGCTCTTCTAATGACTTTTTTTCAGTGTTCCACAAAATAACCTTAAAAATCAAGTTTTCTCATCCTCTTCTCTATGTTTTGAAAAGTGACAAAATGAAAATAAAATTCATCTTCAAAGAGAATTCATTTAATGGTTCTGTGGGTGTCTTGATCAAAAAGAACTGTCTTTCATGTGATGACTTTTTCTTTTTGTTAATGAACCTCATTTACAAGTGATTGCTCTTTTAACCTTTACTGCTCTTTGCTTAATCAACATACAATGAAGAATAGCATGAGAGTAGGAGAAACATAAGAACATACAAGTAACCTTCCAGAAAGCAAAGGAATTCAAGACAACTCACAGGATTGCACTTTTCATTCAATGAAACAGAGCTAAGAATCAAAGTCAAATTCATCAGCACATAGTGGGTGGGGAGGCCATGTAAAGTCTAGGCAAGCTGCAAAATCAGTGAGTCCAAAAAACAAAAGATTAGCCCACAAAGACAAACAAATGCCCTCATAGGCCAGTAGTGGTACAGTGGAGTGATTAAAATGTGGATTCCAGAGCTGCCAGATTTTCTGCATTCAAGTCCCAGCTCCAAGGGTTGTGCTGTGCCCTTGGTCAATGTACTTAACCTGTAGCCTCTGTTTTCTCAACTGTGAAGTGGGGATAATAACAGCACCATCCCTGCAGGTGCGTTGTGAGAGTCAAATGTGTTAATTTTTAGTGCTATGTAAAGTGCCTACCACAGTGCTTGACACATAGTTCAGTGTGATAGAAGAGTCTGCCACCTTCTCCTCCTTCTTTCCTCCTCCTTTTTATTCTCTCTTCTGCTCCTCATTCTGTTTCTGCCATTTTCTACCATGAAGTTGATGAACCTTTTGCCTTTATAGTTTCTACATTTATAAATGCAGAATAATAGTACAGAAGTGGAATTTAGTTGTCTATTGTTTAATTAGCACCCATTCTGTTCTTCCTAACAAGGCCTCTGGGACACAGAGGATGTGGACCTACAGCATTAGCTGCAAGAGTAGATCTTTATTGGTGAGTGAATCATTGTAAGCCTATCTGCTTTGCCAGTGAATTGTTCTAGAAACATAAGATACTTCCTGGGAGAAGGTTTTTGGTCCAGGTGTGACCCAAATTTACCTAAACACACTGAAGAGAAAGATTAATACCTATGCTTAACTTCTCCCTCTTAGCCACCAGCTAAGAACAATGAAGAGGGGCCGCAGACCACCTGGCAGCCAGCTTTGGTTAAATGGGAGGGTCATGATGACACAAGATAAAGGACAGGGTTGAAAACAGCACCAAAAAATGGGGCCAGAGACTTGATCTCTCTAAATGGCTACTGGAATTATTTTTCTACCTTTACTGAGGTACAACTGACAAGCTATAATATATTTAAAGGATACAACTTAATGATTATTATGCATAAGCATTATGAAAGTATTCCCGCAATTGAGTTGATTGATTACCACATCCATCATCTCACATATTTACTTTTTGTGTGGATGAAGGGAACACTTAAATGCTCTTTTAGCAAATTTATATTGTGGAATACTATAGTTAGCATGCTATATATTGGATCCTCAGACCTTATTCACCTTATAACTGAAAGTTTGTACCCTTTACCAATTTCTTCTTAATCCCCTCGTTCTGCACTTAGCATAATGCCCTTCAGACTCATCCATGTTGTCACAAATAGCAGGATATTATTCTTCCTGTGGCTGAATATTGCCCCAGTGTGTGTGTTTGTGTGTGTGTGTCACATTTTATATAGCCATTTATCCATCAAGAGGCATTTAAGTTGTTTCCATACCTTGGCTCTTGTGAATAATGCTACAACGAACATGGAAGCACAGATATCCGAGATAATGGTACCTTTTTGAGGGGTAGATGACCAGAAGTGGAACCGCTCTCTTGTCATAAATTAATTGACCCATAAATAAACAAACCCATATATATGGGTTTATTTCTGGGCTCTCTATTCTCTGCCATTGATCTATGTGTCTATTTTATGTGAATACCACATCGTTTTGATTATAAAACTTTATAATGTAGTTTTGAAATCAGGAAGTGTGGTGCCTCCAACATTTTTCTTCAAGATTGCTTTGGCTTTGGGATCTTTGGTGGTTTCATACACATTTTAGAATTGTTTTCTCAATTTATGTGGAGGATGCTATTGGAACTTTAATACGGATTGCACTGAATCTGTAGATCACTTTGGATAATATTAACATTTTTTTAAAAGATTGAATCCGTAGATCATTTTGGAAAATATTAACATTTTTTAAAAGATTTTATTTATTTATTTTTAGAGAGAGGGGAAGGGAAGGAGAAAGAGAGGGAGAGAAACATCAGTGTGTGATTGCCTCTCCCACACCCCCTACTGGTGACCTGGCCTGCAACCCAGGCATGTGCCCTGACTGGGAATTGAATGGATGACCCTTTGGTTCACAGGCCGGCACTCAATCCATTAGGCCACATCTGCCAGAGCAACATTTTAACAACATTATTTCTTCCAGTCCATTAACACAGAATATATTTCTATTTATTTGTATCTTCTTCAATGTGTTAGTTTTCAGTATACAGATTTTTTACCTCCTTGGTTAAATTTATTCCTAATTTTTTTTCTTTTGGATTCTATTGAAAATGAGATTGTCTTCTTAATTTCTCCACCTGGTATTTCATTGTTAGTATACACAAACACAACTGCTTTTTGTATACTGATTTTGTATCCTGCATTTTTACTGAATTTGTTGATTAGTACTAACAGTGTTCTGATGAAGTCTTTAGGGTTTTCTGTACATATCATGTCATCTGCAAACAGAGACCATTTTACTTTTTCTTTTCAAACTTTTATTTCTTTGCCTTTTAGTTCTTTATCTTGCTTGATTTTTCTGGCCAGGACTTCCAGTACTATGTGGAATAAAAGCGGTGAGTTGTGAGCATCCTTGTCTATCTCCTGACATTCGATGAAAAGCTTTTAGCTTTTCACTGTTAAGTATGATGTTAGCTGCCGCTGTGTTATATATGGCTTTATTGTGTTGAGATATGTTCCCTCTATACCCACCATCTCGGAAATTTTTATCATGAAAAAATGTTAAATTTTGTCAAATCTTTTCTGCACCTATTGAGATGATCATATGACTTTTATCCTTCATTTTGTTAATACAGTGCATGACATTTATTGGTTTACATGTATTGGACCATCTTTACATCCCAGGATAAATTTCACTTGATCATGTGTTTGACCCTTTTGATGTACTGCTGAATTTCTACTGTTGAGAATTTTGCATCTGTGTTCATCAGGCATATTGGCCTATAATTTTCTTCCCTTGTGTGTCTTTGTCTGGCTTTAGTATCAGGGTAATGCTGACCTCGTAAGATGAAATCAAAATGTTCCCTCTTCTTTAATTTTTTGGAGGAGTTTGAGCAGGGTTGGCATCAATTCTTTTTTAAATGTTTGGTAGACTTTACCGATGAAGTGATATGGTCCTGGAGTTTTCTGTGCGGGAGGTTTTTGATTACTGATTCAATCACCTTATGTATCCAGACTTTCTGTGTCTTTATATTTTGCCTTCGTATGTTATTTCTAAGAATGTATCCATTTCTTCTAGGTTATCTGATTTATTGTCATGTTATTGTTCACAGTACTTTTCTTATTACTCAGTATCCACTGAACTTTTACATTTCTAATGTAATTCATTTCCTTGCTCTTCCAACACCTTTAAATCGACACTTGCTACCCAAAGCATCTTAACTGATACAAAGACTACCTCACAGTATTGTTGAAGATTGGAATGAGATACATAAAGTCCTTAGCAGAGAGAAGATAATATGTCCAGTGTGAATAAAGTAGAAGTTATTTTTACTCTGCTAACAGCCCCACAGGACTTAATATCAGATGGCAGCATTATCCTCCACGACTTCGGCAGGCTGAAGGCAGCCTTTAATCACAGATAGATAGTGTCTAACCATTGCACTTATGTATTCAACTATAGTTCCACATTACCTGGCAGGTTTCATACACCTGCTTTGAAAAAAAAAAAAATTTCCTTTTCATTGTCCTCACATCTCCTTACCTGAATTTTAAGAATTGCCTCTATTCTAAGAAACTCAATAATTTCAATTTATACTTTTCCCACATTTTTTTATAATTTTTTAAACGTGGAATATTTTTCTTAAACCTAAATCTTTCTAGATTTACTCCCATATTTGTTGAAGTCACACCAAGAAAACAACGATATTTCAAATCTGATTACCCATTCTGACATCAAAAAAAAATTAAAGAAGCAATCTGAAAAATTTGAAAAGAACAAAATGACAATAGGACATTCTTGATTATATTTCAGTCTATTTTCAACTGTGACCATATGCTTTATTTATTAATGTCTGGTTTTCTTCCAGAAAAGGAGGTACTTTAAAGCAATCCCAGAGTTCGTGCCACAAGATAATACAGTCCTCCTCGATCAGCAATATTGTATAATAAAAATAACATGTAATGCAATTGTAAGCAATCAAGCTAAAAAAATAGGTATCATTCTTGTTTAGGGTGACTTATAAATATAAATCTGAGCCGGGAAAAATAAAAGTGAGCTCTGAAGTCAAATCATTTCAACTTCCCTATGGCACAAGCAATGTTCTTTTTCAGGTTTCTGTTTACATGATTTTAGTTATTTTCCATTTTAGTGACTATGAAATAAGAAGTCTTATTTACTAAATTTAAGTAGAAAAATTTTCATTGGCTCATGTCTAAGGACTGTTGTCAAGGAAAAAGAAACTCACAACTTAGTTTGGTCTTCTGCAAAGTTTGTGACTCAGTTCTACACTGGGATCTAGTGAAATTCATTTCACAGCTTAGCTCTCTATGCCCAGGCTGTGAATCACTCAGTCACTGTACCAAGGAAAGCAACTATGACAACCAGTCTGAATGTCCATGTGAGAAGCACTGAATGACTTCCATTTGTTTGCTCGCTCGCTCACTCACTCACTCGCTCAACTCAACTCACACATTTGTTCTATATTTCTTCCAGCAAACACTTTTAATATACTTTGTATAAGGCATGCTTTTCTAGTTACTGAGGATACGGTAATGCATGAAACAGAATTTGTTCTCTTATGAAGCTCATATTTAATGTGGGCAGTGGTATGCTGGCAACCAACTCTGAATAAAAAAGTCCCCAGTTTGTAGCATTTGTCAATTTCCAAGGTGTAACTATTTCCATTATGGCTAGTTTACCAACCTGCTTGCAAAATTCCTGAATATTTAGTGATATGCTCCTGCCAAACTAGCATGAACAGTCTCCATGCCACTGGTGGGGGAATCAAAAATAAGTAGAATGTGTAGGCTGAGATAGGGGTAAGTGTTATGAAGAAAAACACAGCAGACAAAGGGGATATGGAACGTTTGTAAATGGAGAGGGGAAGTGAAATGATAAATAGCCTGGACAGAGAGGGCTTCACTGAGAAGGTGGTATCTAATCACAGGCCTGACAGTGTGGAGGGAATGGCACAGGCAGTGGAAACACTTTCACTGTGATTTAAAAGAACACTAATGAGGATGTCAGTCTTAGTCTCTGTACAAGGTCCCTTAATCTACTTATTTTAGCCCAATACCCTGTCACTCTTGCTTTTCTTCACAGGTGCAGTGTATGCACTGACGAATCAGAAATTCATAGGTTGAAAACAGTCTCTTCATCTAGTCTCTTAGGCCTCTACCAGCCCCTGTACATTGTCCAAAATCTTAATCCTGATCTTAAGGGTTAGCCTGAACAGCCTCCCTCTCTCAATGCTTCAGCTAAATCTGTCAAGTGAACAGAAGAATATGAAATTTATTTCAGAGCTAACACAGCAGGCAGGCAGCCTTCCATGTAAAATGTGATGGGTTTCAAAATTGTTCTTCATGTGCATGTCATAATAACCACCAAAATGCCCATCAATAGAACATACTTGATGAAGTATGTAGACACAATGGAATAAAGAATGTTGAACAATGTTGTAAATCTAATGGTAATGAATTTGAAAGGTGTTCATTTTATTAATGTTATCAGCCACACACTGACATCTCCTGAGTGTGCATCTTGTTTGCCTTAGTTTCCTCCTCCGTAAAATGGGACTAATGATGGAAAGTACCTTATAGGTGACAGTGAGGCTTAAATAAATTAACACCTAGAAAAGTTAGTATACCAATCAATGTTAACTACATGTAATAAATGTAATCAAATAATAAATAGAACTCATGTACTAAATGTTAGCTACCCTCCTCTTCCTCTTCAGTATATTATTAGTGTTATTGTTATTACTTTGGGCCAAACACTCGAAGGCACATCTGTTATCTCCTGGAGCAATAGGAAGTTTAATAAGGTGCCTTATATCATAGAGAGAGTAAGAGATGGGGTGGAGATTCACAACCAGACAGTCAAATTCTCAACAACTGTGCTATCAAACAAAAAAGTGTTGTGGATACACAGTGTAATATATAGATGATGCATCATAGAATTGTGCACTTGAAACCTACACAATTTTATTAGCTAATGTCACCCAATACATTTAATTTTAAGAAATAAAAATAAATACAAATTTAAAAACAACAACAAAAAACACATTTAGGGCAGTACTAACTCTTCCAGAGACTGAGGACCATGAGGGCAAAAACAGTGTGACTTAACATTTCCCAATATACAGCATGTGCTCACCGTGCTGAATGAATACAGACAGGAACCCACAGTCAACACTATTTACTAAGTGCTCACTTATGTCTTAATAAATATCGTAAATGTTTAACATGAATGACATGAATCATTTCACATATCCTCCCATGAGGGAGTTACTAATGCCACCTCATTTTACGTATGAGAAACTCAGTGAAAGAGAACTAAAAAATTACCCTGAGTCATGCAGATCGGAGCGCAGCTGCGCCAGCACTCCCACTGCAATCTACCGGACTCCACGTCCCGAGCTCTTCATCACTGTGCTTTCTCTGCCTCCAATAGAATGAGGAACAATGACACACTGTTTTCATTAGACCCGAGGAAATATGAATCAAGGTTGGAGGCTTCCTGTGAATAGACAAAAGTCTCCTCCTCTATTAATTACAACATGTGAACAAGAAGAAACGTGGCGCTCAGTGGGGACCTGAAGGCAAGCTCTCAAACCTGAAAAAGCCAATTAGCTTTGGTCTAACAACCTCTTGTACTACTGGACGGCCGACCAGTGTCATGGTAAAAACTGCGCTTTTCCTCCCCAAGATCAGTCTCTGCCATTTCCACTCTGCGCTGTGCTTGAATCACGCATTTTAAGATTGGAGAACACTGAGTAATGCTTCACAAACCCTCCCAGGCATAAAAATAGAAGCTTAGTACCTTTGGTATGGACTCCCCCACTGTTGCAAAGTAACCATTTTTCAGTCTGAGAAGAGCTCACAGGCTTTTTTTTTCCAGCAGCATTTTAGATGTTCTACTATTCCTTGTAATTCTCCCAATTCACGCTTCCTACAGAGCAGAGGAGAGTGTGCCTGTCATCGGAAGGCCAAGGCTAAAACAAACAGAGCACCTCTCATAACAAGACATCCCGGAGCCTGGAGAGAAATGTACTCTGCTGCTGGATGCTCTGCTGTACCCAAGAATGCAAATTATCAATCAGGCCATTTGGATTTTAATTAGTGACTAGTGCAGAGCAAGGATTACAAGCAGTTCTTTCGATCTGCAGAGGCCAAGATCACAATCACTGTGCTGGTGGAGACCAATTTCAATGTTCTCGAAGCCAGGAAGGTAATGGGAATAGATGAAGCTAGTGAGTTGCAAGCAACAGGGAATAGAGAAAATGTGCTGCTTGGGAAACACGTGGCCCTTTTCAGCACCTCTTTTAATGAAAGCGAGGCTACTCTGCTCCAGTGGGTGGTTGCCACAAAGCAACATATCCTGCTTTTGTTTTATTTTTCAATTATTTTTACAAGTTACAAATCAGGATTTTATGTGAAATTTCAAACTTCTAAATGTTGGCAACTAATTGAAAAAAAAAAAAAAAACGCTCTGTGGGATGAACTCACATAGCCATGAGGTGGATTTGGTCCCTAGGTGCCTGTTCTGTGACTTCCATTCCACCGCACTGTCTTCTCTGCAGAACGAGCAGACGCCAGGCTGACCGGAGCTGCTGCTGAAGTTTCAGGCAAACTCCTATCTCTTCCACTTTAGCTCAGCAAGGTCTGATGTGACTGATAACCTAGCAACACGTGAAATACTAATAACAGCTGACATTTATGGAGCCCCTGTCATGCACACAACACTTTACGCAGATCAGTTGGGACAAAGCCCGTAAGGTGGGTTTTCTTATTACCCCTATTTCACAGAGGAGGAAACTGGAAAATTGAGCAGGTGGATATCCTGCCAAGGCCAAACTGTTTTCCAGTAATAAAACTGCGTGCCTAGACAAATGTTCAAGCTTCAGATTACTCTGAATTACTGTGTGGAATGAAATACCCTGTTACTCATACAATTAGCACAAAGAGTGGTATAAGATTTTTATTTATACTCTGAAGAAATAAATACTGGCTTTGAAAATTGCAAATAGGCTACAAAGTTACCTAGTACAAAGAAATAAAGAACGTATTTAGAAATAATAACAATCTATGGACAAGGTGATGTTTTCTGTTGCTACCAGAAACCGGACTCTAGGCAACACCACTCGAAAAAAATGGACTGTATAAAAACATCCAGATCCTTGAACCCAGTAATCTACTATTAATAATTTATTCTAGAAATAACTTAAAGGAAAACAAGGCATCAGCTCAGAAGTGTTACCAGCATCCAGTTTTTTAATAACAAGCAAACAAGCAAACAAAAATAGATAACCAAACTTCCCAAGGAGAAGAAGTACTTCTGATGTACAATATGGCAAAAAATTAGATAATCACTAAAATGTGTAGCCCTGATGATTACTGGTAACATAAAATATATTTATAAATATATTTCATAAATATATGTATTTATGAGACACTAGGTAAATAAAGAGAAAAATATATCAATTCAAATTAGAACTAGGTAAAAATCTATGTAAATATAGGCTAGAAGAAAACGCAAATATGTCTTTGGGGTCATTTTGTAATGTTTAATTAATTGAATTATGATCAACTTGGAAAATAGGGGACTTTCAACTGCTTTTACTAATTCTGTCACAGCGGCATTTGTTACTTGCTGCAGTCAGATTTAACCTCATCAAAACTATGATAGACACCCAGGCAGCGCTCAGCTTTGGCCCTCCAAGACTACAGTTTAACATTTCTACTGTCCCTGTTGAGCACAAATTCTTAGTGTTTCATACATTTTCTGCAACAATTCCACAGAGTGGTGTTTTGCATACATGGGCCCAGCTACCTGGGAACAAACTGTCACCTGTGAATAACCATCATGAATATTTATGTTATAATGTATTATTTCAAAGCAATCTTCCATGTGGCTCTTCAGGTTCATATACACTCACTTAAAAGACTTCACTGTTGGGCCCTGGCTGGTGTAGCTCAGTGGATTGAGCGTGGGCTGCGAACCAAAGTTTTGCAGGTTCGATTCCCAGCCAGGGTACATGCTTGGGTTGCAGGCCATAACCCCCAGCAACCACACATTGATGTTTTTCTCTGTCTCTGTCTCTGTCTCTGTCTCTGTCTCTCTCTGTCTCTCTCTCTCTCTAAAAGTGAATAAATAAAAAAAAAATCTTAAAAAAAAAAGACTTCACTCTTGCTAGCCCCAGAATGTAGAAAAGGCTTGTCTCTTGACCTTCTCCAGGCTCCTGTTCCAGCGCTCTGATCACTGGGTGTAAAATAGTAATACCTCACAAACTACTCGTATGGTGGTGTTACTAATGGAATAGCCTGTGCTTTTGTAGGGGCTGGGGGCATATGGCAGTTCTATGAACTTACTTTTTGATTTGCTGTGAATTTAAAATGACTGTCAAAAATAAAATCTATTAGAGAAAATAAAATGAAATAGTAATACCCTGCCACCACCCATACTTATTATGTTATATTTATTTATTTTCTGCCTTTCTCCACTAGATTATAAACTCCATGAGGGTTGGAAATTTGTCCCTGTTACTCAATGTTAAGTCCCCCACACCTGGAATAGTACTTGGCACTTAGGATATTAATAAAACCTAGCATCAATGCAGCATTATGTTCCAGGCACTATTCTGGATGTTTTACCTATATTAAGTGATCTATATTCCTAAGGTTCCTATTATTCTTTTCATTTAATAGACAAAGACCCTAATAACACTTAAAAGTTAAGTAATCTATCCAAAATACCATGATGGACCAACTGACTCTAAAAAGGTCACCAACTATCCATACCTCCCAGTATATCTTGTTTAATCCCCAGCCTTTGAGAGTGGATAGAACCTATACATTGTTTCTAACAATGGAAAAAGGTGACTATACCACCTGACATTGTAACTTCTGCCTTGCTAGTGACTTGCTACTGTCTCCTTTTACTTTGATTTAGGAAGCCACCCTATGAAGTACAGGCAGACTTCAGCCCATAGCCATCAGGAGTTGAGGTCCTTAGTCCAACAACCTGCACGAATCTGCCAATAATCACATGAACTTAGAAGCACATCCTTCCCCAGCTGATCCTCTCAGATAAGATGCTAATCCTGGCCAACACTTTATTTGTACCCTTGTAAGACACCCTAAAGCAGAGGACACAGCAAAGCTGTTCCTTAATTCTTGACATACAGGAGCTGCGAGATAAGGTGCTGCTTTAAGCTGCTAAGTGTGTGGTGCCTTGTGGAATAATGTTGTCACAAGTTTTAAAAAATGTATTCAAACACAGGCATTCTAGAACCCATACTTTCAACCACTATACTATATTGCCCCTCAATAACTATTTGTAGAATGAATAAATGAATGAGTAGATGGATAGATGTGATGATATCAAAGACTCTATGTACTTATTTTAAGGAACTACAATAATGGGTTTTGATCCTCAAACCTGTGAAAGGCACTATACGAAAAGAAAAATCAGCAACTCTGTCATGATTATAATTATAAAAGCTCTAAATAAAATATCAGCAAAAGAAATCCAATGACTCATAAAAAGGTAACATATTATGACCAGTTGGGTTCACTCCAGGAATCAAAGATTGATTTTTTTCAGCTAAAAATCAATCAATGTTAACCACTACATTCACAAAATTAAGGAGAAATATCACATGATTATTTTAGTATATGCAAAAGAAGCATTTGAGAAAATTATACTTCTATCTATGATTTTTAAAGCCTTCTCAGTAAATTTGGAATAGGACAGAATCTATCTTCATCTGTGATTTATTAAAAAGTCTCTTAGAAAAGTTGGAGTAGAAGGTTTTTTATACAAAACTAGAAGTATTATACTTAATGGGATTTTGAAGGTTTCCCTGATTTGGGGAGTAAGACAAGGCCACCCCTTTCCCCTACTTTATTTGCTCTTGTGTTAGAAATGCTAGCCAGTGTTAAAGCAAGAAAAAAAATACATAAGTTATAAGAAAGGAAGGAGTTGTAAAGAAATAAGGAATTAAAATTCTCATTTGCAGATGAATTGATTACATATATGTAGAAACCCCTAAAGAATCCACATAGAAACTATTAGAATTAATAAATGATTTTAAAAGGTTTCTGGATAAAAAGTACAGAATTCAATTACACTTTTATACAGTATATTAGCAAAAAGCAATTAGGAAGGGAAATTTAAAACACTATTTATAAAATTCAATTCACATTAAATGCAGGATTAAATCTAATGTAAGAAGGACAAGACTGCTATTCAAAAAACCATACACCGTATTCTACTAACTGTCTAATTTCACTCAGATGACACCGTCACTAGTAACTCACTACCAATTCTGTTAGAGATACACACAGAGGCCATAACCAACATGACATAATAAAAACATGCTCAATTACCCATATATTCTCAATATATTTAGCACATGCACAGAGTACTGAAAACTGAGGAAATGAGGAAGGTTTTGCCCTTTTTTCCTTCTGTTTCCTCCAGTGGTGGTGTGTATTGGTTGCCTAGGAAACAGTTATAGCTGGGATGGTACTGGCTGCATTGTCACCCTGAGCGGGGCAGAGATTTCAGTGGTAGCTTGTTGGAGCTCAGCCCTAGTGGAAGGGCACCTGTGCAGCTCCACTTGGCACCAGAGTCACTCATTTCCAAGGAGCCAAGCTATATATTTTGTTGTTGGCATTTTTGCAGTTCAAAAGAAGTAAAGGGTATGATGGTGATTGGGTGCTAAGGGCGAACATGGGTATTCAAGGTGGAACTAAGATAAAGCAGGTGAAGAGATAGCAGAATTTAGAAAAAGATGCTTAAGCAGATGGGGGTGAGAGTGCTACTCCCAAAAACAATTTGGACAGCAATTAGAAGAGGAAAATTTAACTACTGTGCACCAGCAACTGTGCTATATATTTTTTTTTTTACCTTGGGCATCCATTCCATCAGGTGATCCTATCGCTCTTTCTTTCTGACAATCACAGGAACACTTATTATCCTCATCTGAAAGGTGGTAGCATGGGGTTCACAGAGGCTAAGTAACTTTCTTAGAGTTACCTAACTAGTAAGCAATGAAGTTGGAATTAAATCTCAATAAAAACCCATAATTAGCTGTTTTGAGACATGAATAGAGTGAAAGGAGGTAAAGGATGCTCTAGACTTAAGAAGATGTACGTCTGCATTGTGTTCAGGAAATGAGAAATGGGATGTAGAGGCCACATGGGTACAAATAGTTTAAAAAAAATAACTATAGGACAAATTGTGAACTATCTTGAATGCTGAAGCTTTTTTTTTTTTTAATTCAGTAACGAGGCTGTCAAATTGAACAGCCACTATGCTTGGCAATGTGGATAGTCTAAAATGACATGTGTTTTGGCTAATAAAATTTACACTGGACTTTTAAGACATTGAAAAACTATTGTAAAATAGCTCATTCATCATTTTTATATTGACACATGTTGGCATGACTATATATTGGATGTGTTGGGTTCAATACAATCTATTATTAAAATGAATTTCACCTGATTATTTTTATTGATTTTTAAGATGGCTATGGAATTAAAATTGCACTTACGGGCTCACATTGTATTTCTCTTAGTTACCAATGGGAGACCATGCAAAGCCCAGGGAAAGGGAGGCTGGTGCTGGCTGCTGCTCCTACTTCAACTATTCTCCCCTCCTTACACACACACAACACACACACACACACACACACACACACCACAAACCTGACCTCTCAGCCCAATGTTATACTTTTTTTTACTCTACACTTCCTTAGAAACAAGCATCCAGGACTCTCCCTTTGCTAGGGGGAGAAAAGCAGCTCCATGCAAACCCTGAAATAAAAATAGTTTAACCAAACTCCTTTGCAGGAAATAAAAATGGATTCATTCAACACCTAGAAAGTGTTTACATTTTAAAGAAAAGAAAATACCTGTGGGGAACAAAGAAATAATGATGGCCCTATAAGACAAATCAGTTTCCAAAGCCTCCAGAAAGAGCATTCAAGCAGGGAGCTCTTGTTCACGAGATCACTGAGACAGCAGCCTCAGCAGGCACCTGGTGACTCACTCTGGCTTTGCCATATTATGCTTTAGCCCTTCTGACCTTGATATTGCATATGGCACCAAGAAATTACTCACCTCATCATCAGAAGGACAGCCACCATATGGCAGCAGCCCCTCCTACGCCAAGTGGCCTAAACTAGCTTGCAAGAGTCAGTTCCAGGAAAAAAGTAAACAACAAATCCTCATCTGAGTCTTGTTGAAGGTATTTCACTCTCATGTATCAGTATTTTAGAGTCCATAATGTCTGCAGTGCACGTAGATATTTTTCATGGGCACCTGTTTTCTCTCATGTGGGACAGACCAGGGCAGTATAGTACAAAGGGGACATAAGGTCCTCAAGTTTCATGAATACCGTGACTTGTAAATACCCCAGTTTAATAAAGCTGGCCAGTGGATGCAGGGGAGCTAGCGGTTGGACAGTGTGGTGTTGAGCAAACAGGACTGGAATGGACAACCATGAAACCTGGGTTCTGGTTCTTGCTGTGCAACTAAGAAGTTATACCACCTGGTAGAGTTGCCAACCCGTCTACACTTCACAACTCCTCTGTCCTCAGAAGGCCTTCTAAATGGGTGGGTCTCCACTTTCATTTTCCCTCCAGCACACCTGAGAGATATGAGACACTCCCTGTAGAAATAGTAAATCACTGTTAATGCTCCCCTGGCCAAAGTTTATAAGCACCAACTATTTTCAGCCTGGGGTATCAAAACCTCGAGGTATTTGGGAAATCTGACTTACTTTTAGAATCTCAGAGACTATCTTGTCTCTAAGAATCTTCTGGTATTGTAAAGATGAGAAAAATCTTGAAGGTTATTATCAACTAGATTTGCCCATGACCCCATGTCCCTTCTTCCTTTTTCTTATTCTCACTTCTGCAATCAAAATATGCCATACTTAGAGACTGCTTTCTGATGGGTGTTGATTTTAATAAATCACCGAGGACACCATGCTCCCATGAAGAGACACTTGTTAAGCAAGTTCAGTCTGTAATTTTTCAAATGTGCAGAAAATGTTTTTGACCAGATAACATGCTGGAACGTTGGGTCTTCTCCCTGGAGATGCCCTGCTCTCTAGTTGCCCTTAAACTTGGCTCACCAGGAAGAAAAACTGAGGGTTTTTTTTTTTCACAGTAAATACTCAAAGTGTAAGTGCTCTGCTCTCTTTTTTAAGATGCTATGAACTTAAGTCACTCTGTAATTTCAATTAAATTCAGCTGGCATATTCTGAGCACCTTTTCTATAAAAGATTTGGGAAGAATGTAAGGACAAAATATGAGAGGCACTGACAGAAGGGAACTGGAGGTAATGATGAAAGTTCAGCTTCACTCAAAACACCAGAAATTTGGAATTTTTAATGACCCCATATAGCTCAATTCATAGCAAATTCTCGTCTTTTAGGTGAATGGCTATGCAAAGTCAACAGAAGATACACAATTTCTTATATTTTTCATAGATTCCTCTGTAAGGAATGAGAACAAAAGTGTAATATTGCTCAACAGCCAGTCCTGAAGACTGAACGCTTCTCAAATAAAACCTGAACTTAAGGAAATCAGACTTGGGATGTAGAGGGAGGGCTCTTAAATAATATTTATATTGTTTAAATAAAAGAATTTTAATTTCTGGCCAGAGATATCAGAGAAAATGAGGAAAGAAGGTGGTCTGGGGCTCTGTGTTGTTCTTTGGAATCAGTGTTTGGCTCGGTTCCTAAAAAGCAGGTGGGACGTGGTAAACAAGTGTGAAAGGAGGCCATTTGCAGAGCAGGAGAATGACATCTGCAAGCAGTCACCAGAAAGGCCAGGGCGGCTTGAGACAGGGTTTGTAGGCTGGGTTGGCTGGGGCACAGTGGTCCAGGTGAGGTAGAAAAGCCCATAAAGATGGGAGAGTTATTAATATAAAAATAAATAAAGGAAACCTCACTTAAAATGTAATTGGGAAGCCCCAAAGAGGGAACTTCACACATGTACCACTAGTTATAGCCTATATAACAAGCAGAAAAAAGAACTATTTTGACAACAGAGGATATGTTTTACAAAGAAATTCATCTCTTGCTTTTAAGAAAAGAAAGGATAGTGAGGCACCCACTGCCCCAGCAACAATGCTCTAACCACTGTTTGCAGCCAATGAAAAGCTAATATAACCTGGAACTCTTGTTCCTTGCCAATGAACTTTCGTTCAAAACAACCTTGCTGTTTGCCTCAGTTTCCAACTTGATAGAAGCTAACTTTCCCTTTGTCTCTTCAGAGTGGCCTATGGTTGGCCACAGCTTGCTTGTCCCAAATTGCAATTCTCTGTTATTCCCAAATAAGCTCATTTTGTGGCTAAAACAACTGGCTATTTTTTAAGCTGCCATTACAAACTGGATCTTTTAGGGCCCTGGATGTCAGCTGAAGGGAATTGATTTTATTATGAAGGCAATGCATTTTCTGATTAGGAGAATACCAATTCACCACTAAACACAAAATGCTGAGTTAATCACATATTAAGTCATGGTAAAATAGTTATTATTTTAGAATTGATAAAAACCTTGAGTTTTTCCACTCCACAAAAATAATCATTGTTTGGTTTAGATGGCAACAAAGAAATCAGAAAAACAAAGGATATTTACAAAGGATAAAATGGCCCTGGCCACATGGCTCATTTGTTGGAGCACAGCTCTCTGCACTGAAGGGTTGCCGGTTCCATTCCCACTGAGGGCACATACCTGAGTTGCGGGTTTGATCCCAGGTTGCAGTGCACATGGGAGGTAACCAATGTTTCTCACATCAAGGTTTCTCTCTTTCTCTTCCTACTCCCTATTTCTCCCCCTCTTGCTCTCCTTCTCTCTCTTTCTCTTTCCCCCTTCTTCTCTCTCTAAAATCGATTGAAAAATGTCCTCAGGTAAGGTTTTTCTTTTTTAAAAAAAGGATAAAATGTATGAAAATAAGGGGACAGACAAAACATGAAGAGAAAAAGGTTTTTATCACTAGGAAGATGCTGATCCACTTCTGTGGAGCAAGCTGTTAAGTGAAGAGAAAGACAGGAAGCCCGTGACCTTTCAGCCCTGAGCACTGTCAGAGACATTCCCCTGGCAGCTTTTGTTCATCCGTGTATTCAGTTCCTCCCTCTGTAGTTCCACGTACCTCTTCAAAGGAAAACAAAATGACAAAAAGTGCCATTTTTGGCTACTAAGCTGTCTTTCAGTTGAGTCACCCTGTTGCCAAAAACACTCTCTTGCTCCTTTTGGAATTTTAATGTTCTCCTTTTAAGTCCTTTTTACTGGTAGAAGAGATCAGTCTTTGCAAGCTAATTGAATACATGCAGCAGAACTAAGTTATAGCCTCCCTTGTTGATTTCAGGAGCTGAAAATACTTTTTTTTTTTAACTGTCTGACAACATGAAGAAAAAGAGTCTTCATCACTAAATGGAGCTACTGAAAGGCAGGAATAGTCTAGTAAAACAAATCATGACTCCCTTGCTGGTTTTCTTAAGTGATGAATTAATGAATTTTAAATTTGCCATTCAATGCTATAATATGGGCTAATTCATGGAGCAGTAGCCCAGAACCTGAAAGATTATAACACTTGGCTTAGTCATTGATTTTTTTCTTTATTTTGTAGACTTTGGTGTTTTTACCACTTTAAACTACAAGGCCTAGTGAAATGAGGCGAATTTACTTCCTATTTCCTCTCATAATAATGAAAGATTTGAATGGGAACCTGAAAAATAACCTAAGATATTTTGGAGAAAGCTTCCATGTAAAAGTTTGAGCCATGACTTCATGATCCTGTTTAAATACATAGTGTTAAGTGTCAAATGATTGTATAACACAAATACACACAAGCTTTTAAGTGGCGTGGGTCTTGCTTCCACTAACATGAAGACTAAGAAGAACCTCCAATTTGCTTACACAGATTCCCACATTTTACCTTAGCAGAGAGACAGAATGTGGACATAACATATTCATAGACTGCTGCTCTATCAGCTATATTATGCAAGGAAGAGAAGAGATAAATGGAAGCCGGACGGGCTACAAGAAGCTGTCTCCAAGAAGAAGAGACCATCATGTGGCTTCACGGTTTGAAAAACAGCCTTGATATGGACACTCTTTTTTGGATACCAACCTCAATGTAGACCATGATTATAGAAAGCTCTTTAAAATCCAAATGGATTTTTAAAAACAAAAAAAAATGAAAAAACTGGTGGCTTATTGAATATCCACTTATCGGTGGTTGCAAACAGATGCATCCATGCATGTACTCTGAGGCAAAAAAAATACTGGAAGACTGAGAGTTTCCCAATGCAGCTGCCAGGTTTCCAGTTGGTCAGCATCAGGCTGACATGAAGCTTATTTTAGCAGCAGTGATTGAGAAATCATAGCAGAGGGGAAAAAAAGGGAAAAAAGTGAAAGACTTCCAAGAGGTGACAGGAAATAAAAAATTACATTGTACAAAAGCTAACTCCAATAACTGGGACCAAAGAATATAAAACTATCTTTTCCCTTAAATATAAATGAGGCCATCTGCCAGGATCCAGAGCTTGAGTGACAGGGACATTTTTAAACAAAGACTCAGAAAAAGAAATGTTTTCTTATTTAGTCTATTTTATACAACAGTTTTTAAATGTAGTGATGGAGAAAAAAAAAGATGTAGGGTAAAGCTATATGGCTGAGAAATAAGATTACATCAGAATAAGGTTACTATATTGGAGGGAAATTAGTAAGAATCTATATATAATGGATGAGACCAGGTATCTAAGGGAACAACTGAGAAATATTTTAAGATAATGCTTCCCACACTTGACTGTGCATTTGAATCACCATGGAACTTGGCTAAAATGCAAATTCTAACTCATCAGGCCTGGGACTGGGCTAAGTTTCTGCAGTTCCCACAAGCTCCCAGGTGATCCCAATGCTCAGAGCCTGCCCATCACACTTTATTAAAAACAAGGAGGAATAATTAAAGTGATTGGACTAGTCAGCCCTAATAAATTAACCCAACTATTGGTTCCAAATGGCAGGATTTCTCCACTGTGGAAATACATATATCAGAGTTGAAAGCTGTAAACATTAAGATTATTTATTAATTTCCCTTTATCTGATTGCATTCTATTCAACTGCCTTTCAATTATAATTTGATTTCTTGTGTAAAAATTCCTCTAAAGAGAATTGTGCCAGCTAGTCAACCTAACCCCTGATGGTGAGGGGAAAAAAAAGGGCTTTGGATCAAGGAGAAAAGGGCGTGTTTGACATGTAGTTCATGGTGATGAGTAGAAGGCATGTGAGAAGGAGGAAGATGACAATAGTGATGATTACACACTTGTGCTAGGTACTATGATTAGTGCTTTCTACACATCACATCAATCTCATGAGTTGATACTATTACGCTTGTGTTACAGATGAGAAGAACCTGAGGTTACCGTGCCAGCAGGGGTCTGGGTGAGATTAAAACCCACGGCTGCCTGACTCCAAATCCATGTTCTTTGCCAATGTATATATATATACATATCATATATATATATGACATGTATATATATCCCAGCATGTGTGAATAACTTTTTATTATAACTGTTCCTAAAGTAAGTACTCCATAAATGGTAATTACATGTTCTAATTACTAGATATGGCTTATATATGAGTTTATAGTTGTCTTTTGTGTATTTGGTTAACATGAGTCCAACTCCATGAGCCTTATAAACTCTAATGATACTGACTCATTAGATTGGTTACACTGAGGACGAAGCTTATAATGATGGTAAAGCACTCTGGGAATCTAACTGAGCAGTTACTTTAAAAAAATCAACTCAGATAAGTGCAACATTTCTCAAACATTTAAACCAAAGAATTATTTTCTTCTATCTATATGCCTTTCCTTGAAGCCTTTTTACATAATCTATCTAGTTTGAGCTTGGCTGGATATTTTCTCTATGAATGCAATTTAAGCTTTCCCCTTCATTGTCATTTCATAATTACTAAGATAACAGTTCTATTTCTAATGTGTACAACCAGTGTGCAAATGAATTTGATGAAAAGTATGTACTGCCAATGGTACTAAGAGCACAGATTTTAGTGTGTGTTGGAAATGGTCAAGCACAAACGACAAATTAGCAAAGATATCACTTCATCAATGCCAATGTCCATGGCCTCCTATGATGTAATGTCTTTCAAAAACATTGTGTGCAAAACTACATATTTGGAAATCAAAGACTAAGAGTGACCAAATGGTTCCTCCCATTTAGTTGACTGACTACTTAAGATCCCAGTCTATGAGGGCAGGCAGGGTAAGTGAATGTTCAGTCATAAAAGACTAAGCAGAGAGTAAAGATCTAGTTTTGAGTACATGGAACAGAATATAGAGAAACCAGCTGAGAATAAGGTTCAGAGTGGGTCATCTTTCCCTCAGCCATCTAACCCCAAACTGCAGTGACTTTAATCTAATTTTTGTACTGAGAAGTCAGGAGCATGTCCCGCCTGTTGTTTGTGGTCCAGCCTAGGAAGACAGGTCAATGCTTTTCTGTCATTCTTCAAATCAAACACATCTTTTTGACTTAGCATTTTCTAAGGAAGCCTCTTCTCAGGTTTCCATTTTTGCAAAAGAAAGCTATTTGATTTATTTTGATTATATTTTATTTAGAATGTGCATTCTTATATTCTAGAGAAATAAGGTAATTTTCAAGTAAAGTGCCTTGCCTTTCCTTATGCAAAAAAACTTACATTGTCCTGATCAGGACTGAGAAGGGCAGAGAGCACCACATGAGGCTGATTAATGGGAACCACAGGGTTCACATGCTTTAACCTTTTCTAAAATGCCAGGGGTGGGGGTGAAAAGACCATGACTCCTACTGCAGTCCCTCTTAAACCTTCTAACAGTTGGGCAAAAAACACATATTTCTGATGATGATCTGAATTAATAAGGAGCACTTGTAGCTAACCAATAAGATAATACCTAAACTGAAGATATTATGATCCCTGGGTTGTTTCCAGGAATTATCTAACACCTCTGTTCCATTCTATTTCACTTCCTCCTTATTCCTTTTATATCTACATTCTTTCTATTTCATATACTTGATTTATTTCAGTGAGACATTAGACTAGCTAGCATCCACATTCTCATGACATCAATTGCAAAGCATATATACTCTTGGTAGATGTCAGCAGGAATGAGAAGGGAGAGTTGTGAAAGTGATAACATTTACCGGGGCAGGCAGTCTAAAACTTGGTATGTATGTTTGTAAATACAGATTTTTCAAAAAATATTTTTAGTCAATCTACTTTTGATGGAGTACCAGGAACATTTTCGACCAGAATTTTACTTCCTTCTGGAAGTAAAGAGACCTTATATTTTAGTCTCTTAAAAATACTTGGCAGTTGTCACTGCTGATTACACATCTAGCTCATATGTAGAGATCTCAAAAAATAGAGACGTCTGAGTTCCATGTCACACCTTTTGAATGGGAATGTGAAGTGGCTGGGGCAAGGAATCTGTAAAAGGCATCCAAGGTAATTCTGGGAAGCAATAAGAGAGCTAGTGCTGTGTTTTCTCCATGAATCCTTGATCTGGTGCCATCATAACAGTATGTAAAGATTGGTCTTCAATGAAGATTCATGTAAAAGTTGGAAAAGATACCAAGATGGATATTACAAAATTTTATTTTCCTGAAAAAGACATACATATTTATAAATAGGTAAAAATCTTTAATTTTTTTCATATTCCTCTATATCTTAAATATTTAGTCTACCTTTCAGTTGCCTGTCAATAGCAAGTATTTGAATCCAATTCACATTTATATGACCCTTGCATTTAATAACTTTTATTTTGCTGTTTATTTTTAAAGGACTTATTTCAGCTACATAAGAGTAAAAATATGAACTTTTGACACTTGTTAAATAGGTATAAGATCTTTATATAATGCTATATTTTCAGAAAAAAATTAGCTCACACAAAATTTACTACCAAAATTAACTAGACTTCTGGCCAAGATGGAGGTGTAGGTAGATACACCTGGTCATGTCCTGATCATTTCTGATTTGCTTGCAGGTAGCAGGGAAAGAGACTCAAAGCCAGCCAAGAGCTGAGCAGGTGGCATTGTTCCCTCTTGGACCTCTCCCCCACATACAGCACCACAATGCAGAGACCTGGGTTGCCCCACCCTAGCAAATAGCTAAGGATCCACCCCTTAGTATGTAACAGGCATGGCAAAACAAAAAAAAAATGGCCCAAATGAAAGAACAGATCAAAGCTCCAAAAACAGAATTAAGGCAGGAAGAAATAAGCAGCCTATCAAATTCAGAGTTCAAAACACTGGTAATCAGGATGCTCACAGAAATGGTTGAGTATGGTCACAAAATACAGGAAGAAATGAAGGCTATGCAAAGTGAAATAAAGGGAAATGTACAGGGAACCAACAGCGAACAGAAGGAAAATTGGACTTAAATCAACAATTTGAAACATAAGGAAGAAATAAACATTCAACCACAACAGAATAAAAAACAAGAATTCAGAAAAACTAGGAGAGGCTTAGGAACTTCTGGGGCAACTTTAAATATTCTAACATCTGAATCATGGGGGTACCAGCAGGAGAAGAGGAAGAGCAAGAAATTAAAAACTTATTTGAACAAATAATGAAGGAGAACTTCCCCAATCTGGAAAAGGAAATAGACTTCCAGGAAGTCCAGGAAGCTCAGAGAGTCCCAAAGAAGTGGGCCCAAGGAAGCAGACACCAAGGCACATCATAATTAAGTTATCCAAGATTAAAGATGAGGAGAGAATTCTAAAAGCCACAAGAGAAAAGGAGACAGTCACCTACAAATGTGTTCCCATAAGACTACCAGCTGATTTCTCAAAAGAAACCTTACAGGCAAGAATGGGCTGGAAAGAAGTATTTGAAGTCATGAAAGGCAAGCATCTACATACAAGATCACTCTATCCAGCAAAGCTATCATTTAAAATGGAAGGGCAGATATGGTGCTTCTCAGATAAGATCAAGTTAAAAGAGTTCATCATCACCAAGCCCTTACTATATGAAATGTTTAAGGGACTTATCTAGGAAGAAGAAGAAGATCAAAAACTATAAACAGTAAAATGACAACAAACTCACAACTATCCATAACTGAATCCAAAAACAGAACAAAAAAAAAATACAAAACAAACAAAGCAAACAACTAGAATAGGAACAGATTTGCAGAAAGAGATCACGTGGAGGATTATCAGTGGGGAGAGGAGAAGGGAGAATTGGGGAGAAGGTACAGGGAATAAGAAGCATGGATGGTGGGTACAAAATAGACAGGGGGGCATTGAAAATAGTATGGGAAATGGGGAAGCCAAAGATCTTATATGTACAACCCATGGACATAAACTAAGGGGGAGGGATGCTAGAGGGAGAGATGGTATACAGCAGAGGGGGCTAAACAAGAGAAAAAAAATGGGACAACTGCAATAGCATAATCAATAAAATATATTTTTAAAAAACCTAGAAATTGAATAATATAGTTTAAATAGATTGATTAGAATTAATCAAACCATATTAAAAATAAGCTCTGGAGGTTAATATTTTAAAGACCTAACATGTGTATTTACTTGTACTTTTGTTTATGAAGTGACTTAGGTCAGAGATTCTGCCTTAATAAGAGTCAACAGTGGCCAATACATAGTAATTTGGTATTTCAGAAGTAACCGGATGATTGTTATCATGCATCAGGTGGGTAGTGGGACTAGACAACCTGTAAACACTTCTAATCCAGAGATCCTAAGCAAAAATTTCTTAAATTTTCACCATGGAACTGAGGCCTCTCAACAACTTCATGAACAAAGTTCAAATATACCTTACTAGTGATTTATTGTGTGACCTAGACCATGACTCAGATGCTGGAGTGATTCTGGGTCTCTATTTTATTAACCTAAGTTGGGAAGGGTTTTAGTGTATGTACATGTGTGTGCATACATGTGCACATATACTCATGCTCATGTGCATGCATGTGTGGTCAGAATCTAAAAGATCATAGCACCTATTGCCAATAGGAGTGGGTAAAATAACAGTTGACCATAGTGTTAAAAACAGGTTTCAAGAGATAACATGTGATGTCTGTCCGGAAAAAGCCCAGCCATTGTTAATAAAATGAGAACAGTTTGCGTGATATTAATGTAACCTGGCAACCAAGGAGAGTGGACTGGAATGTGCATACATGAACAATGATGACTTCACTGCACTAGTCAGTGGGGTCGCTAGATGCCATTGAGTGAGCATGTGTACTGTGTGGCCATAGCATTCAAAATGACTGAGCAAGTTTAGAGCAACAAGTCTGCATCTAATTTTGCATGAAACTTGAACATTCCTCCACAGAAACAATTTAGATTATACAGAATGTAGTAGTTTTATACACCCAGAATCACTCAAATTAATTAGACTTTAAAAGGATTTTTACTTGGAGAAAAAAATAGGCTTAGAATAATGCCATACATACTAATTCCAAATGAATCATTTAGTCATGATAAAAGGCACATCCCAAATCTTTCAAAGACCATAAATAAAGTGTCCTGGCTGCTTTCCACTTTCAAGTAGAATTGTAGGTAGTATCCATATAAATTTACAGCTATTTCAACAGATTTAAATTAAACCTCTAAAAGCTAAATCATACCTCCACACAGAGGAAAAACCTTCGAAATATCCCAATAAATAATACCCTTTTTCTAAAACAGGGATTGAAATCTTACGATAATCATAAACTTATTTATCAAAGCTGGCCCTAAATAATTTAGTTAAAAACTATATATAGTTGTTGCTTGGGACCCCCACAGACAGCAAAATCTATGAATGCTTCAGTCAGTCCCTTATATAAAATGGCAGAGTATTTATTTACAATGTACACAATGCTTCAGCATACTTTAAATCCTGTCTAGATTACTTATAATACCTAATACAAGGTAAATGTGATATAAATAGTCACACTGTATTGTTTATGGAATGTCAAGGAAAAAAGTCTGTACATGTTCAGTATGGAGGCAGCTATTGCAGGCCTACCTACACAGTACACGTCAGCAACTACATTTATTTTACTTAAATATTTTCAACCTGTGTTGGGTTAAATTTGTCAATTCAGAATCATGTATATGGAGGGTTGACTATATATTATACCATTACAATAACACATTGGAAGTCACATCCACAGTGAACAAGAGTCTATGACAGTATTTCCAAATAGCTGACTTAGGCTTTAAAGACCGAAGAAAATTTCAACTCTATCATCCAGGAAAATTTCAATTTCTCCAAGAGATTTATCCTTTCTTTGGGTTCACATAACCTTCCAGTTATGGCTTGTAAAATGGCTGTCCATGCCCCTCTTTTCTGTGTCTGCTTCTATGAGACCATAAACTTTCTGAAAGCAGGGGTCATATCTTCTTGATTACTTAAGTCTCCAGAGGGATAGTTTTCGATTTCTACTTTGCCAGTTCTGGCAGACTTTACTTTCCGAAGACAGCTTGACCAATATATATCCCAGTCCATCAGCTGTCATTACATGTGACACCGACACTCCTTCAGAGAGTGTCAAATCTTGACTTTTGAGGGATGTGTCTAGGTCTACTCCTATCCCCACTTACCCCTAACCAAAGTGGTTAGAAATTACCTCAATCAGTAGAATGAGGTAGAAGTCTCACAAGGGACTTCCAATACTAGAGCATAAAAGGCATTGCCTTGGTCTTTTAGATTTCTCCCTGATTAAGAGGCCTGCACTGAGAAAGCAGAAACACCTCCACACCCAACCCCCAGCCATAGTAAAAACTGGCCACATGAGTCAGCTACCTTGAAAATGGATCCTCCAACCTCAGCCTAGTCCTCTGATAGCTGTCGTTGCAGCCAATACCTTGCTGCCTTCTCATGACCTCCCCAGCTGGGCCATTTACAAATTCCTGACTCAAGGAAAACCAAAAGCAATAATAAATTATTTATGTTGTTTAAGCTGCTAAATTTTGGGATAATTTGTTATGAAGGGTTATACACAGCAGTGTGCCTCTTTAAAAAATAACATCTAGAAATCCTTAATATACAAAATAAATTTACTGAACACCACTGGAAATCATAAAGCATTTAGTAAAATATCTTACCAAGAGCATAGATTATATTTTCTTCTCAAAAGCTAGAGCACATTTCAAGAATTTTGAAAGTATTTAATTTTGTTATCATTCAAAATTCCTGACTCAAGGAAAACCAAAAGAAATAAATTATTCGTGCTGTTTAAGCCACTAAATTTCAAGTAGCTTACTTTCACATAGAATTCTGGACTTAGAAAAACCACTCTTAGGGCTATTGCATGTCAGATTAGAAATTATATGGTGAAATATTTTCCTCATTAAAATTGTAGTGAAAGAATATGAAAGGGAAAAAGAATTCTAATGGTCATGAGATGTAACCACTAACAACTATTTCTGGCTTAAAACAAAACATATAAGGCTTCGTGTTTTATTCTTGTCAATTGCAAGATTCTGAAAGGTAGAGAAAAAGATTTTTATTTTTATTCATAAAGTAAAGATAGAGGGTTTTACAGATAAAAATAAGAGTTCCCTCAATTGAATATCTGTTACTGAGCCTGAGCTGACAAGTAGAGGGGCTTTGTCGAAAGGTTTCTGAGAACAGTGAACAATTTTATTGGTCCCATGGCTATGTGTCTAAGTTATGGTCCCATGGTTATGTGTCTAAGTTGTCACTGAGGAGAGAGTGCTATTTCCAACAGAATGTGAAAGAGCCGAAATAGAAGCTGCTTCCCGTCACTGGGCAGTCAAGCAGGGTTAAACCAATCAATAGTACTTCCTTGGCCATGGACTTCATAACGAAATGCACTTTAACCCTGGGAAGGATTTAGATCCCTTTGTCAATCTCCGGAAAAAGACTGCTATAACCTAAAACATTGTTGGCCTATCTACCATGACTTAAAGGTCTCTATCTCATTCAACACTCCCTCTACCAGCAGCAATGTGTATATGGGTCCATTATGTGGTTTGCTAAATGCCATTTTAATAGAGCAAGCTAGTTCATTCCAGCAAATATTTATCTAGTTCCTGCCATTTCTAGCTATCCTGGGACACCACAATTATTAAATAGTCTTTTCCTTTAGCAAACATTATGGAGAGCGTACCATATATGATGGTGAATAAGAATAAGGGCTCCTGACTTTAAGAAATGAGTAGCCTAATAGAGGAGACTGATGTGCCTACAGAAATCTCAAATCCCAGTGTAGTAGTAGAGCAATGGAAGTACGCACATGATGCAGTGGGAGTCCCAGGAATTGCTTCTTGGTTCAGCTGGCTAGAGATGGATGTTGGAAAGAGTCAAGAAAATTTACCTAGGGGAGAAATATAGCTGAACATGCATTGAAAATTTATAGTGAAAAACAGATATAGAGACACATATACAAGACATAGGAGATGACCAGGGACTTGGGGAGGGAACTGCCAAAGAAGAGACAACTGATGAAACCCAAGTTGGGTTTTAAAGTAAAGGCAATAGCTCCCCAGACCAAACAGGTAGAGGAGAGGGAATGGGGGTTGGAGAAGGCTTTGGGAGGTGAGGAAAGCACAGAGGCATGGAAATATAGCATATTTTAGTACAGAATATTCAGAAAACCATGAGGAGTTCAGAGCTTATAGCTCTAATGACTGTTTTATTCTGCTTAACACATTGCCTTTCCTAGACAGTCATTAAGTATAAAACAAGTAGCTGGAGTTCTATCTTGAACCTCCTAAATTTTACTCCCTGAACATGGGCAGTATATACAATTGTTTGACCTCAAACAGTGATCCTACATACTGCTTCCCTTAAAAAAGAGGAAGAAGAAACAGAATGATGATTGCTCTAGCAGTATTTTTACTAACCATTCTGGTTCACCTACTTGTTCTTACTAGAATAATCTCTTCTCCTTCGCAATGACCTTTGCCTCCAACACAGCAGCAAAGCTTTAAAATAAAACTCGGAAGGTATGTGGTGTGCAGCTTCTTCCTAATAAGTCAAATTTTTATCATGGCAGGAAAAATGTTATTGTCATAATGAATACAGGAATAAAAATGTGCAGGTTTAGCAGAATCTGTCTATATAAAGAAGCGCTAACATTAGCAGTGCTGTGGCTCCGGTTTTTCCCACCCTTTTCCCTGCAGAAAGAATCTGCAGCGCTCTCACTGTGAAAACATGGGCGTCAAGAAAATCCCATTCACAACACGAACGTGATGGTGGCATTCACACTCCCATCTACTACTACCATCGAGAATATTTGTAAAGATAACACCCACCCAAACCAGCCCCCCACATCCATACAACCCTAGGCAATATTTTCTTTATCTTGTAACTAACTGGATAACCTTTAAAAACATTCAGGGCCAAGTTTTATTTTTCCAGCTTCCATAAGACAATCTTTCAGGGAAGACAAAATTCTGAGGTGGGAAGGGCCTGCCCAACAGGCTGTGTTATCAGGCTGCTCCCATCTTCACTGAGCCTATTAGTTTTTTCCAAAAAGGGGGAAAAGTGACAACAGATCTTCTTTGATTAATGTTGAGGCATTGATTTCATTTTGGTCTGCAGGAAAGGAAGCACAGTGTGGTGGAGAAAGAACTTGAATACTAAGGATGTTTCTATGAAGAACCTATAGAATAATCCTGGGCAAGTCATCAAATAGGTAATCATTTTACATTCCCTTCTGCAAAGTCTGAAAAATCATCTTCTAGAAATATTTGAAGGAATTTTAAAAAACCATGAGATTTCCAGGGTGTCTTTAAAGAATGTAAACAATGCTGAAAGATTGAGAGACTATTAAATTTCATATTATATCTGTAAATTATCAATGGGAATAATAATAGCAACAATGAAATCTACCCTTTACTGAGGACATACAACATTCCAGGCACCATTCTAAGCAACTTACAAGTGTATTATTTGATTTCACGGTTACATAACCTCATAGTGTAGAGCTCTATTTATAGATGAGAAAATGAAGGCTGAGTGATGTCAGAAATCATAGGGCTAATAAGTGGACAGATTAGACTTCAAATTCATGTGTCTGACTCGGAAAACTATGATGCCACTTCTGTGTCCAGACAAATTGTAATGCTGACCACGTTTGAAGGGAGGGTCCCTTCAACTTTCAGCATCTGAGACTATACGCACAGGTAAAAAGACCCTTCATCTGGGTTCTGATATCTCTGATTAAAATAGACAAGCCTTATGGCTCATTCATCTCCACCCCACAGCCCAAAGATCTTCAGTTCATTTGAAACAAAGATGAGTCATCCCTTCCATTATACAACACAGGCCTAACTCCTTTCATACTCTAAAGATCTGGGAACAGCAGCTTTGATCAGACTCGCACATTGATTAGTAACTATCTAAAAGCAATGTGTGAGAGATGAAAATTGTATAACATGGGGGATACATTGGGATTAGGATGTTAAATAGATTCTTCCAACTTAGAGTCTCTGGTGACTTCTATACTTGGTATACTCTTATCATGTATTTCACAAAAGGTATTCTTTAAATCTCAGTTCACTGATAAGAAACTGGGAACAGAACAGAAGGTATTTAACATCTAATCCAACTTATTAGAAGTGGAAATCCCCTCTCCCACTACCAATATTTGCCTGGTATTTCCTATGTTCAGTGTTCTTTTATCATATGTTAGTGATTTAAAACATCAGTGTCTTAATGGCTTTGTAAGTAAGTCAATCCATCTTGGGGAGAGGATATGGAGAAGTGGATGAGGCCACGTGAGTCTGACTGGCTGGGTCCCCATCACTGCTCTGGCTCCACTACAGAAACACGGGCAGTCACTCTGTTGTCCTGACCCGCTACAGGACCTCTATGATATAGGTGACAACAGTGCCTGAGAAGATGGAATCAAGTAATGAACTCAGCACAGTGGCTGGCACAGCAGTGCTTGTAAGTGATTTGTGATTATTATGTGGTCCCAAGGTCTAATATCTTTCCCTGACTCCACAGTATTTATGTTCCTTTATACTTTTCTGCCCGCACCTTGAGTTCTCAATGATAAGTAAACTCATTTAGGGTAGGAGTCATGCATTCTACATCAGATAATTCTCTGATATTATCTATTCAATTTAGTGGGCCCTTATATTATCTAGTACACCACTGAGAATCCCTAAAGGGGATATGTATTTAGCTTAAACATACACGCACACACACAGACAGAACATTGACTTGAAATGGGCACTTTCACCTTTTCTCGGTTTAAAATGCTAAAATTTCTCATTTAGGATTTTAGAAAACAAAATTTGTGTCTTAGGAAATAACCTATGATTTGAAAGGATGGGTCTAAATCCTTCTTGACAATTGTACTGAACATACATTTCATTCATATTTCATGGCATATAAGAAAAACAAATCTGTAGTCATCCACACAAATGCACAAACACACACCCTTTTGGGACTGGCAGGAGAAACCACCAGTAGCAGGTGTAAGATGTGCTTTTCAGGAAGGTTATTTTACTCCTCTGAGTATAAGAGTCCTCATAAATAGAGGGGAGGTAATAATATATCACTTATCTCAGCCTTGGTGGAAGACTGAGAAGTACTGGGCACCAGTCCTGCTTTATGGTAAGAGATTAATTAACACCATCTCACTATGGGGTCAAGTATAATGTTGCCAAGTGAGCTGTTTTATATCCTCCTAGGTCTGGATTTTACCTGCTACCAGTAAGTATATTTTCACTAGCCCCAAATTGTACCATACAGGAAAAAAAAAAAAGAGCTTAGAAACCCCTGCATAAATCAAGGGCATTTGATGTTGTAAGAGACCAGTCATACTGAAAGATGGGTGCAGTACATTTCACTCAGCCTTTCATGCTGAAGGAATCTGTCAGACTAAGCAGAGATGCTGGAGGTCAGTGCACCAGACCTATGTTAGAAGAAGAAATGAGACCAAGATCAGGTTCTTACTGGACTTCCCAGGGGCCTCACTTCCATCAATGCTTATGGGTCAAGAGAAGAAGTATCACCCTTAAGAGACTTTCTGGTTACCCTGGCTGGGTGGTTCAAGTAGTTGGAGCATTGTCACACACGGGCTGCTAGTCTGATCCTGGTCAGGACATATACTTAGGTTGCGGGTTCAGTTCCTGGGTGGAGCATGTACAGGAGGCAATTAACTGATGTTTCTGTTCCACATTGCTTGTGCTCTCTCTCTCTCTCTCTCTCTCTCTCTCTCTCTCAAAATCAATATATATAATCTTGAGTGAGGACTTTAAAAAAGCGAGAAAGAGAGACTATCTGGTTAAAAAATGAAGCTTTATTTCTTCACTGAATAAACTTCACTATGTGATATCTCTAACAGTCTTGTTTTATGTTTTTTGGCAGGATTCATTCTTGATGAAAAAAGTAAGAATACAATTCTAAGACAACTCACCTGAAGGTACCAATTTACTAATAGGTTACCTTAAAATGTAGGGGAAAATATGTAAACCCTTCTAAAAGTCAACTTCTATATTAGAAGGCTGTGCATTAATTTCTTGCACATCCTAAGATGCTTTTCCATGGATGCACTGTTAACAGAGAAGAGGCTGAGTGTACTGGCAGGTTATGGCAGCACAGTATGTGTGGAGGGGGGGGTTCAGAGGGAACCTGGTTTATGGTCTTTGGTACAAAATTTTCATAAATTTTTCACTCAAAAGTAGTGTGTTCAATCTTATTTAAGATTTAGAATGCCTTTCTAAAAACGTTTTGAATTTGGTGTTCTGGTCAGATTTTGGCCACATTTGGCCGGTGGATCCTTATATTTCCTGTGACACCATGGAGAATTCCCTGGAGAGAATGTGTATATGCTATTTGAGAAGTACAGTTTAAATGACTATAAAGTATTTTGTTCATCGTAACAAATGTTTCCAGTTTAGACTCAGAGACATGGGTAAACAAGGGCAACTAGAAAACCATAAAAGGAAGAAGAAAGTTTATTTGAAAATTAATGTTAACATTTTTGCTAAAACCAGAATATCGGTTTGTCTCCAAAAGGAGTGCTATCTGGCTGGATATAACTGTGGGATGCAACAGTCATCTTACTGTCATTCACAAGGTCAAGCTTCATAAAAGTAGCACGTCTTGGGAACTAAGATATTTGCAATGTTTCTTGTTAGAGAGAACATTGTAGATTGCCCTCTGCTCCCTAATGCCTTCCTTTCCCTAAGCTTCTCCGTTGTTAAAATAACCCTAATTTTACTCACATGTTCACTCTTCTTCAACGTTATTGAGGATAAGATCCCCAATTAATTAGTGTGTTGGCATTCCTCTGCTGACACTTACCAATACAGGGGTGGGCACGCATTACACATTGTCTCAGTGGTGGGGAAAAGCTGCTCTTTCTGCCTCTTTCCTGAACAGGAAGGCATGGGCCTCAGGGGTCATTGGCACTCACCTTGTGGCCATGAGAATAACTAGACAGAGGACGCTGCCAGCGCTGAGAGAGGCAGACTGAAAGAACCTGGGCTCTTGGTAATTCATTGTATGGACACTTGAAGCCTACTCTATGTCTAGAAAATAAAGTCTGTTGTTGAATAAGAAGGTTTCAGTGAGGAGGTTGGCCTGGAGCTTTCAGTCAAAAGTGTTCCCTTTATTTTGTTGGGGGAAGACTGCACAAGGCTCACAAGTTCTGCATTTCATTTAAGAGATCCCCACACAATAAGGGTAGGAGTTGGCTGTGGTGAGGTAGTAGCACTGTACTTCCAATGCTCCAAACTCTCCTTTCATTATAATTGGAAGGTATCATCTAAAATCAAATATGCTCATATTTAGTGAAGTTATACTTATGCAGAAAATATTTTGATAACTAGAAAAGTGATTATATTTTAGTATGATTTCTTCATAATAAGCAATGGTATTAGGTGTAACATCTTCTGTCTTTGACTGGGCATTCCAAATATGTATATGTGGACCTCAAATTACTAATTGTGCTATAAAAGCCATGAAAAAAAATTTGAGTTCATTTAAATTGCTGCATTCTCTCAAAATTTTACTTAAGAATATTTCAGTTAGCATGCAATCTTAATTTATTTAAGAAGTAGGAACAGAAGCAATTCCATATAAATCTTATTAGAATGTGGGAAGCATTAAAATTAAACATGCAACATATATTTTGTTCCAAAGTAAATATATTTATTATCAAATAAAACACAATCATGAGACTATTTTGAAAACTGAACAACATATGATCTCTCCTATAAGAAGAACCTAATGAACAAAACAAACAAATGAGCAAAATAGAACCAGAGCCATGGAAACAAGGAACAGACTGACAGCAACCAAAAGGGAGGGGGGAGGGGAATAAGGGGGAAGAACAGGGGAAGGGTCTAATCAATGAGCAGGCATAAATGACCCATGGACATGGACAGCAGGGTGGGACTGACTGTGGGGGACAGGGGAGAGCAATAGGGGAAAACTGGGACAACTATAATAGAATAACAATTTAAAAAACTGAACAACACAGATACATGCTGTAACTTTAAAGGCTAGGTCCTGTTCTTTTTCTTTTTTAAAACACAATTTCATGCTAATCTAAAATCTGAAATAAATTACCAGAGAACAGAACTGCACATGATCAACAACTAGTGTCTTGGAATTTTGCCTCCCTTTGTTGGATTTCATTTCTACCAAGCACAAGAGCATGCATTACAGTGACAGCTATTGGAAACATTATGCTCAGAGCAAACTAACAGTGATGAAATGGTCAAGTAATAGTCTAGTACACCAACTGGACTTCTATAGAACAAGAGAAGTTAAACAGGATACAGAATTAAAAGGTTTAAAGTTATCTAATACATGAATGTAATCTATGCCCATGATAATCTCTGAAGGAAACATCAATAACTTCCCTGCTGAAATCAAGGGCAAGATATGGATCTCATAGCTGACAGTCCACCAGGCTTCCAAATCATCTTGTAGCACGGCCTCTGTTAAACTGCACTGCAATTGTTTACTTGCCTGTGGTTCTCATTGCCTTAACTCCTTAAGATGAGGAACTGTCTTTCATATTTGGGTTTATGACATAGAGTAAACTGTCTGGCACACAGTATATGCTCAATAAATGAATTAAAAATGAGCAAATAAAAATTCAGGATTGTACAGAGTCACTAAAGCTCTTATCAAGGGTAAGGCTATTTCTCTTCCTTGCCTGTTTTATATGATTTGCTCTTTCCAAATGAAATTAACTCTGGGATTTTCAATCTGGCTTTCAGGAGCTCATGGGTAATCACAGAGGTGATTATAGTATGCTCAATACTTCAAAAAGCCTGTCAGAAGCTGCATATTTACTCTCAATTAAAAATCCCACTTTGACTTATATATCCTATGGCTTTGCTTTAGGCTGGAATTGTATTATTGAGCATAGTAAAACTCAACCCACACTGCTCAGAAGTCCTGAATAACAGTTACATACATCAGTGATCTTCAGCCTTTTTCATCTTATGGGGCATTTAAAGCAATTCCTAAAATTCTGTGGCACACCAAAAAATATATCTTTTGCTGACCTGACCAAAAAATAGGTATAGGTTTGATTGATTTCAAATTAAAAATAATAATAGTAGTAAGTAATTACCTAGACTTTTTGTTCCAAAGTGACTTTAAAAACTTCAAGTGCCTACATTTGTATATAAAGGATTTGTCATACAAGAATTGACCAATCAGACACAGACTTACTATGTGATGTGACCAATAAGAATCAACTCTATTATGTCACCTATATATATATATGGTTCAAGACAGGGCATTCACACTGGATGGCTATTGTTGTGTTTGATGGTAGTCATTTTTTATTTGATAGCCTAAGGAAAATTGGTGAGTGCCCCTGACTAAACAGTGAGGTATTGCATATTTTAAAAATTCTTCCAGCACATTGGTTGAAAATCACTGATATTTTATTTCTTTTATTATTTATTGTATTTTTCCCATTACCACTTAGCCCCTTTACAACCCCCTCCCCCCACAATCACCACACCATTGTCCTTGTCCATGAGTCCTTTTTCCTTTTTGTTCTATTCCTCTATACCCTATCATCCCCTACTCCTTACCCGTCATCCTGCTCTCTATCTATGAGTCTGGCTCTATTTTGCTTGTTAATTCAGTATGTACATTAGATTCCCCTTATATGGTATTTGTTTTTCTCTGACTGGCTTATTTCACTTAGCATAATGTTCTCCAGGTCCACCCATACTGACACAAAGGGTAAAAGTTTCTTCTTTTTTATGGTCAAGTAGTATTCCATTGTGTAAATATTCCATTGTTGTTTTATCCACTCATATACTGATGGACACTTGGGCTGCTTCTGTATCTTGTGATTGTAAATAATGCTGCAATGAATATAGAGGTGCTTATGTTCTTTCAAATTAGTATTTTGGGTTCCTTCAGATACATTCCCAGAAGTGGGATTGCTGGGTCAAAAAGCAGATCCACTTTTAATTTTTTGAGGTATCTCCATACAGATTTCCACAGTGGCTTCTCCAAACTGCATTCCTACTGACAGTGCAAAAGAGTTCCCCTTTCTCCACATTCTCACCAGCACTTGTTGTTTGTTGATTTATTAATGATAGCCATTCTGACAGGTGTAAGGCAATATCTCATTGTGCTTTTTAGTATATTTTATTAATTATGCTATTACAATTGTCCCATTTTTTTTCCTCTCCTTTATTCCCCTCCACTCTGCACCACCACTCCCATCTGCATTCCCCTCACTTAGTTCATGTCCATGGGTCATACATATAAGTTCTTTGGCTTCTCCATTTCCCACACTATTCTCAACCTTCCCCTATTTTGCACCTACCAATTATGCTTCTTATTCCCTGTACCTTTCCCTGCCATTCTTCCCCTCTCCCTCCCCACTGATAACCTTCCATGTTATCTCTATTTCTGTGATTCTGTTCCTATTCTAGTTGTTTGCTTGGTTTTCGTTTTTGTTTTTTTAGGTTCAGTCTTTGATAGTTGTGAGTTTGTTGTCATTTTACCGTTCATAGTTTTTGAACTTCTTCTTTTTCTTTTCTGTTAAAGAGATAAGTCTCTTTAACATTTCATATAATAAGGGCTTAGTGTGATAAACTCCCTTAACTTTACCTTATTGGGAAGCACTTTATCTGCCCTTCCATTCTAAATGATAGCTTTGCTGGAGAGAGTAATCTTAGATGTAGGCCCTGGCCTTTCATGCCTCAAATACTTCTTTCCAGCCCCTTCTTGCCTATAAGGTTTCTTTGGAGAAATTGGCTGATAGTCTTATGGGAACACATTTGTAGGTAACTGTCTCCTTTTTTCTTGCTGCTTTTAAGATTCTCTCCCTATCTTTAATCTTGATGTGTTTCTTCTTGGATCCAATTTTTTGGGGACTCTGACAATACTGGACTTCCATGTCTAGTTCCTTCAGCAGATTGGAGAAGTTCTCCTTCATTATTTGTTCAAATAAGTTTTCAATTTCTTGCTTTCCTCTTCTCCTTCTGGTACCCCTATGATTCAGATGTTGGAACATTTAAAGTTGTCCCAGAGGTTACTCAGCCT